>NC_137735.1:117875527-118183869 GCF_963264785.1 Psittacula echo | reverse complement strand
GGGAATGTGATGTGGTGCCCACCAAGTCCTTCTGAAGTGCAGTGAATGTTTTGGCATCATTCATGTTGATCAGGGTCCTACAAACAACATCTTAAAAAAAGACAGGATGGAATACTGAAGATGTGTATATGTTATTCAGCTATTTGTCTGTAAGGAGAACTCAGTGTCTTATGAGAGAAGATATCCAAAGCTTTTTTTCCTCTTCCCTTCTCTTTCCATAGTGTTATGCAATAAGCCGATATAGCCTGAGGTCATGGAACAGGAGAAGAAAAGGGCCTCCATTTGCAGTATACAGCAAACTGTGTATCTGTGAGGAGTGAGTGTTTTAACAGCCTAGCTGGCAGTCAGTAACGTGTAGTTAGTTCTCTACCTGCAAATCTTTATTTTAAAATATCCTGACTATAACACTGCAAAGCTTGAGAGAACGTCAGATGATGGGGAGTTTGATTCTGCCTTCCTTGACTGCATGGGAATCTGTGTGAAGCATCTGTTTAGTACACTGGTAGTGCACTGCTCTCTTGAGGGGTTTTTTTGGTGTACAACCCTGCCCGCTCACAGAAGAGGCTGTGGTGTTTCCTCAACATCATTTGATGTTTCTCTCTGGACCATAAGAAATTCCCCTTCTGAGGATCTCAGCTGAGTCAGAGCTCCATTGAGATTTATGGATTAGCATGGACACATGAAGGAGAGAGAAAGGGGATATTGTGCTCTGCTGCACTGTAGCTTTCAGAGTAGCCAGATCATTTCTGGAAACTGGGACGTCAGGCCAGGCACTAATACAGCTCAGAGCTGTATCACATCCTTATGGAGCTCCTAGATCTGCTGCTGAGCAGCTGCAAGTGGAGACAGATGAAAGGCAATGAATATTTGTGTGCTGCAAGGAGGATGGGAAGCCGCATTCCACTGAGACACAGCTGCTCATGATAAAGAGGATTCCAGTTTTGAGGAGGATATTTCCTTTGAACTGCTTAGGTCCTGACATTATTGTTCCAAGGGTATAAAGAATGCCTTGCATGGCTTTAAACATGAAAGACCTGCTCTATTTTGCTCGGAAGGAGAAGGAAGTGAAGCAGCCGATTATTTCAGTGTCCACAGACAATAGCAAAGGGCCATGAAAATGGTTGCTTACTCTGGCACAGAACATGAGTTTTGTTGATGTAAAGAGAACAGAGCTTTCCTCAATTTTTGTTTTTCTCTAATAGTATGGAAATTGCATGGCTGAAGGCTATACATTAAAAATACTTAACATGTACTTTAAAATGAGAACCTAGGCCTACAGGAATTACTATGTTTGAATGAAGATATGACTCACCATGGGTCATATCAAATGATGGCCAAAGATGTCACTAAGTGAGCTGAGTATGCTGCTTTGAGCAAGTTTATGTTCAAATAAGCTAGTCATAGGTAGCAATCTAGTTCTTGAGATCCCCCTTGGGGAATGGCTCAGAAATACCACAAAATGTGTTCTTATTGGTGGTCAAATCTGAGGTGAAAATCTGGGTATTGAACATTCACAGCAGCAGCCATCCTTTTACCATAATATGTCTTATGACATGGAACTGGCGTGTTAATTGTCCAAGCAACATAAAGACAGCAGTTTGGGGGTAAAATTGAGAACTGTATACAGAGTTCTGGCACTTGGTGAAAACAGAATTGCTCCAGTTAATTTTATCTCATCTTCTGTGCTGAGTCATAAGGAATGAAAAAACAGTGCCACAAGGTCAGTTCCTGCTGTAATTATTTAAAAGTATGTAATCTCAGGAGTTATATTCCCCCCCCCCCCCCCCCCCCATTGTATCAGATCTTGTTTTTAAGCAGTTATACCCTGAATACTCTGATGCCTGGTGAACTGTGTGCCTGGTCTATCTTTCTGGCACTCATTCAAAGTATAAGAAATTATCAGTGCTTCTGGTAAGCTAATGAAATTAATGCTGATGCCTGACATCTTCATTTTTTTGACTTACGACCTCACAAATTATTTTACAGAAGAGTTCAAACAACAAAAAATAGCACATACATTTACTAAAATATTTTGCTATATGCAGTAGATGTTGAATGTTACAGAAAAAAATAAGCTAAGCTAGCGTTGTATGTTCACCTGCCATTTGAAAGCATAAGTAAAACTCAACAGTGAACTGACAGATAAAAACTTACCAACCAACCAACCACATGATAAAACTGTATTACTCTCATTAAGAGCAGTTCATTTTTTTCCCTGCTGGAATTAACATAATTGATAAAACCTTTTGGTGTTCACAGTGCAAGCACTTGCAGTAGGAAAAGTTACAAAATAATAAACACATGACTAGAAACAGCATTTTCTTCATTCCTGCCTTATGCATTTCTGCATGTGACGTTGGCAAGCTCCTGTTCTTATGTTGATGATAACAAAACAATGCTGTAAGAGAATAAAATAATAGTAATAAAAAAGTATATATCCTGGCTCTAGATTTCCTTCCTGTTATTTTCCTAAATGTTTCTCCCCCCTCGTTTTTAGAGGCACACAATGAACCTTTAAAAATGTGGAGCTGCTTTCAGAATTGCTATCGTCATCCAGATCAATTTGGAACAAAGTCCTGCCTCCCAATCTATTCTAATTTCAATGTACACACTCTACTGGCTGGCTGCCAGCGTGGAGCTCAGGAAATGATAACTACCCATTTAGTCACAGACGCACAGATTTCCCTGGGATGGTAGGTTAGGGCTGCTTTAATATCCCCAAACTTACTTCACATTTACACATTCACCAGTGTCACTCAGTGTGATATTTATATGCTGAGTGTAAGAATGACACATGGGGGGGGAAAGCACATAACTTAGTTATGCTTTTCAAGGGGACAGAAGCTCAGAGTCTTGTTTGCCTGCCCTGAGTTGATAACCTTCCACCTCAAATAACTGTACACAACATGAATAGAAAATTAGCTTGGACTAATCTAATATGAAACAAGCAGAGCCAGATACGTTGAATCTCAAATGCCTTATGAACTGTTTATGATAACTGTTTGACATACCTACTGGGTACTAAACATATCTATCTTTTTATAAGTGCAGATTACTACGCAAGGAAAATAGGCCTCATGTATTGACTTGTTTGCTTATGGGCTTGAGGGTTTTTTTGTTGTCGTTTGTTGACTCTTCCTGAATTGCCTGGAGAAAAGGTTTTCTGTGTCCATCTGGGATATTTCCAGAAAAGGGGTGAATTAATAGGTTTGGATGATTTTTCCATGTAATTAAATTTTATATCCTTCTCTCCACTTGCTTGAGGACTGGATGTTTTGCAAAGGCTGAATCTAAAGTCAGGGTAAATACTTTCCAAGATGGTTTGAATTTTTTTTGGTGCTTCTCTTGCTGGTACATTAGGTAGTGGAATGCTGTTAAAAACATCAGCTGTAGCAAATCCTGGTATAAAAGCTGGCAGCCTACAATGCAGGAAACCCAAATAAATGGAACAAGATTAAGAAAGAAGCTCAAATTTTTCATTTACGCTAACAAGTCATTGAAAGACAAAATGCTTTGTTAAAGAGTAATTATGGATATTTACTACTGTAGGCAAGAAAGGTCTCCACAATTAACTCACAGCCTGGTAAAGTATCTGATGTACAATGGCAATGTTCAAAATATTCCTGTTTTCACCAGCATTAAATACAAACATATGTTTGCCTATAAGGATGATATATGGGCTGTATTTTTGCTGTTTTGAGTTTCTTCTCAGCTTAGTAACTGTGCTGTCTCAGAGATATAAGGTCACAATAAAAATAAGGGAAGTAAGTACAAGATTTGCTCCATCCAAGTGCTGGTTATTTTGAAGAGATTCATTTTGAGGTCATTTCAATTAGAGGTATATGGTGCAATGTCTACAGATGAGCTGGTTCCTCTCAGCATTCTGTGTTTTCATTGGGAAAAACAGGCATTTCTAGAGCACAGTTCTTAAGATTTATTTTAGACGATATGGCCTGAATCATGCTAAAAGTGCCTTTATCTATTGACAGGAGTGCAGGGACACTTGTTCAGACATACGTGTCTACATGATAGATACGTAAAGTCAGTGAAATGAATCTATTATTCCTGTAGAATGTTGTAGAAACAACTACTTTAAAAATCATTGATTTTGTTCCTTAAATTGTTTAACTGGATGTTTATATTAGATGATAGGAAAGTTTGAGTTTCAAATCTTGTCGCAAGATATTGCTAAAGTGAGCCTGCTTTATGCAAAGTCAGTATTTAACACCATGACTCTGATCAAAATTTGTCGGTAAAACAGTTTAGACTCAAAGTAAGTTCCTAATGTTTTAACCAATGGATATGGGTTTCATAAGCACTTGTAAATTTAATGACTTTGGGATATAGACAAAATATGTAGACAACATGTAGACCAAAAGTAAAGAAGAAATCACTGTGAAGTTTCCTTTTTCATGTTTCTAATAAGGCAGGTGTTCAAGTATAGAATTGTTAAGGGTGTGACTTTTTAGGAAACTTACTTGATAATTAGTGTTAACAAGTTTTAAATTTACATATTGCTTTGTTCTGTGCAGGCATACAATATTCTTTCAGTATTTCATAGACCAGTTTAGAAGAATGATCATAATTAGGAACAGGTCTTTAGCTAGGGCAACCTTATCTCCAATTCCATCCTATTCTAACAGAGTTACTAGTTTCAGTTGTCAACATTTGCCAACCAAACATGAAATCTATAAATCTATTTTATATGACACCCTTTCACTTCTGTGCAAATCAAATCATGTGGATGGACCTGAGCCTGAAGAGAGCTGAGTAGCTGTGTGACCAGAGCCATGCTATGGATGTGGGATGGTATGCTTGTCAAATCTGATAGTGACACCTGGGGGCTATTGCAACCTGGACCTTAGCTTATGCCTAAATATGTTGTGTGTGAATAATAGCTAATTAAGTTGTACTGTAAAAATTCATTTGCAATCATAATGATGGAAACAAATGGGCATTTGCTTTGCAAAGTGTCTGTATTCCATAATAAACTAATCTCTAACATGTTGCACTAAGCTATATTTTCTTGTTCTATCACATGCCATTTTTTTGTCTTATAATGAATAAACACAAAGGCACAGTATATTGACACACATTACCATTAGAGAATAAAAGAGGAAAACAAAGTTCTTATCTCAGAGAAAAGGAAATGTATTTTAGGAATGAAGTAGCTGAGAGACAATAAATTAAGTTTAGCACTCACTCATATCTATGGAGGGATGTTTGTTCTTTCCTAGCATTGGTCTGTGAGTCATTGCATCCTTTATCTAGTAATATGGTTAAATTCCAGGGTTATCTTGTTTTTTCTTCCTCTTCAACAGAGACGTGAAGATTTTCTTGAATGTTATATTCTCCAGGGTCAGCAAAACGTTATTTTCTTTCAGTGATCTGGGAAGGAAAAGCATTCCCAGCCTTTAAAAATATGTATTGTCTACTACAGGATTTGCAAAAGGAGCCTTATGAAATCTATGTGAACTAGAAAAGTTGTTTTGCATTCAAAGCTATTTAAAACACAATCTGTGTTAATAACAACATTTTTAAATGCACAAAAGTGCATGTGAATAGAAAGCAATATCTGACACAGGCACTTACATGGAGATTACTTCAATTTATACATTGATCACTACTGGAGATAACACGTGTATAGCTGTCAAGGCCTAATGTCTTCTAGAGTATATTTCCAACCTGGCATAAATAAAACTACACCATGTTTTGCTGCTTCCTGTTCATTCTGCTGAGAGGAAGACCAGAGAACTTCTGGCTGAATTGTACAAACAAATACAACACGGTAGTACTAATTCCAATTTAAAATGGGACTGGCAGTCCATTTGCTTACTTAATTTCAGAATAAATGTTCCATGGACATTTTATTTGCTGAGGGTAAATTCCAGATATGCTTGCAGGAGGGCAACTGTAACTTTGTGTACTAATGTGCTTGTAGACTGTTCTCTTAAAAATTACACACATTTGGTGTTTTGGTGGTGTGAGCAAAATTCTGCTAACACTTAGTATCAATAATAAATAACTTGCTTGAGGTGTCTGGTTGTTTCCTAGATATGAGTTAAAGAAATGAAGTCTAACACTTTCCCCCAATTGCTTTTGAGTTTGTAATTAAATCCATATGAGAAGAACTTCTTGGAGGATTGGGGTGAATAAAGTGCTAATAAAAACAACCCTAATTTCCTGGCCAGTCACTGTTTTCCTTCTCTCGTGCACCGGTGGCCGCTCCAGCGATCACTGCCAGATCTGCAGCCATGTCACCTGGAGCTTTGGTCTTGACGTATCTTTCAAAATAAACAGGACAGAGGATGTGGACAAGCAAATCAGTTGCACTGAACCGAGTAAAGCTTTAGAAGCACCACCAACACCCTGTAAGTCTTCTTGCACCTTGCAACCCTGTTTTTACAATGTATCATGGAATAAGGATGTGGACATGGGTACTTCCCACCCTTAATTATTTTGGGATGTTTCTGACTAAACCCTAAGCTTGATTAAAATGCGAGTCCTGCTGTTTCCCCCTTTAAAGTTATCTTAAACATTCTCATCACCTTAATGAAGCTGAAATCAAGCCTGCAGATTGGCATCTCAGAGGAAAATGTGGGCACTACAATAAAATGATGGGGGTGAATCAATAGGTGTCAGATTGCTGAGTCCGTAATGAATAATTATTTCAGCACAATTATGTGTGCTGTTTTTTCAGACAAAATGTAAAACTAAAGTTCTTTTTTCTCCTGGTAATTAAAAACACATCTCTTGTGTGATTGCCCATTGCGAAAGAGTCTCTCTTTGGGAGAATATGGTCTGCTAGTAGTATCCAAAGTTGGATAAGGAACTATACTGATGATTAGAATTGGCTGTCCTGAATAAATTTCTTTTCCAGTGTCTGATACTCTTTTTTGCGTTTTAATTTCAGTTTATGCATATATTTTGTAGAAGCTCATATATTTTTTCTTTGATAATTTTTTTAGTTGCATGTATATGGACAAGGTTTTGTTACCCACCTGCCTCCCCAGGTCATCTTTGACATAATTTTGGGTTCCAAAATCAACTGCTGGATTTCAAAAGCAACTGTATGCATTCATGGGATAAAAATACATGAAAGAGTGTTAAACACAAAGACACAACTTCTGGTTCAGGAAATCCTTAAGTTACAAAACAGTAAAAATTGAGAGAATATTCTTGAGATACAGTCCTGAATGTCCCCTATGTTCTTAAACTTTTCCCTCAACATTTGCTGTTGACCACTGTCAGAACAAGATGTGGGGCTAGACATACTTTTGATTTTACCCAGAATGGCCATGCTTAGATTTCTATGTAATATAACATAACCACTGAAAGCAAATGTCCCTTCATTAGGATTTCTTACCAAGCCAGGGAAATAAACCTCAGGTTTCAAAAAAATATTGAAAGTTTAAGTAGATTATTTTCTTTTGAAGACATGTCATATGGAAAATATTTTTCTATAGATATATTCCTGATCTATTTTATGACCAAAATGGGCATCTCTTATCAAGACGTCTTGCACTTTATGTAAAATATGGTAATTTTTTTGGACATTAGTCCTTGGCCTGCCCTTGAAGCTATTATGGGAAACTGGATGTAGGATAATAATTTCTCATGCTCCACCCAACTTCTTCAGCATATCTTCTATTGGATTTGCTAGTTGCCGATACAATTATTTTCGATTGGAAGAGTCATGAGAGAACAAATGTAGATGAGGCATAGTTAAAACTGCTTTCACGCATCTATCCCAGAGATAACATTTAAAGGATACTTTTGTGAAGAACAGTAAGTGTGCCTAATTAAAACTGGATTTCAGACATGCTGTGCAGAGTCAGATGAAAGAATTGTCTTAGTGTATAGTGACAAACCAGACATTTGGGATTTTTCTAAAACTTTTCCTGTGATTATTTAGAGACCATAACCAGTAAGAGCTGCTTTCAGCTTTGCCCTTGACTGCCCATAGAATACACCTGTGCCGCCTGTTTAAGTATGAATTTGAGATGAGTATTTTTTTTTTTTTTTCTTCTGGTAAAATTGGAGATAAAAGGGATAGAATACACGAAACCTCCAAGTCTGAAGCTAGGCACAAAAAAGTGAGAAACTGGAGATGAAATCTTGGTATTTTTATATCTTCGTAACTGGGACATGAGAGACGAGGAGATGGTCCCTTTCATCTACCAACAACAGGGAGAAAGAAGACAGCAAAAAAAGAGCGAAGAAGATGGCTTGGCCATTGTAATGGCAAATAGGAGATGAGAAGAAAACCACTTATTACTCTGTGATTGATATCCTGGAAAAAAAATAGCCTCATGCTTTAGCAATTCAGACATCAGAATGTCCTGTGAGACAATGATAACATGATGCATTTCTTTTGTGACACTACATGATGAAGTGGCTTTAAAGAAAACAACAGTTATTTATCCTGGCTGAAGTTTGACTGATCAGTGGTGAATGCAATTTTGATCTTATCAAGAAATCACCAGGATAACTGTGTCTTTAGTTAGGTTTTTATGAAGAAGGAAACCTGAGGCATTGGAACTAATGTTTCAGACTGTTTGGAAAATAACAGAGTATGTATACCCAGGTCCTGATCCTGCTGCCATGTTGTAAGTACTGAATAATGAAACAAGAAATTATGACTTTTTTATATTTCAATGTGTCTTCTGGGCTGGTGAAGGTGCGGAGTGACACCTAGCAAACAGATTCCAGGGGTCTGCAGTGAGCTACTCGTGGGGCTCAAGTGTACCCTGTGCTGGTTGAATTATGAGACCTGGGCTTGCTGTGAGACGTTGTCAAAATAGAGAGACATATCATATGCTCAGAGAGGTATGGAATAAAGCAGTTCTCAAGCAAGAGGCTAAGGTGTTTTTTTCTCCAGCGTTTGCCGAGTGCATTTACACATTGAGTTCTTGGCTGCCACTTGTGCACTTTCCCTTGGAAACATTTTCCATCTGTCATGCTCACATGCAAAAAAAAAACCAAAACCCTGGAGATTCCACCCCCATCCCTGAAACGAACCTCCATTTGTCTCTTACAGTTTTCAGCAAGACTTTTATTAAAGAGACAGAGGAGAGGGGAGGAACGCAAGCAAGGTGCTTTCTAGCATTTCATACCAGGAACCGCAGCCAGCAGGATCATAAATGCCTGGGATGGCAAAGAGAAGGGGATTCAGTTTCACCTTGACTTCTTGTTTTGTCTGTTAGCAATCCTCCCTTAATCTGCAGCACTCTAAGATTCATGAGCTGCTCCATCCAGGCCTAAGAATTAAGACTCTCCTTAACTGTGGAGGACAGTCAAATAAAATAAAGTGCAGCCAGAAATTCTTGATGCTGCCTTCTCCTGTGCTTAGAACTGCACATAAAGTTCCAGCCACCTTCTTCAAAGAAGTATATGAAAATTCTTTTTAAATAAGTTTTCTAACAGCATTCCCTTTCAATACTTCACTGACATCAACACCAAAATGACCAAAAGAAAACCAAACCAAAAACCACTGAAAAAATACACTGCTTGGATGGGCATCCTAAATGTGCTCAGTAATGACATAGGGGAAATACATGGATCTGTTATGTTTCTTTTCTTCAAAACTCTGATTATTTTGCAAATAAACCACTCCCTTGTCTAATGATTGTCATTTGCAGGAGTCAAACTTTGTGACAGCAGTTTATAATTTGTACAAGACATATACTGAATAGATTAAAATTTAGGGCATTAGATGGCAAGAAAGCCAACTGGCATTAGGGTGCCAGTCTTTTGAACACGAGTTCGTCATTATTAGAATTTTCTTGATTTAAATTTCTGCTTCACATACCATGTGAAAGAAAGCTATATATTGAGAAAAACTGGATGGCAAGGCTTGCTCAAAAGACTGGATGCATGCTTACAGTGAAAGTCTGTGAAAGTGAAAAGTGAAAGTCTGAAATTTCTGTTTATTTTATTTACATATTGGTGATAGGGACATTTAAAATTATTCTCAAGTATAAGAATATTGGAATAAGAATAGCTCCTATTTTTCAGAAAGATTTTTTTGCTTTTTCTTTCTACTATCCCATTCTAACTGTATACAAGCCATCTCTCTCCAGGCACTGGAAACAACAGGTTAACATATTCTACATGCAGACGTATTGGACCACCATGCATTAACTGGGCTTCTTCAGCTCTCCTGTGGGAGACGACACAGTGCCCCAGGCTGTTGCTGCGCTGACAAGGCTTTGCTGTGACTCATTACAATAGGAGGCAAAATCAGCTGGTGCAGTGAAAAAAAAAATAGGTTTATCAGGGATAAAGAAAACAAGTTATTCAGGAGGAAATGATCCATAACTGCTTGCTATTTAAGCCTTTAAGAATTACTTGTATAAGAAGAATGGAATTGCTTAAAAAATTTAACTCCCTGGTTTGTTCTCAGAACATGAGTGAGTCAGGGTAAAGCTATCCTGGGAGCAAACACACAAGTGCTGAATGTGTTTCTTTGACAGACCTCTTAAAGGTGTTTTTTCTGAATTTAGTGCTATTACTGATTCATACTGTATTGGGGAAAAAAAAAAAGGTGGCAACCATGTGAAAGTTTAATTTCTTTTGAGAAGACAGAAAACAATTGGAGTTGGAAAAATTCCTTTGAGGCCCCTCCCCTCACAAAAAAATGAATAAAAGTCTAATGATATCATGGTTAATGAAAAGCATACAGGCAAAAGAAAGTGCTCTCAGCTTACTAGAGCCAGCCGTGTTGCAGAGATCATCATTGTGTTCTTCTACGCATCCCTATTCATTTTTTTTCAATAGTTACTATACACTGTTATCCAGCATCCATGTTTTACCACAGAGGTGACTGCAGTTCAGTTTTGGCTGAAGAATTCATGGTTTGCAGGGACAAGAGGGGAAAGGGTAGCAAAAAATGGCAAAAAGGCAAGATAAATCTTGCCTTGCAAAGCCCTCTGATCTCCATGGTCTGCTGCCTTCCAGCAGTGACCCCAAGCAGAGTACAGATGCACACACACCAACATATACTGCCAGCCTCTCCCTTCTTCCCTGCATTGCCCCGCTAGCGGTCCTCATACCGCAGGAAGATATTCCTTATTCCTGGGCCTGCAGGAAGGAGGTAGATAAGGGAAGGAAGAGGAGGCTGCTGCCTGGATGTGGGTGGGGGCAGAGGGGTTCTGCCAGGTGCTTCTCCAGCTTCTCTACAATGACTGTCTTACTGTGCCCACCTCACCTTGGGGTAGACTGTTGGTCACACACTAATATAGGCAATTACATGGGATATGTCATACTGTGTGTGTCTGAGGGACAAATTGCCATGGTACTTGCCTATCCATATATTATATACACAGCAACTGGTAGATTCCTGCTGAGCAATCAAGACTCTGGATAGAGTGGGATAAGAGACATTCATACGTATGTGCACATGCAATTAAAGAAGTGACAGGTTGATGCCATCTTGTTCAGGGTGCCAGAATAGCTTATTATGGTCATAATGCTGAGCTTACATCATGTTTATATTCTAATATCCTGCTCTTAATGGCTAATAACATTCAGAAACTTTTCTCTGTTCCAGATGTAGTTTCTTTCCCAGTGTAATTTTATTTGGAAAGTTTGAATAAGAACGGTCTCAGTTTTTATTTCCTTTTTTTTTTTTTTTTTTTTTTTTAAATTTGCTTTGATTATGAGGAGGATGGGAAAATAAAATTGCTTTTAAATCCAAAAAATTATCCAGTTCTGTACTTTGGTCGTGGGCTGATGAAAAAAGGATTTGAACCAGACTAAATCCACCTGCTTTCTGTGGGGGTCATGCTTAAGGAGAGGCATCAGCAAGCCTTCTCTTAAAACAGCCTCCAACCTATGTACATCAGGGCTTCATTCATGTACATTAACTGAGGGCAGGACAAAAAATCTCTGTCAGAGAAAATGCAAGAAATGAGGTCAGTATGAGAAAAGACAAGGGATGTGGGTGAAGGAGGGAAGTGTGACATGCTGTAGCTGGGGACATTAGCTGAAAAAGATAGGGAAGGAGGACAGAAGAATGAATTATTCATATTTCTGATCAAAAAGGCATTACTATGTTTTGGTGGTTTCTCATTTTTCTCACCACTTCTCGGCAGTTGCTTTGCCTCTGGGAGGGCCCTTGGCATCATTTCTTATTTTGTTCCCATGAATGTCTTTCTGTCAGTTGTGGTGAACACTGCTTGCACTCCTTGACCGAGTTCCTTGCAGTGCTTTTCTGTGGGTCACAGGAGTGTCACATAGTCATGTATTTTCTTTAGGTTGCCAGCATCACCTGCACTGACTCATCCATCAAGGGAACAGAATGGTTTGTTGGTTAACTGCTGTCTCTCTCGTGCAGTGCTACTTGAAATGTAAATGCACTTTTTTTTTTACTGCAAATAGTCCAAGATGCTGGACAAGGCTGTGTGAGCCATTTCAGTACTTCTTTTCTGCAAGTACTCCATGTGTTCCATTTCCTGTCGGTGTCCTTGTTCTTAACAAAATGTTGCAGGAGCTGTTTGGTGCTGTGAATGTTTTCACTCCTGCACTACCCAGGGCATTCGTTCTGCTGCTGACTCAAGTCCGCTTATAGTTTTAATGGCTCAGATTAAACCCTTCCTGAACATTTTCTCACTTGTATGGATGGGTTTCTCACTGCGTATGAATATGGTGTCAAAAGGCAAAATTTATTTCTAAAATGTTTTTTTCCCTATCAGTTCTGTGTGACCAACAACCATGTTCTATCTGTGCTTATTATCTGACTAACCTCAACACCTGTACCAATTCACTCTAGCCCAAATGTCATACAAACTCTCCAGCTGACCTTTGCAGCATCATACTAGGAATCAGAATAGTTTTGCTTGTGCTTGTAACCATCACAGCAGAGATCTTCTCTAGTTCCCTAGGAAATTACTTATGCATTGTAATTAATTTGGAGCCTATGAAGAAGCAACGTGCTTGTGAAATGTGATATTACAGATTGTCTAATCTAATCATTAAACCCTACATTACATTACTGTCTTTGATGCAGGGAGAAGAAAGATCTTTCTGAATTAGGAAGTTATGCGCAGAGTCTTAATAAATTATTTGATTTTTGTTTGGTCTTTTTTTTTTTTTTTTGTTAGCCAATATTGCAGTTTGAAGATGTGAAATCACTTTTTTTTTTTTTTTTTTTTTATTCTGAGAAGCAATTTAGTGATCAAGCAGTGGAAAGTGGGATCTATGGATACTGCATACGTTTGCAAATGGGCACAGTGAAGAAAGAAGCAGCATCACCTAACAGTCTTTTTAGATTGCTTTTTATCAGCGTATTTCCATAATGCCAGTTGTCTCTGGCTCATAGTTATACAACCTGACACGTGGCTTACTGTAAAAAGGTACTTGCCCTTTTGAAATCCATGAGTGAAAGGTGAGGCAAGAGGTAGGTGTAGTGATCCTGACCAGGACACCATTACATGTCAAGGAGTGAGTGACCCACTTAACAGTTATCCTAAGCGGTCAGAGATCTGTACTATGCTGCACGAAGCTGTCTGTGTCATGCTGCACAAAGCCTTTGGCTGTAAGACAGACTCCCTCAGCTCACTGCAATTGAGGAGCCTGCAGGCAGCTCCCCTCTGTACCAGTGATTATGCCTCCTGGGCAGCATCACCTTTCTCTAACAGTGTAGTGGGATGTTCTTATGGGAGCATAATTTCTGTTTGCTTGTAGCAATGATGAATAGAGATGTTTTATTGTAAGAAAAGCCTCTAATAACTCAAAAGGTTGAAATGGTAGGATCTGTTCTCTGGATGGGGTCTGCCTAGCATTGCTGCACATGGATCGGATCCCTGTCGGTGCTGCACCACCTGGCGTCCCCACTGTCTAAAGGGATGTATTATTGTCTATTTTATTATCTCCTTAGAGTGTTAGCTCTAATAAGTAGCATTTTAAATTATACCTTCCAGAGTCTGAGTGGCTTCTTACTGGGATCATAACCCACCAGTACATCCTGTTGCAAAACTTAGTTCAAAGAAGATTTGTTGTACAGATCTCTATATGCATCAAGATAACTTTTGATAAGACTGCATATTAATAGGCCCAAAATATGGCTCAATTTTAACAGATCCTTCTGCCCTGAATCTCGAAAAAACAAATTTAGAAGTGACTGCCATAGGAAAGCAGCAGTGAATTGGTGAGTAGTTTAATGTAGGAGATTTAAAACCTACAGGTGAAGGAATAAGTCAGACTACATCAGCTCAGCTTTTATGTAGGTTTAAAAAAGGAAAATAAATAGAAATTTGGTGTTCCTTTGAAAATATCAGCTGGCAGTGACTCCTTTATATAAAATGAAACACTTCAAGAAAGAGTTAATGAAGTAGCTAACAGATTCATGCTACTGTTACACAGTTCATGATCAAAAGTGAGGACACGGTCTTTACAAGCATCAGACCATTTGCAGACCCCATGTTGGGGAAACTGGAAGTTTCTGGATGCAATGGAGACACCTTCAACATCTGTTGGAACCATGTGAAGAGCTCCAGAGAGACCCCTTCTCAATGTCTGAAGACGCTAAGGGCTGGAAAATCACAGTGCAGTTCAGTTCAGGGCCTGGAATAAATTTAATTTACAGCAAACAGTGCTGAGGGACAAACAGTGTGAAAACCTAATTGTCACTCAGTAATCTCTAATCACCGTACGTGTAATGGGAAATTGAGCTTGCACTGGATTTGAGGTCTGTGCACACTTAAGTTCTGGAGTGACTCATGGGATGAATTCATTCCATCTGCTTGCAGCACTCTGAAAAACAGAAGAGATAGATTGGTTGTTAAAGAGTGAGGCTTTTGAAGATGGAAAATTTGGAGGAAACCAAATATGTGATAGAAGAACTGCAGATATGGATGCAGAGCCTATTGCCTGTGTATGTTTGCTCTAAACAGGCATATGTACACGGCAGTGCCCTGCTACCCTCATTAACTTGGAGCTGCACCTGTGGAACACCAAAATGGGCATGCTTAGCATGAAAAGTGTGATATGTGGGTGATAGATGTGAAAATCAACTGTGGTGTGTGGCTTGCTGCATCACCAGGAATGGGCAACAACCTCAGTTACGAGAGTAGTTGCGCTCACAGAGATATGACTCATAAGGTTCATTGCAGCTCAGTGATGTGACTAACAATTCGTCATAGGAGAGGAACTGAATTGTTTGCCAATGAGCTTACGGGCAGCAGTAGTGGAGCATGTTCATTATTACACCTCCTTATGTTTCAAGAGACCTTTTCAGGTCAGTGTGGCTGCAGGTGTGAATTATGGAATATCAAATTTTACTTGTTTTACCTCTCCAGAAAGAAACGTATGACAGAGAATCCAACTCCATTAGAGAAAATGTCTCTGCCTCCGAGTTTATCGGGAACGACTTTAAAGGGCTGCTCTCAGAAACACCAACTGGAGATCAGCCGGTGCTGACAGCATGTGACAGCTTCTCCAAGTATAAGATAGAGCAGCCACAGAAGCATAAAAAACCCCTGACAGTTAGAGATACATTGCATAGTCCTTGTTGGCCTTCAGCCATGCTTTTTTTTTCTTCCCTGGATTATTTTAGGACTACAGGAACCTATGCTTCCCTTTAACTAGATCTGTGTAGCTAGGCGCTCTAGCAGTCCAAGGTCTTCAGAAGATGGGAGAGCAGAGGAAGTGCAGCCAGGGAGCCTCTTTTAGAAAGACTATGTGTTGATGCTGAAAAGGCAATAACGACGTGAACATCCAAGACACAGAACAGATGTGGTTAAGCAGCAAGAGAAAAACAAAGTGCAGGGAAAATCCTAGAATATTCCCTTTACTGTTATTTTACATATCTGACATAGTTGTTATGAATCCAACAGCTTGGATTCAGAAAAACAGAGCCTGCTCTTTGCAGCACATTGAAAACTAGCTTGCAATTTACCTAGGAGAAAGGCCAGTAAAATGAAAACTCAGTAGTTATAGGGGCATGAAAGAAACATAGAAATGTTCTGTGAATTCTATATATCCTAACAAGTCTTGTTGTAATGGAGCAATTTGCAGCAAAGAAGCAATTGCTGTTTTGCCTCCTGAACCTCAACTCACTGCAGTCTATATTTGCCCAGAGGGTAGGCCTGACTCTGCAAACATGGACCTGTGACCACTGATAATATGGATGTGCATTTAGACAGTGACTTAGAGGCTGAAGTTAAGGCATGAGCATGTACTACGTGAGAATACCACATAAACAGATGAACATGTTGATTCCTAGGAGTTAAAGGAGCGGTGAGGGCTTATTAAAGTTGTCCGGATTGGAAGGAGTTGCAATGTTCAATGCAGACAGCAAAAATAAGTGTTAACAGTTTTAAATTCTGTGTGGTTTTATGCTGGCTTCCTGTCATCTAAGTTATAGCCTGCCTGAATGTGCTGGCGTTGGTACTTGTGTTGTCAGTTTAAATCAGATTGTCCCTGTTTATGAGTATTAGACTATCCTTACAGGACTTGAACTGCTTGGTTTTTCTCCATGATATATTGCCACACTTCACATGGATACAAAACTGCACTGGACCCAGTAACTGTGTATGTATGTATGTATGTGGGTATGTATTTCTTCACTTAAATTTACTTCAATGACTGCTTGATGCTCTTTTTAATTTAATGAATGGTGCAGTGTATTCAGATGTTGGATCCCAATTTTTATATGAGGATAAAGCTTTCAGAACTCCTATCAGGATATTTGATATTAGATAAACTTTATAAACAAGAGCTCCATTGATTCAGATTAAATTGCGGTGAATGGTGTGTTCCACCACTCGCTGTGATCTTTGCAGAAATATGAATTAAATGACATTTGGAAATGGTTGCAGAACCACAGCCATTCACATCTGAATATTTCTTCAATTAATAGTGATTTTTAAAAAATTATTGCTGAGTTTATTAAAGTGGAAATATCCCCCCGAAAATTCCAGGGGGATTACCTATCAGTGGGGCAGGCTAGGCTCACAGAGTAAGCAGAAGTTTCTGTCTTATGGCATTGCTTCTGCCCATTTTTCTCTAGCCAGGATATTGTTGTTTTTCACTCTTTCTGTTGAGGCTTTCACTGATAGACAAGAGCAATTCCTGGTAAACAGAAGGGTGCAGCAGCTGGCTACAGCAGAGGCTTAAAAGTAGGTTAAAGAACAAATACCTTTTTTGTAAAGGTGACATTGGCTACCAGGGCAAACAAACTGTGGAATCAACAGCATTCAAGGGATTGTGGCACCTTGTGCACAGAAACATGGAAACAGAGAAAGCTTTTCTGATGGCAGCAGAGCCAGCAACAGCTTGCAGGTCTGTGGGATGAGCTCCGGAGATGGATGCCAGAAACAACTAAATGCCTTCTGGAAAATAAAAAGGGGCAGCAAAAGGGGCACAGGACCTACAAAAACCACCTGAAGTCTTAAAAATTACTGGCTTCAGTTTGAGAAACCATCTGGGTTATTTCCTTGAATTATTTCTTCTGCTATCACTTTCAGAAACACAAAAAGAATGACTCAATTCCCTAGCATCTTACATGTGTCTTAGTCATTGTCAATCACAAAAAGTTACAGCCTGGTTCTCATGTTGAATTGAAACACTTCCTGAGAGAATGGGCATACTTGATGCAATGCTGAGTCACTCTCAGCTGCTCACCATTATTAGGTATTCAACATTACTAAATTGATACAATTAATTTTCCTGAAGTCCCCTAAAAGTCTCTTTATCCTCCTGACAGTATTATTCCTTTTCTTTTTATTATGGTCGTCAGTATGCTGATAAAACAAGGACAAGCTAGCTTTTTCTCTTGCTTTTATATTTGAATCTCACAGAGAAATTTTTTTACTCTAGTTTTTGTTCGTTTACTTGTGAATCACTGCATCTTTCAGAATATGAATCTGTAGAACATCATGCTTTTATATATACAGTGAAAAGAAAAAAACAAACCTTCAGCTGTCTCCTGAGAAAGTCATAGAAAAAGAATCACTGGAGAGGCTGACCTACATACCACACAGTGTCCCTTAAACAAAGCAGAGTTTGAAATAGTTTCCGTGAAATACCAAGGTATTACTGTTGAAGACTGGACACACAGAAATAGTCCAGAATGCTTTTCATTCAACGTTTTGTTCTTCAGTTCACTTGATGAATGCCAAGCCTTAAGAAGTTATTACTTACTCCTCCCATTTGCAATTTGCACACCACCACCCACAGAAAGGTGGTTTCAGAAAGGAATGTTGGGGCCAGTTTGTTAGATCTGCCTTAGCTTATCTCAGCTGCCAGTCTGATTTAGTGGGACAGATTGATTTCAGGGGACCCAGATCCCAAAATTGGGCTGGCCTCATTGGCTGAATTAGCAGGAAACAAGCTTTGTACAGGACTAGCACAGTGCAGGGATCCCAGCTTGCCACCTTTGCACTTCCTCTTAGCTCATTCACTTTCCTCAGTGTGCTTCCTTGACCTGTACTTCTGTGGCTTGAGCCGTGCAAATTTCCAGGCACAGGCTAAAATAAAGATTGAAGCTATGGCACTATGACTGACGAGCAAGACGAACAAGAAACAGCATTTTTCTTATGGATGATGCAGAATTTGCATTTAAGAGTCATAGTCTGTGTAGAAGCTTGAGTCAACTCAGACAGTGAGCATCAGAGGTTCCAAGAAACAGGATAGTGTGTGTTGGAAAAAGGATCCCAGAAAGAATGGTGGTTTTCTTGTATGTAGACTGTCACAGTCTGTTCTGACCAACAAAGAAACAAATGGCATGACAGCACCAATCTTTTTTGATTAGAGCTTCTTCTGACACCATTCATCTGTCTAATGCTGTGCCAAGAACCTGTTTTCAAACACAGCTTAAATATTGTCACAACCCTTGTTATGTGGGACTTTCCCCATGTAAGATCATAGATTACAGGGCCCTTGATAACTTCTATTGAGTCATTTTTGAAGATAAACAGGAGTAGACTTTAACATAAGTAATCTCAACTGAGTATTCTGAATTGACAAGAGCCCCAGATTCATCACTTTCTGCAGTGTAAGACTCTGGACAGCTATTACTGTGTTTTTCTATTTATTTTATTAGAAAAAATACTAAAAATGTGAGTAGTTTAAAATTTTTAATAACAAGTTTGGGACAGCAGAGGCATTTAAATACTTCTAATGTGAGATTTGCCTTGAGCATATAAAATTAACTGAATTGCGCTTAACTAGGTCATTGGAACTTTCTAATCTTTTTATATTTTAGAAACGGATGTGAAACTCAGTAAATGTGAGGCTGCAGTTCTCTTAGGAAAACTGGTGAGGTCTGTTAACTTTTAGACATATTGTGTTGCACAAAACATGAGCCTGATCTCTAGATTTTCTTGTTCTTAGTTATCTGTGGGGGTTTTGGTGACTTTTCCCTCCTAAGGAAGGCTGTTGCTTTTGTAGAATACTGCAACAGTTTTGTGATATGGATACATGAACTCAGTAGTAACCAAAGAGAGAATTTCAGTAGCTATGTTGGTGGCTTAAGTTTGCTTTAGGCAGGAGGGATTTTTACAACTGAAACCCTCTTACAGCACTATGACTTGCCTGTATGAGGTAGAAGATGTTCACACTAAAACTATATAAAACCCAGCAAACTCCATAATGATTCCAAGACTCATGTGAATTTGAATCCTCATGTGAGTAGAATCCTCAGTTGATGTAGATGTGCACATCCTCATTTGTGGCAAACGACTTTTAATATGTTGATTTTAAAAAAAATAATTAAAATAATTGCAGTTCAAACTTCTACTTCCCAAAGCCTCATTTTATCATATTAAGTAACAATCTGAAGCTCAACTATAGCACTGTTACATCCCAATTGGGCACTTTGGTGCCATTGTGTAGATGGCAATTTCCCCCCTGTTTCTTTGCTGGAAGTTTGCATGCATGAAGCATTAACTTGCATCATCAGAGACATCCTGAGCAAAGCTCAATAAATCTTTCTGGTTTTGCTAGTTCTGCTTTGGGGGATGACACTGTTGGTGCTTTGCTGACAAAACTTCACATTAAGACTACAAAAAAAAAAAAAAAAAAATCATTTCCCACAACTAATTGATGGATTACTGAAGAACTCTGTTCCATATCTGTGCTGACACCTTGAGGGTAACCCAAGCCAGTTGCCTGTATTTCAAAACCTAGAGAACTGACTCATATTCATGTTCTGTCCATTTGTCAACAGAAAGAGAAAAAAAAAAGTCATCGTCAGAAGCAGAAGATGCTAGGTGGAGGCTCAGGTTGCCCTCTGTGCCCATGTGCTGAGTTTTAGTCATGCTAAAGGCAGTCTTGGAAGCTGATAGTATGCTTCTAAAAGAAGGTAATGGGGAGAGGACAGCCACTGATTATATTCCTCATCTGACACAGAAAGTCTGGTTTCAGTTTCTTGCTATGCCATGACCTCAGAACTTTCAGTCATCCTAAAAGGATTTTTTTTTTTTGTGAATTAACAAGCATCCAAACCATTTGCTTCTTCAAATGTAGATGTCTTCCTTTGATCTGGCCTGTTCTAACATAAATTCACTGCAAAACTGTATTCTGATACACATTTTAATAACTTTTTTATGTAAGCACTTTAGACAGGCAAAATGAAATGTCTTTGTGGATTGAGTCTTTCTAGCAACTAGACAAGAACATGGGGTCCTATATGCTTTTATAATTTTGCAAGTCTGTGTGAAGGACAGGCAGAATTGCAGGCTCTATGCTAAATGTGGAACAAGAATTGTTCTCCATCTATTACCTCAAAAGAGGCAGAAGAGAATGGAGAGCAGCAGGATGAGGCCTCAGCACCAGTCTTTCTTGGCTGCCTGCAGGAAGGGAAATATGCTGCAATAGTTTTATACAGGTCTTGTGCTTCCTCTCTCCTAAACAGAAATTGCAGGTTTTTATAGTTTGGTAAGGGTCTAGTGGAAGGTGTTCTTGCCTGTGGCAGGGGGGTGGAACTAGGTTTCTTTAAGATCTCTTCCAACCGTAACCATTCTATGATTCTGTGATTCTGTGGTTCTGTACCTGTTGCCCCATTGAAAGTCCATGCCTGTGAGAGACAATTTAGTTCCCCTCTAGATAGACTGAACTTTGTTTTCATGTATATGAATTATGTTTACATGCAATATATACTGTGTGTATATATATATAGAATATGTATTTATTCCACTGTGGGTTGTAACTACAAAAGACTGTGATTTCCTTTTCACTACATCTGGACATGTTGATTTGCAATGAGGTACATCAGAAGTCTCATTCTTATAATCGTTTACATGTATCCAGTGTGTCTTGTTGATTAGAACAAATTTCTTTGACATTTTAGACCCTTGGGAGTCTGGAGGTGCCAGACTCTCGTTCCGACTCTGGAGAGTGCTTTTGGCTCTAGAGCACTGCACAAAACAGAGCTATCCAGCCCAGCTGGGACATGCAAGGTGGTGTAGGAATTTTATTTGTTGAGGTAATCAGTGATGAGCATTTAAGTGACAGTGAAGATTGTCCTTTTTTCTCCATATTGCCACTCTGAGCGCTGCATCTTTTGATGATAATACTGGCATATAACATTGTTAGGGATAGACAAGCTCAAGTAGGGATGACATACCTGGAAACTGTAACAAGAGAAGCATGACCTCTCCACCTGTTTGAAAGTACAGCTATGCCCCTGGTTTACAATTCAGTTACAATTTCTTCAGTCTCATGCATCCAACGGTCCTGCAGTTGCAGTGCATTTTATTGGTTTTGCTTTTGCTAAAAAGAACACAATGATCAGAATGAAAGCAATACATCAAAACTCACTGAAAATTAGGTATTGTTCTCCTTTATCATATACATATATTACAGTAAAACAATGTTTTTCTGACATTTTTGGGAATCATCAGCTGGAGCCATCACTAGAATGACATATCATCTGCTGTCGTGTCAGACCTGCAAGCTGTTGCAGAAGTTAAATTCTTTCTTGGCCCTTAGGGATCTTTGAAATATCTGAATTAGAAAGGAAGACACTGACACAGTCTCAGTTTGTTTGCCCACTGATGTGTTTTCAGGGACTAAATGACAATGTAGATTTGGGGCTGTTTCTCCTGCTCTATGTATGTCAGATGTGCCTTTGCAGACTGAATGAAACTCCATCTAGCATGCCATTCCCTAGCAATCAATGTTCATTCTGAGCACATCTGCTTGAATTTGGCTTTAATCCTTCTCTGCTTCATCCATATTTATCAATATTCCAGAAATTTAAGTGTTGACTAGTCTCATACTCTAGCATGTCTGCAAAATTGACTTGATAATCTGAAACTTTGAGGAAGATCAACAATGAAATAAAAAAACATAGGTATGACATAGATCTGACAAATACACTGTGACTAAATGCTTGTTGCCATAACTGTGTCATTTTATACCTTAGGTTTTCTAGTGTCCATTTAAAAAAACAACCACATTTTAATGAAAGAACACTCCCTAAAAAGAATAATAAAAAATATTAAATTGCAGCAGTGTATATTTTTAAATCTATATTTACAGCATTGCAACAATAGACTAAAGCAGTTACTACCCATGGAAGACTAAGAAGAATGAGCATTCTGTAATGATGTAAATATATGTCTATTAACCAACATTTAGAATGATATTTGTCTTTGTAATTTGAAAACTTTGATTTATCTGGTGTTAGAAAATACACTAAATAATTATACTAAAGTTGTTAATGAATATTATAACCCATTAAGTGTTCAAGGCCAGGTTGGGTGGAGTCTTGGGTGACATGGTCTAGTGTGAGGTGCCCCTGACCATGGCAGGGGGTTTAGAACTAGATGAACTTAAGGTCCTTTCCAACCCAAACCATTCTGTGATTCAATGATTCTATGATCATGATGATAAGTTTAAAAAGTGTAGTAGTGATGGTTTTTGTCCAAAGTGAGATACTTATTTTTTTTTGAAGGTGACAACCAGTTCGCAAAGCAAACAAGTCACAGGGAAGGACATATTTTCTGAGATGACAGATGCAATCTCTCTCTAAACTTTGATGATAAAGTAGTTCAAATGTCAAATGTACACCACCCTTTACATTTCATAATAGTTATGTGATAATTTTTTTTTTCTAATCAGTATAATGTGGGAGGCTGGTCTTCCAAAGTTTTACTATCCCAAAAGAATTCACAGTTCATTATTAAATCATCAATTAAAATACTTTATAATCACTGATGACTTACTTAGGATGAATTCATACTTGTGTTCCAAAGACAAATGATCTCTGTGCCATTCACAGCACTTTGAACCACCTCAAGTGAGAACAAGCTGAAAGAGTGGACAAATATGTATTCTGTCAGAGGAAATATATGCTACAGCAACTGGCATGTTACTGAGGTTATGTGAAGACCATACAGGATTAGCAGTTTTGTCAGAGCTGCAACCTATTTGTTAAAAGGATATGGACTTGTTGAATTGATTTTAGTACTCAAGACAGATGGAGCTCCTGAAATTCAAAGTGTTGCAAACCTTTAGAACCAATTTCTGGGTTTACAGGGTTTGCAGAGCTAATCCAAGTCTATGAGCTATTCCCCCTCTAGCACATAAAGCTTTTATTGTTTTTTTGTTTGTTTTCCACTACATACTTTTCTAATTTTCCTAAAGTGCTGCCTGTTTTATATTAGGACATATGATCCCTCCAAATGTTGTGCTGGCCAAGCAGATACGGTGTTTCCTCTAGAGCATACACCTAGTTATTCACTACTTCCCTCTTCTCCTTCAAGCTTGTGCAAGTGAATTTCTTGGGAAATTTAAGAGTCATGTACTTCCCCATTCACTCAGTGTGAAACGTCAGCTATGAATTTTTCTCCAGTGAAAGTCTAAAGTCGTAAACTGTTGTCTTCTTTTCAGCAGATGAACTCAGATGTCACAGAAAGAGCAAGAGGCATTATCCCAGAATATGCACAGCTTCTCTTAACCACTTCTGTGGGACTTTCTCATTTTCTTCCAGGGTTCAGCTGAAGTTGGCATGATTAAAGCATTAACATTTCAGACCCTCCAAAACATGAAAGACTCAATGTTAAGCAGTAGAGTTAGCTATTTGTTAGCTAGGATTTTCAGTAAAGTTTCAATACACATAACAATGTTAAAATGCCTTAAAAAATAAAGCAGTTAGAGGATTTACACCAGTAAGAGATACAGTTGGAATGTGGCAGGCATCTTTTTTACATTATTTCAGCCTTTGCTGAATTCTGCCGGTTTGTGCTATCACAATAAACTTAACTTTTGTGCTGATTTGTGATAGCAAGAGGACAATTAAGATCTAAGAAATAACAAAAAAGAAAAAAATAACTGATACTCTCAGCTTGTCTATTTTTGCTTTCTGTTGTTATTGGTTTAGATTTCTTTCCCATAAAGCTTCTCTTAATTTTTCTACTTTTTGAGGATTACCTCTCTCAAATGCTTAACCCACTACAAATCTTGCTTTTAGAAAGTTCCCTTAAAAATTTCTTTGGACTGCCATTCTTATGGAGTCAGCAGAATAGGAAAGGCTGACATCTCCATGAAGCACAGCCCCTTCATCCTTTGATGGGACCGAGATGGGACCCTGATGAGACCAACTTAGAACATCTTCTTGGTATGACCAAGCCCTTCTTTTCCAGGACTGAAATATATAGTCACCCTGGAGCTATGGCAAATGTTCATTTCCAAGTATTTTTCCCTGCTTCATCACAGTAGTAACTGTTCACAACAATGGGAAGTAAGTAGGATTTGAAATTAATGGATTTCCCATCTCAAGGTGGACATTTGCTTCTAGCCTTTGATATAACTGCTTTATTATCAAGCTTCTGACTGCTCCGTATAGCTAGTGTTTCAGGTTGGATGCTGGCAGAGACCTATGAATTTTATTAATGATTGAATAACTAATGACAAAATGCTGTAGACCTTGCAGATTTTTAAATTAATCACACTTATCTTAGAAGATTTCTGCCCTCTTTTTCTGACTGCAAATAGAATATACTTCAGCTGTGACATTTTCCTACTGATTTAATTTCTATGGGATATTTTTTCTGCTGTTTTGGAGATCAGTTACTTGGATGACATAATAGGCCCCCATTAATTTGTATGTATTATCCGTTTCATTTCAAGCCAAGAAAGCCCAATTGATGTAAATTATAGAGTCACTCAGTTTGTTGCTATTTATAAAATTAGTCACCTGCAGCATCACCCTGGATGAAGTCCAGTGGATGAAACAATGTTGGAACAGTCGTATCAGCACTTAAAATATATAGGACATGGCGTTTCCCTTTTGCGTCTGGAAGTTGCACATCTCTTTGAGGATGGAAAGTCCCTTTCTGTTTGTTCTGAACCAAATATAAAGAGACAATAAAAGCATTCTAAAAATTAGATATTTTATTTCCCTAGCAAAATTTTATATCTCTCTGTTCCCCTCAGTTATTGAAAATAACAAAATTAGAACCTTGGAATATGAATATTAAAATTTTTCAAGCCTGCAGGATTAGAAGAAAAGCAGTTCTATTTCTTCTTTTGATGTCCAAAATCTGTCTAGCATAGTATAGAAGTTATACAAAGCAAGAATAAATATCCTCAGAAAGTGATGGGATTAATCTAGTATATGACTACTCTTTACCCAGAGTAATCAAGACTTACATTCCTATGCTGCTTTCTAAGCAAAAAACGTTATGACTTTCTTGCACCTACTTTTCTTTTGATAAGATGAAAGAGAAAAAGATTTTGCTGTTTTCTATTACTCATGGTGACTACTACATTAATAGCTTTGTTTTTCTAGAGACTGTACACAGTGGTATCACAACGAGATCTGCTGTAGCATTAACAGTAACCAGCCAATGTAAAGCTCGAATAATTCTCATTCAGTGATGGCAAATTTACATTCACATCAGTAAAAACAGAATTTGTCCAACATGCTTCTCATGCAACACAGAAGTTCTTCTTCCTCTTAGTAGCTATTTGACCTTATTAAGGCTGAAAATGCTTTGCAGCACTGACAGGAGCCACTTTCACTGGGCATGAATCAGTTAAGCAGTGCCATGCTAGCACTGCTGTTAGCATTAAGAAGGCCTGTCAGATGATTTGGTTCAAAGCAATGCAGCTTAAATGTCAAGCGTGTATGTGTATATATGTATATATACTTATACGTATACATTTACATCTATAATTTAGGAACAGAATTGTTTAGAGACAGCTGACTGTAGCCTTGCACAACACAGACCTGCAAAGTGAACTGATGATGCAGACAACATTGCTGGACTTGTTTTAATGAACTTATTTAATGCATGGGTGATTCTCAGTGTCAGGATGTGTTTGTAAGGGTTTGGGATGCGTCCAGCTGATTCCTGGCAAAAAAAGAATTGATTCTCATTTGTCTTGGTGCTGCTACTGTCTGTGTGAACAGGCAATATCTCCTCTCAAGAGAAAGGGGATTCTGCTGGAGAAAGTTACTTTATCATTAATTTTGATTAAGTGACTTATATCCTAAAAATTCTGGATCTGGTAACAGAATGCAAACAGCCAGCAAGTGTTCATGGAAGTCTGAAATATGATGATGACCTGACACAATTTTGATTGGACCCTAATTTATACACTATCTCACGGTATTTAATCCAAGATCCTTTCTTCAGCTGTGGCTGGTGCCACTAGTTGGAACTGACTAATTCATAGAATTTTTGTTCATGTTTGAGCCACGAAAAATAAAGGAGTTAAAAATTCAGGATGGATCAAGTCAAAGCAATATTCTTAGTTTAACAAAGAAGAAACAAAGAAGATCAAACAAGTATAAATAATTTTTATTTGCATTTGCCTGAAATGTTTCAGGTAACCCAAAATGAAATGCTGCCCGTTGCTTTGAGGTTATTTAGCACTTTTGTATCAAAAATAGGCACCATTTTTAAAATAAAGTAGAACTGACAATGCTTAAATTGTTCTTTGGCAAATACCTGAACTAAAGGAATATCTGAAAGAGTTAGTTGCATTCAGATTGCAGACCAATTAAACAATGTTCTCTTCTAATACACATGCATCCAACTGTGTACCAAATCTGCAAATCATTTCAAAGTAACTTTCTGTTTGCAAATTATATGGATTTTTGTTTGTTTGTTTTTACCCATCTTTATGAATATTCCCAAAAGGTCAGGTACAGAATTATCTGACTGTGGAGAGAGCTTTTTCTTAGCTAACATTTTCCATCTGCATGATTGATATTTGTAAACACCTTTTTAAAATTTCCTTTTTCTGTAGTATACCATCTTCTTTAATACTGAGGGAATAAGACAGAAATATTCCACCCACCCCAACAGATAGTCTTCACACTGCAAACTCTTTACTTATACACAGAACTAACATATCATATAGAAACAAGAATTCACTTATCAATGTGCCTGAACTCAGGCTACCATAAGGAGCAAGATAATTGTTCATTTTACTGGCCTGTTTACTCAACCTTAAGCTTATCCAGCAGGGACATCAGCATGGTTTGAAGATTCACGCACTTGACATAACAGCAGCAAAGTGACACCAACTTTTGGTGCATTCCTCAACAACTTCCTGTCCTGAGTTTAGCTTAGACATTCCCTAAAGTAGATAGAAAAAAACATCTGCACTACTCATGTTAGTACATGTAAGAGAGCGTGGAAAGGGACATCTCATCTCTTTTGTACTGCTTTTACGAAGGAGGTGTGTGTTAGTCTCCATTGCCCAGAAAGAGGGCCTGCATAGTTACTGTAGTCCTGGCAACTGACTGTTATGCTGCCAAACTTATGCTGTATGGGTCTCATCCTCCATTACTATTGTGAAGAGAAAACTGGAAATCTGGATTTTAAAGCTTTGCTGAACATCACCAAAAAACCCTTAACACCCATACGATATTTTTGTAAAATCTCCCTGATTAAGGCATCATTAAGACATTTACCTTAATCCAATACCATAATCAAAATCTCTACTCTAGAAGGGCCACAAACAGTGGTCTCCAAATCTTTCAAGATATCTTTAAAGATTTTATTTCTATTAGGATTTTCAAGGTGCAACTGAGACGAACAAAATGTTGAAATTGTAAATCATCCTTAACCAATGGAAATCAAATGCTTTCAAGTTATCACAATTTAAATACTAGTGTGATAGACACCTAGTTTTACTGCTAAATGCACCTTTCTTTGCCTGTGAAGATATTAAAGTGCATCTATTGTGATTTCTACTAAGAAGGGGAAAGTTAGTGCCTATTCATTGGAAAAGTGAAAGAAAGGAAAGGAAGAAGGGGATTAGATCAATCAGTTTAACTTCAGTTCACAGAATAGATCTGGAACAGTCTGCAGTGCCTGGAAAACAACAGGAGAGAGCAGAAACCAACATAGATTTGCCAAGAACAAATCAAAGTAAATGAAACTCACTCTTTATCCAAGTAACTGCTCATGGATTGAGGAGAACTCATGTACCTTTACTCAGGTAAAGTTTTGGACACAGTCTCAGTTGATATTCTCATATCCAAGCTAGGAAAAACATGGCCTTTGTTTTGTGGGCAGAAAACTGATCAGACAACCACACTATAGAGAAGTTAATAAAGTCTAATTATGCTCAGGGTTCTGTGGGGGGTTTGCTTTAGATCTGTTTCTGTTCAAGGTTTTCATTAGCAAAACAGATGGTGGAATAGTCAGAATGCTCATTAGTTTTGCATATGACACAGTGCTAGGAAGGACCTCAAATCTGTTGGAAGATAACAGTAAAAATAAAAATCTGGAGAAATAGATTGAAAACTTAGGATGTAACTCATCCTAGTCAAGGGATGATAACAAGGACTAGAGACAGGGACAAAATACTGCAGGAAAAATCAATTATACACATGCAGGATAGTAAACATTAGGAAGCAAGTTCTTCACAAAGATCTTAAGATTATAGTGGATCACAAATTGTGTCTGAATCAACAATGTTAGATTCTTTTCAAAAGACAAATATCCTGCTCATGATCTACAAGCAGAAACAACAGCCTGCTGGATGCACACTATAATCAGAGGTTGAAGAAGCCATGAGGACGTAAGACTGGAAGAATGGATGCCATCAGGCCTAAAATAAAAAAGGCAGAGAAGGATGTTGGTGGCAAGAAAGTTTAATAACCCCTAAGCAACTCCTGTCGCAGAAAAAAAACAATACTGTTCTCTGTATCCGCAATGAATGGGACAAGAAACAAAGCAGTTAATTGACACAGGAAAGATTAAAGTAATTAGAAATGTTTTCTAATAATAAAACTAGTTGAGCATGGGAACACATAGATTGGGAAGACTAGATACTCTGTCACTGGAAGACTTTAATGAAAGTTTAGTTATTCATCTTTCAGAAATTAAATCAATATTGCTAATCCTCGTTGGAGCATTGGGATGGATCAAATTGGTTTCTTTTTTTGAGATGGGAGTTCAAAGCACAGTAGATGAAACTAGGACTTTTTTTTTCTCATGTGCATTACTGTAAGTCTGAATTTTACCTATCTAATGAGTCAGTATTGGACATTAGTGCAGTGTTTTAGTAAGACTGGACACTTATATTTGTTTTCAAAAATTCCTCTTTTGCTTAATTGAGATAGAATTGAAGATGGAGTTTACAATTTACCTCAGTAGCAGCAGCTGCCCATCACTGCTGCTCCTTGACTCTTCTTTTAGAAGTGTTTTTTCTGTAATTAGCATTGTGCATACTGCTGTGTGTGGTCTATTGGTTTTTATGTTTATTCTAGTTGTTTGTGCAGCATCCAAATGTGGTGGCCAAAGAACAGGAGTAATTAAAAAAATGTAATTTGTCTGAACACTGGTGTTTACAGCTATGTGTAACTACAAAGATATCATCTGAAAATTGGTAAGAATTTTATCTCCATTGGACTAGAAGATGCATAAGTGACTGATGATTTTAGAGACATTTAGAGGCATTATAATCCCACTCTGTTCTGTATCTGTAATGTCTCTCTCCTTATAACAACCTTGTTCCATGGGGTCCAGGACTAATGAAACGATGGGCTTGTGTCTTGTAGCTGGTCACCTTTTTAATCAAATTAATGCTAGGGTTGCAGTGGAAGCTTGTACTCAGTTTTTCACTTGGGTGAAGATCCTGACTGAAAGAAGCAGGGTCTTGAGAGCCCCTAAGGCATGCTGCCTGACTGAGGTTTTCCCAAAGTTTTTTGCCAAGTTGCCCTTGTTTGAGTCTTTTTGTATCTATGACAGGGCAAGGTTATGCTGCAGCTTTTCCCTCAGAGAGTTGTTTATTTAAACTCCTCCTCAGTCAGGCCTTTTGTTTTGGTTTTTTTTTTTTCTGTTTTGAAACTCCCAGGACAAGGTGTACAAATCAAATATACATTAGAATGCATTAAGGACTTCTCTGTATTATTATCAGACTATAAACTTCCCAAGAAATACAGTAGCCTTAGTTTCCCTCAAACTGTTTATACCACCCTGTCAAAATATACTCAGAACGTCACTTCTGTTCTTGTATGGATTAACCTCAGTTCTCTCTCTTTTTCTCTATTCCCCATCATAACATTTTTCATTCCTTCCTGTATTCCCTGCCATGTTTAATCTGGAGAGGTGATATCTGCTATGGCTAGCCCAGACCTATGTGCTTCTGAAATAGTTAGGCTGGTGCTTCCTCTGCCTGGATAAATACCTGGTGCTTTTCAGTAAGGATCTCTGATAAGATTTAGTCCCAGGAAACTGGCTCAGGAGCTGTGTGCACTGATTGATCATAGCCATATCTGTGGGTAAACTTTCCTTTGCCAAGCTGGAAGGTGTGGTCAGGGCCTGAGAAGTTTTTGGATGGGACTGGCATATAGGCACCCCACTCCTTCAGACTGATTGCAAAAGAAATCTTTTGTTGGGGAAAACAGGCCAAGTTTTCCCCCACTGCCTCCCCATCTTCTTACATAAAACTGTTTAATCTGCTAGCTGTAGACCATGCAAAGAACCTAGTAGCAATCCTTCCTATTCCCCACAGATCTGTGTTTGCCATGTCTGAATTGCTGCGCATTTTAATAATTAGGCAGTACCTCTACTGGATAGAAGAAGGACAAGTCTATTTCCACCTACCACGAACAGTGGAAAAAGAAATGTAGAAAAAAAATCTGGGATTAATGAAGACAGCAAAAATCATCTCCAAAATTTGATTAAATGGAAATATCTGAATGCTCATTAGCAGTTTTACTAAATTTAAGACTGATCTGTTTCTGCAAATGACAACATATTTGAGACCAAATTATTTGGTTGAGTTTCAATTAAGAAAATAAAATAAAACAAAAGATGTGTTTTATATATTCTTCCCTTGATGTCTATTATTTAGTGAGTCACAAGACTTTCATTTATAAACAGAAGTGTTCTTAGAATTTGAGAGACAGAAGAATATTTTGCGCACAACTACTTTTGGAAGAAAAGCGCTCTTGACTAGAAATATATTCCAAACATTGTCTGAAAAAAAAAACTAACCCAAGGCAGTATAACTTGCTTATCATTAGCTACAGAACTCTTTCAGAGTAAAAGAACTCTTTTACTCCCATTGGCACATTAACTAAGGAGAATTATGCTATAGAAAAGGGAAGAGGCTAGAGGACCTCTTCTTTTATCTGCAAATTTCTGCCATTCTATTTGTGAGTGTTTCCTGGTCCTTTTTCCCCAGCTGGATCCCATGAGCTTCTTTTAATCAATGCCTGTGTGAGAGGTCATGGTGCTGTGCTATGTATGTATATTATATTTGGTTCTTGTAAGGGCTCAGTCATGTGTGTGGAGCTCTCAGTTGTGGAGCACTAGTTCAGCATGAAATTTTCCGGTGGACTTTGGTGTAATTTGAAGTCAAAAGAAATTTCTTGTAAATCTTAATCCCTGAACCACAAATTGTCTCAAAATATTGCTCAGCCTTCACCTAAGAAGGTGAAAAAAAAAATCCTATGATGTGTCATTTTTCTTTTCTTTTCAATATCCGTATTAGGACCAAAAAAGGATCTTTGACCAGATAATGCTATGAACAAACAAAAAGCCACTCGCTTTTAATATTTTTTCCCCAGAAATTCATTGACGGAAATTATTCAAGATATAATTAGTATTAATTATATAGAATTAATTATTTAATACTGGGGCCTGAAATATTTGCATCTTTTGCCATGATGAGAAGAAGGATTTTGATGTTTCCTGCCTAGAGCTCTGTATGCGAAATTTAGACTGAGCAGTTCATCCCATGACATTTCCTCACTCTCAAACAGACAAGGTGACACATAAAGCCCAGAGGCAAAGGGAAACCTGATAGCTATATAGCTGAACTGCAGTCGGAAGTGGTGAATTCCCTGGACCACAGGGAAAGCTTCCTGTTCTTTGTAGATGAGCCTATTATTGGAATACACTTGCCTGCAGTTAATCCTCAAAGTAATTAAATGGAAAGGAAGCAATTAAATCACTGAAAAGGAATTGCATCTGGTTCGGAGGGAAAAATCCAGGCCTAGGAAGTATTTCAGTGATAGCTGGATGTACTCAGTATAAACAGGTATCTTCCTGTTTGCACAGATGATTAACATTTATATGCTAAGAATATCTTGTGGTAATCAAATGAGTCGAAAAGAAGAAATTCTCATTATCATGGCCTAATAAGTACCAAGCAGAGAAATGTTGATATACATTTTTCATATGATGGGATAAAATTAAAACCAGTGCCCCATAACCTGACCTTGCTTAAATCAACCCAGCACCTTGAAAGCTAGTAAAGCAATGTGTACATTTACATTTTAGCAACTGCTGAGAACCTAGGTCAGCATTTCAGTAAGCACATCCCAGAAAAGGAAGACCACAAAAATGAAAGTGAGGGACATGATTCAGACAAGTCTCCAAAGACAGAGATTATCCAAGTTCAGAAAGAGCTTGGAGTACGTCCTTAAAATCAAGTGTGAAGACCATGTGAAGCAAGACAGTATGTTTTAAACATAGAGAGAAATCTTTAAATAAATACAATTATAAATGTTTAAAGCACTGACTGCTTTAAAATTCTCTTTTATGTTTGTTGATTGAATTTTACTAATTACTGCAAGATAGCAAATATCAGTGTATTTTTAAGGTGCACCTTTTGCTCTGGGTGAAACAAGGGATCCCATATATTGCTCTAGTCTGTATGATAATTTCTGGAAAGCCAGCAGGAGGATCTTGGAGGAGGTACTGATCAAAGCTCTGACTGACACTTGGTTTTTCAGTGCTAGAAAACAGGTAGATGAAAAGCAACTGTTCATTAAAAATCTATGATAGTGAGTAGAGTTTCTGTTTTAAAAGTATAAAGCATAAGAGCTTCTCTTCTTTTCTTTGTCTTGCATATGTCTCTTATTTTTCCTTTGCCCCATCCCTGGCACATTCTGCTGTTATGTGGGATCTCACTTCCCTTTTGCTGTTAGTTAGGAACCTAGAAGCTGGGCTGGCTGAAAGCAAGAGATGATGTCTTGATAATGGCTGAGTGAACAAATGAGTACAGGGGAGGTAGGATAAGCTCATTGGGACACTAGCAGTGACTACTGGTAAGTGGTTTGCTGAGCAAAAGTGAATGACGCAGAAGAAAGTTGCCATGATTAAGACAACAGGCTCAAAATTATACTTGTGGAAAAAGACCATCAAGAAAGAAGCTGGTGGTAGGAACTAAGACCTGAAAGGATGAGGATATGGATAAGAGTTGTAGGTGTTTAATTAGACAGAAAAAAGGTCATACCTGACAGGTGATCCAGCAGCAAAGATGCAACCTTTTTGCTTAGATAAAGATAAATCTGAGCTGAAAAATATGCCTGGATTGTTGATCTGAGACACAAGTATTTGCTGCAGGGGCAGGGAGATGAGAGTGAGGATTTGGGGGAGAACAGCAATACTGATTGACCTTTGGCAACAAATGTTACATACAACCCTCTTCATTACTTGAGGTATTTCACTACCTGGCAAGAAAAAAATGTCATCCTGTGTTACATCTGAAGGACCAAACTTTACTTTTGAGTACACATTGGTGTGCTGTACATTCCATTACCCTAAATCCAAACCAAGTCCCTGCTGTAGCTAGACCTAGAACGTTCCTTTTTATCTTCTATCAGTCCTTACTTCACTTCAGTCTTTCTCCTTCTCTTACAGAAGCAAATGCAAGATGTCAGTCAGCTACATTATCATTTCCTTCAAGACCAGCCCTCAGAGCTATACATCTTTTTTGCTATAATACAAATTGTACAGTACTTTGATGCTTCGCTACCCATAAACTACTGCCTACCTGTGTCAAACTTTAATAGAAAAGAATTTTAATATTTGGATTGCATAATGTAGAATTTATTCAAATGGGACATATTAGTATATTAGATAATTCAGTTGTGTGGGTCTCAATGTAAAATATTTACTTTCATTCTTAGATACTTGTCTGGTACAATATGTACAATCGAATTTTACATGATACTTCTGAAAAGGTCCTATTATTGGTACTCAACTAAGATTTGTTACTGGAGTTGACATTTTTTGTGTTCAACACTGCCATGAGCTGTTTTAATTTGTTTTCTATTCAGATGCTTGCAAAAGGGGGTATGTTTGTGGGAAATTAAGTTCTTCAGCCCGTTCTTGAAAGATTCTTTCTCAACAGCATTAGGCTTCTTATATTTGAAGCAAGAACTAACTATGGGGTAGCGGGCAACCTTTGTATCAAGAATCTACTTTCAGCAGTCTGTGATCTTTGCCAAGCTGGAAGGTTTCAGAAAAAATTCTGTTTGTTCAGTAAAGACTACTGAGACTTTAATGAGCAAGCCCCATTCCTCCCCCATGCCATCTGCAGCAACATGCTAGAAATCCACTGAACTGCCAGAAAATTATGGTCTCCATGTAAATGCAGGTACTGCAGCTGCCTACCATGGCTCAGTGGGATGCTGGGCATAAGGAGGAAGAAGGGATGGAGAGGGGGAGACGGGAAGAGAGGAAACTGCAGGACTTGGCAATTAGGAATGAATTGGGAGCATGGAGGAGGAATGGGACCAGAAATAGGGAATGGAATTAAGATTATATCGCAGTATATATATACATGAAGAACTGAATTAATTAAAATTGATCAGACAACCTTAACAGTGTAATTTCTATAACAATGTCCCTTTCTAGACAAGCTTGATGACCTTTTAGGTTTATTTCTGCTGCCCATGCTTCAGAATTTATTACTATTTGCAATGCCTTGGACTATCTTCAGCGAGTTGACAAATGTAACAGAGGACCCAACAGAGGACCAGTAACAGATTTGTGCACTTCTTGCTAGAGCCAGTCAGAATACCCTGGAGTGTTTCACATGGTACCAGACGTCTGTATAAGTGTCCTGGGTTCAGCAGTAGCAGTCAGTTTTTCTCCTTCTTAGTAGCTGGTGCAGCGCTGTGGTTTTGACTTTCGGCCTGGGAAAAATACTGATAAAGCCGATGTTTTCAGTTGCTGGTCAGAATGTTTACCCTGACCAAGGACTTTGTGAGTCTCATGCTCAGCCAGGGAGGAGGAGAAGCTGGGAGGAAGCAGGGACAGGACACCTGACCCAAACTAGCCAAAGAGGTATTCCATACCACAGCACGTCATGCCCAGGATGTAGAACTGAGAGTTCCCGGGAAGGGCTAGAATGCTGCGGGGTGGGGGCGAGGTACCGGTCGGTGAGCGGTTGTATTCTCTTCCTTGTTATTTCCTTTATCATTATTACTATTGGTGGTAGCAGTAGTGATTTGTGTTATACCTTAGTTATTAAACTGTTCTTATCTCAACCCGTGGGAGTTGCATTCTTTTGATTCTCCTCCCCGTCCTTCCAGGAGCGGAGGGAAGAAAGGTGGGGGGGGGGGAAGTGGACTTCGTGGTTCTGATTTACGGCCTGGGCTTAAACCACGACAATAAGGGTACATGAATTGGTCCCTCAGTGAATTTTTGTGGGAGGTAATACATGTTCTCAGGGTGTTATGTGCTGTATTTGTATTGCTCAGAATCAACAAACAAGGTTCGCTCCTTGCACTGAACTCCACATCTGGCTCTGCTGCTTCATGGCAGCATTTCTAAGACATCCTGGCATGGTTGAAGGAGGGCTGCAAACATCCATTGTGTTTAATTGCTGCTGATGCAATGGGTTCAAGGGAACTGTTGTAAAGTTAATACAACTGAATACTACCTTAAGGTTATTCAAGTTTATGGTTGGATCACAACTACTTAGTTTCCTCTCTTTTCTAGGCTTGTTAAGAAATAACCCTGTGATATTCCACTGAGAGAGGAACAGACCAAGATTGTACCAGAGAAAGATGTATTATGAATTTGTTTGAAGGGCTGAATTTGGCAATCAAAACCTTTTCTATGTAAATTCTTGCATGTAGACCCCATATCATGTGAATTCACCAAGTTTCAAAGTTGTGTCAAACTTAGACGTTGACAAAATTCTAGTTGTTTATTTATGCAATGCTTTCTTTGTTTTTCAACCCTTTTGGACTTCTTCATCATCTTGAATATATTCACTCCTACTGCAGCTGGACTGTTGCAAACAAACATCACCAAAACAATTTTAAAATGAGTATTCAGCTGTTCTACTAGGAATGTTATACACTGTCCACAGGAACAAAAACCACAAGGTTTTATCAGGAACTCCAAAGGGTCCTCTAAAAGGCTTGTGCTGGGTGAGAACACAGGACTCATGGATGATGTAAGTCAATTATTTCTCTGTTCCAGTAGTGTTAGTCTTGGGGCTGAAATTGAGGAGAACAGTGGGTAGTCCTCAGTGCTGTTAAACTTTGTTTAGTTGGAGTGCTGATAGTAAAAGGCTAATTTCATTTACATTTTTGGCCATTTCTGACTCACTATACCTGAAGAATGACTTCCCAGAGGCATGTAGAAAGCATTTATCTCTGCAGTATACCATTCTGGCTATTGTGAAAAGGGAACAGGAGCACATAAACTGCCAATTGGTTTGCTGTGGTTTTGATAACTGTAGAGTTTCTCTTACTTTATGGCAGGAGACCCTGGGTTCATGCTGCTGCTTTGCTGTGTGTGGAAGGCAGAATGCTGGAAATGTTGAAGTCAGTTGCTTGTCATCTTTGACAGCAAATAAATAAATAAAAAAAACCCAAAGAAAAATGTACTTAAAAGTGCCTCAAAACTGTGGCAACACGTAAGTAATTAAATATTAATAAATATGTCAGTGACACTGCAAAATCCTCAACTCTTTCTGTATCCTGCAATGAATGAGATTCTTGCATCCTCAAAGCATGGAAAACTCATGATTCAAAGTTGGCTTTTTTCCATAAGTAAGTGTTTGAAGAATATGGTGAAGCTGCTAGGCAAGTAGGCTAAAGCTACAGGACTGAATGCATCAAGCAAGCAAAACCAGGCAAGCTGCTGTATTTCATGCCCTTATAAATTAGAATGCCTGCTCAGCCTTTGTTTTGTGCTTTAAGGGAGGATATGATGCATAGCAACGAACAGATTCCATAACAAAGCTATGGAATATATAATATACAATATTTTATAATCAAGTTCTTTCCCAGTCTATCCATCCATCATACTTTATCTCCATTTACAAAAATTTAAAATTAACAAAAATGAGCTGTTCTGTGCTGCCGTTTGTATAAAAATTCAACAGTGTTGCCACAGATAAAGCTGGGCAAGGATAAAGACAGGTGCTGGTACACTAGGTGCACTGTAACCTTACATGGGAAAAAGAGCAAGGCACAGCAGGGATACCTTCTGCTTGCTGGAGAAGTATCCCAGGGAAAGACACAATAGAAAAGATTAAAAATCATGCATACATATTTATAGACTGAAATGCACCCAACTAGGCATCCTCCATTCCCAGCCTGTCTGGTAAAAGGAGATGTTCCTTGTAAGGGTCCTTTAAGCCCAGGGCTGGTGTGATTGCACAAGTCACACCATGCAGAGTCAGGCCCGGTGATGACATAACCTGCCAGCTGCAGGACTTCCCCCAAAGGAGCTCATGTCATCACTCACTTCTCACAACACTCCAGAGGCTTTCAGGGACTTCTGGAAACTGAATATAGCCAGGAGCAGCTGCTGTAACAGGTGTGCTGTTCCGTGATCCCTTGGGGTTAGACCCATCAGGGAGTGAAACCTCTGCTAACTCCGAGTTTTAGGGCCCAGCTTGTAAATCTGTGATCCTCACATCCTTTTTTTTTTCCCAGCTGTCACTTGTCTTTGGAGGTGCTTAACACCCAGACTGGGGTATGTGGAGGAGGCTGGCCTGTCCCACCAACACAAGGCCTGAACCAGGGTTTCCTTCTTCCCAGTGACAGCTGCAAGTGGCCGGAGGATGGCTCCTGCTCCTGCACCACTTGAGATGGGAAGTGCTCAGCGCAGCTTCTCTTCTTATGTGGCCCGTAGAAAGGTGGACATCCTCCTCCTCCACGCAGTGGCAGAAGGTTGGTGGCTCTCAGATGAGAAGAGGAGGTGAATCCCAGCATGACGGCAGAGATCACAGTATGTCATCATAGATGCAAAGTTACTGACGGAGACAGGCACAAGACACACCTCCAGTCCAGTGGATCACACAGGGGAAATGTGATGCATTAACTGTGAAATATGTCTTTTGGTGATTCATGCTGCAAATTAAAGGTTATCCTAATTCTTTCAGTACAAAATGTACTTTAAAGAATTACTCTTCTGGTATGAATCACTGAACCAGTCCTCCCTCTAGATTAGCAACTGCAACTGGTCAGGGTAAAGAATTTAACTTAAATTCTCCATTTATTTTTAATTGGGGAATGTATACTTTTTAAGATAATATTTTCAAGGGAACCAGGAATCCAAAAATTAATGCAGGCACCCTTAAATGCAGACTTTCAGGCTTGCTGTTCAGTATGGATAACCTATTTGGCCAGGCAGTTCATGGTGTTGCCTGAGCTTGTGCTTGGGGGGTGTGGGGCTGGCAGCATGAAGAGCAGCTAACTAGAGGAACCATGGGCTCATCCATTATTCAGAGTCATTCTCAGTGGGAGTGGAGAGTAGGAAGCCTTAGAAGTGCCACTTTTGTAGGGAGAAGTCAGATGGGCAATTTGTGGAAAAAAATGGCAGGGCATCCAGAGCCTAGAGGTCCCTGGCATTCAGCTGAGGCACTCCTGGAAGTGGGCAGCGAGAGGCAGAGAGGTAGGTGAGTAGGGCAGGTCTTCTTCTAGGCTGCCTTGTTTTAGTAAAAGGCTTTGACATAACTGCATATTCCTGCAGAAAACTGAATATGCAGCTCTTAACAAAAGAAACCTTTTGACTAGTCATGTCTTCTTTTATTTCTTGAGTTTTGGATCCTGGAGTCTTACAGCCTTGAATGTAGTGGTAGAAGCCTTTGGTTAGAGGTATGATCTTCAGCACATTCGCAGGTCTAGCAGTGTATTGTCCCTGAAGGTTCAGATGAGGTTTGAGGTTTGGAGCATGGGGACATAGCAAGACCCCTTGATTTGAACTTGAAAGCAGCAGATGAGAGGAAAAGTGGCAGGGAGAACTACCCACACACCACATTGAGTATGTATGTTATGCACTGAAGGTGCTTTTAACAGCAAGGTCTACTGAACCCTACCAAACTAACTGCAGCTTGTCCCTAAACAGTTCAACACCTGGAGAAGGATCTAACTCTCACTAGTGTAGTGTGTTACAGAACCACATACTTACCAGCTTTTGAGTAGTGATGGGCCTTGGAGTCTATTCCTGGCTCAAGGTGAGGGGCTGGGTATGAGTAAGATGAGGGAAGTAACAGGGAAGCCATGGACAAGATCTTTAAGTTAATTTAAACAGTTCTGATTTTCCCCAGCCTTTATTTGTTCAGGTTCTTGGATTCAATCAATGATAAGGGAGATGAATTCTCAAAGTTTTCAGGAGAAATGAGAGGAATATGTACAAGTTTTGGCCTAGGCAATGTTTTCTAAAAATGTCTACAGTTTAAAGTTGCCAAGCGCTGCCACTGTATAAGCACTAGAGAAAAAACAATGTGGTTTAAGAACAATAACCAGATACTTTTAACATCTTTCTGAGAAAAAAAAGAAACAAAACCGAAAACCATGATTTATTAAAAATTTGCCGAAAGTGCCAGATTTCAACTCTTTTACTTTCTGCAATGTCCAAAACATTAAAGTTTTTCTCAGACCACCAGAACAATTTGAAAATGTTCAGGATTTATAAACCATGTTTTAAAATTTGCAATAGCAACAAGAATTTTATTCAGGAAAAGTTTAAAGAGCTGATGAAAACTAAATTACTGCCACAGAACCATAACTTAAAGTAAGAGGAAAGGAACTAAACTATTAAGTGCACCAGAAATAAATGACAAGGTTTTTCTTCAGTGAGTTTATTGTTCCTTGTACTTGGGATACCACATACAAACCAGCGGTTGTTACAAGCAGCTGCTGTCCCTAACTGCTCTATTATTAGCACTTACTGCTATCAAAAGTCTCAGCTGACTTACATTTTTATCATAAAAGAACACTGTACTTTTCTTTCTAAAAGTAGATCTACTCCACTCTATCAGTCTTACTCTTCGGCTTTCTAAGCATATTTCTTAAATTGATGTGATATTTTTATTGCTTTCTACTGAACTCCTTCTGCCCACAAAAGTATTCTAAAAATGTTTTTGAAATTCAAAAACAGTTTTCTAGATGAATTTTACACAAAATCTGTATTTTCAGCATATATGTAAGCTTTTCAGTGTGCCGTGTAAAGTCAACGTCACCTAAAGATGTGAGAAGAGAGGGAGCTCTTACCATAAAAAAGTGCCTAGGTGGGTAAACACTATCTTCAGTTTTATGACTTTAGTTTTGAAGACATCTTATTATATTTCAAATGAAATGCAGATAATTAGAGAAGAAAAACAATTTAAAAACTTCTGAACAAAGTTAGAGAATAAGAAACAAAAAAAGTATCTTACTGTACACGATAATTTTCATATGACTAGAAAAAAGGTTTTCTGCATAAACATTTATTCCTGAATTGTTTATATAAAGTCATTCACATTTATTTTTGCAGCGTTACTGACATGCAAGTTAGGCTTGAGATCAGTATGCAAAGCATAAAACTTGAAATGCCAAATTGCATGTTAAGCTTCTAGTGCACAGTATGGTGATTGTGAGGACATATTGAGATGATCATATCAACACAGATAGATGATGCATGGCTATACTGAGGGTAGGAGATGTAGATGAAGAATTGATTTACTCTCAAAGAAGAATTTATATTCCTTGGTCTCTTTTAATGTGTGCGATTATCAGAAGATTCCTCATCTGTCCTGAAAAAAGAGTTGCTCATGGAACTGACTGGCAGATGCTTCATTATTGTTAAACCATTGCCAGAGTGGTAAGGAAACCATGGGACTGCCACATCTCTGCATGATTTCTTGCTTTCCTTGATTTCTTCTTTCAGATTTAAAGCTACTTCAGAAAAAGCAAAATAACAGAGCTGGCATGTTCTATACATGTAAGATGAATATTACTTTTATTGTACTGTTGGTTCCATGAGACTTATTCAAAATTCATATAGTGATAAACATTGTTTTTCACTTCTGTTTCATTTTCATAACCTGATCTGTTCTCCATAAACAGCATGAAAGCTATACTACATCCAGACCTGTATTTTCATACATTTATTTCATGTAAAGGTGTCATTATGTTGCTGCACGTGGTCTTTAGCTCAAATAGATAAATAGATATTTTGATATTGTGAAAAAATGAGAAAGGATAAATTTCTACTTTTTTTTTTCTTTGCACAGCTATTAATATGTCCAAAGGATCTACATCTCATCATTTTCATGGGTGTTTTACCATTTTAAATATCAAAATAGAACTAAATAATTCTTTCAAGATAATTTTATATTGTGAATATTTTTCCTAGATTTATCTCAAATGCCCACGACTGGCCTCTGTATCTTCAGTTTTATTGCGCTATGGATCTACACACCTGCTGTGAAACACAAGCACAATTTCATGCTTTCAGAGAGGACTGGAATTTATATACAACCATCTGACAACCTAATAATTCTCTTAGAAATCATCGGGTTAGGGTTTTCCCTTACATTTTTCATTAGTAGCCATTAAAACAGCAGGATGGATTTCTTGGCATGACTGTAGCAACTCCACCATTGCCTCTGTCTTAGAACTTGCTAGACAAACATCTATTTCAGGCATCATAAACGAAATTAATCCTAATTTTGGACAGAGTGATGAATTAGATGGCCCCTAGCACCACTTCCAATCCCATGATTAAATCATGTTTCCTGAAAAAGAGCATATAATATGATTTCTGGCACATAAGGTTTCTGAATCAGGCTATAGATTGACCCTATTGACCAGATGGTCACTTCTCAGCAGAATGGCATGGGGTGGGGGAAAAAGAAAAAAAAAGTAAAGGTATTTATAGGTGGATGTTGAATGAAACCTTACGGGGAATTTGATGAATAGCTGAAGAATGTAACAAATTCTATCATCTGAGAATTCAAGAAAGAACTTTTTATCCCAGCATGTAGCCTGAGATGCCTCACAGAGATTAAAAAATGATGAAAGAACAAATTTTATCAGCTTATTTGGAGTGGGATGAAAGAAATTTTAAATGTGAAGAAACACAATTTTTACCATTCTTGCCAAGTTTGAAGAGGAAAAAAGCCACATACAGAAGAGGAAAAAAGCCTTACCATAGCGCTAAGGTCTTAGAAGTAGAAAAGAACAATAATCAGGAAAGGCTAGAAAATTTGTTAGAACATTTGTTTTTCACCCCTTCTCTGCCTGTGAATACTGAGAATTCTATAATATTTAGAAGTTCAAAATCCTTCATATACATTAAAAATTACTGTTCAGCATCTGGAAATTCTAAAGGAGTTTTGGAAGTAAATGAGTATCACTCAGAAACCATGCTGAGAATTCTATAATATGAATACTGAGAATTCTCTAATATTTAGAAGTTCAAAATCCTTCATATACATTAAAAATTACTGTTCAGCATCTGGAAATTCTAAAGGAGTTTTGAAAGTAAATGAGTATCACTCAGAAACAATGCATTTCCCACAGAGTTCAAATTCCACTCAGAAAAGTCAGGAAGGGCATTTCTAGTTTGCTAGGGGTTTTTTATGTGTTGGTTTGGTTGGTTATTTTTTTGTTGTTTATTATTATTATTAGAATTGTAGAAACTAATGGAGGCAAAGAGTACATCTGCTTAAAAATCAGACAGGAAACCTATTGTACACATTAGAACTGAATCTATCGCTGCCGAAGGTCCTTCTGTAGGCATATAAGAATGCAGTAATTCTACAGTCAGATCTAAAAGTTGCAAAAGATCACTTGAAAGGATCCAATGCCAGGCTTATGATTTCTATCTATAAACCATTTTGTACAAATGTACAGCCATCAAGAACAGTTGTACATTTGTATGCTTGTTTGCATACCATGTTGTATGCATATGAAACTGAGTTACTGCTAGTGCAATGTGTGGTTATTTAGTACATTTGTCAGACTAGTTTCAACAGTTCAATATGTTGATGAGAAAAAAATGAGAAACTGAAGTAGAAGGCTACTAAAAAGAGTAAACAAATTCTGGTGATAGCTTAATAGATACAGAGGTAAGATTTCTATATCAAATATCTTAAGTACAGTCTCTAGACAAAGAGCTGTGTTCCCATCTTAGGTTTGTCAGGAATAAAATAAAGATCTGCTATCACCTTTTATGAGAAAAATTTTGGAGTGAAAATCTGCCTAAGATTAGACTGCGGGCACTTGGCCATCCCATGTGAATCTATAATTTTGTCATTCTACAAGGTCATAAATCACCATGGCATCAACAGATCGCAGAAGACTTAGCTTGGATGACACAATTAGGAAGAATATTAAATGATAAAAATAAAAGAAGAAAGACCACATGAAGAACAGGGAAAGGCAACAAGACCAAGGTGATTCCTGTAGTCACACATTGCACATATTAGACAAGGATTTTTGCATGTAGTCAAACCAACGCAATCTGCTTGGTGAAGACAGGATCATATGCAGTAGATGATACAGGGAAAAATTGAATAATGTCTTTTGTATTTTGTGAATTAATTTTCTTTTTCCACTTCTATTCAGTGTTAGAAAGATCAAACAATAAAATCCACAATATACACTAAGCTTATGAATGAAAAAAACATATCTATTTTTACTCATCTGATAGCATTTTTAGTTATACTGAAGGCATGTTTTCTCAAATTATAATAGAAATATTTTACTATCTATTGTCAACCTTGTAAAATATATGGCTTGCAGATAAATGACTGTGTATAAACTCCAAATATGAAGATTCATTTTTAAGAAACCTGACTGATCATTAATTTATTATTATTATGCCACTTACACAATTAGAAATCGGCTTCAGTTATTTAGTACTATTTCTCTAAGTAAATTAACACAATTAATATAATTTTTAGAATTGTTTATCTGAAGAAAAAAGTTGCTAGAATTGGTTAAAATAATGGGAGAGAGCTTATTTACTAGTATACATAACACCTTCTATTTACATTAGTGCCTTATAGCACTTTCACAGACACATTAGCTTCATCTCTGGTAAATTATTGTCATGGTTTAAGCCCAGGTCGTAAATCAGAACCACACAGTCTACTTCCCCCCCCCACCTTTCTTCCCTCCGCTCCTGGAGGGATGGGGAGGAGAATCGAAAGAATGCAGCTCCCATGAGTTGAGATAAGAACAGTTTAATAACTAAGGTATAACACAAACCACTACTGCTACCACCAATAATAATAATGATAAAGGAAATAACAAGGGAAGAGAATACAACTGCTCACCGACCGGTACCTCGCCCCCACCCCGCAGCGTTCCAGCCCTTCCGGGGACTCTCAGTTCTACATCCTGGGCATGACATGCTATGGTATGGAATACCTCTTTGGCTAGTTTGGGTCAGGTGTCCTGTCCCTGCTTCCTCCCAGCTTCTCCTCCTCCCTGACAGAGCATGAGACTCACAAAGTCCTTGGTCAGGGTAAACATTCTGACAAGCAACTGAAAACATCGGCTTTGTCAGTATTATTCCCAGGCCGAAAGTCAAAACACAGCGCTGCACCAGCTACTACGAAGGATAAAAACTGACTGCTACTGCTAAACCAGGACAATTATATTTGAGTTTCTTTGCAGGCAGTGCTCCTAGCAGTTGCCAGGCACAGAAAGTTGTTGAAACCAGTCATATGCTTGTCCACTGTTCAAGCATAGGGCTCCTGAAGCAGATCTGACTGGTACTGGAGCATCGGACTATTTATATCTTGATGCCCACTGGGCTCCCAGTCGAGAATTCCTGCCTGGCTGCCAATCCGTGGGTTACATTTTCCAGCCAGTCTCCACTGTGTCTGAGACCTTCCCAATTGCTCTGTCAGTTATGGTGGGAATCAAATTACGCAAACATGGCAGGAAGACTTAGCGCAGTGGAGAGGCAGGTGGAAACGTTGGCTGTGGAAGGGACAGGGTCTGTCCAGCTGGAGGGACTCATCAAAGGGAGCTTGGGTTTAGCAATGACTTTGGTTGACAGGGTACATTTGCAAAGAATAATAAAACTTCATAATAAATAATAAATTCAATAAAACAGTGCCTTCATTCTTCCCCTGAACAAACTTACTTGCAACTCTTCACTCAGCAGAGGTGTCCCCACCCAGTATTGCTTGTCACCAAAGGCTTCTCTTGGACAAAAGTTTACACTGGTGTTTGACCAAGGAAAACAGAAAAGGGGGCTCAGAAGTCCTCCTCATTCCTGCCTCTAAGCCTCCCTCTTGAGGCCCTCAAGAAAGCAGAACAGACTGCCAAATGTAGAAAAATGTGAAATTATTATGCAATAGAACATTGATCAGTTACTGTTACCTATACTGAAGGTTAAGGAGAAGGAATGTGACAGAATAGAAGCAAACCAAAATGAAACAATGCCCCCTACACCTGCAATTTAGTAATTAAGAGTGCCTAGCCTTTAGACACATTTCCTGAAAGAAGACAGAGGCACAGGATTTGGTACCTGACCTCCCTACACAGCTTGTGTGTGGGGTTGTAAGCCTTTGCATGAAACAATTGTGACTGAGGGGCACCCTGAGATGTGCAGCAGAGAAACAACAAGCTGTCAAGTGAATCTGAGATTTCACTGTTCCCATAAGGGGCAGAGAACCAAGAAGTGCTCTGTCACCTTGATGCCCAGGGCTTGTAACCTCCTCAGAAGGAAGGAAGCTGAGACTCGTCTTCCAGAGAAGGGATGCTGTCTGCTCTGAGCAGTGAAAGGTTGCAGGGGAGCTGCTATTGCTGTGTGATAGCACTATGGCATAGTGGAAAGGTCCAGCCTCTTTGAAGACTTGCCCATCTGAAGACTGAATTGAATCACAGATCTTTCTGCCTGGGTGAAAACCTCCCAGTGTGAGGCTATTAAACTAGGGGACTTCTGCATCTTGTGCAAGAAAGAGTGTCTCCCATGATTTCTTGGAAGGAGTTGTTTCCTATGAGGTTGTTTTAGGAACACTCCAACTGAGCATCCCTGAATAGACCTCAAATTAAATAGTGAATATTAAGTAGAGAAAGCATGCTGAGTAGAGGAAGGCCCAGTTTCTGAACATAAATAGGGTTTAGGCATGAGCTGCAGAGACCTGTGAAGCCTGAGGGTGTTTTAGATTTGCACAAGTTTTATTTGCTTCCTTCTTCAATTCTCAAAGTATAGTTATGCCCTGTAACATCTTTTAACTTCCAGGTACCTTCTATTGAACCTTTGGTCTCACATCTGCTTCTGGCTTGTTCTTTATTATTTGCTCCTTGAATTCAGCTGAGGCCCAGATTCCTGACTGCCTGCTTGAAAGGAAGGTGAGCCTTCGACATTGGCTGCACTTAGGCTCACCCTGGCCTGATTTTCCCCAAAAGGCCCTGCGTTAGGCCATATGTGAGTAGGGATTGTCAGGATTGCAATTATGGCTGTAAGTGCCTAAGTCCTCCTTAAAGCCCCTACTCAGATGCTGTAAGGTTGAAATCAATGAACTAAAGCCAGGAGGTTCTGAAACTGATAAGAAAAGTGTGAGGTAAGGAGTTAAAATAAGTGCCTTATTCATGGTTCATTTTTATAAGAGGGTAGGCATTCATTCATGCTGGAAGCCTTTGTGCTGGGAATGTATGAAGTCTTTAATTAAACTTGATTAAAATGGTAATTTTGAGCTCTGATAGTTTAGAATAACAATTTTTTTCTCTCTTCACTCCACATCTCAAAACCTTTAAACTACTTCAGTGAACTGCAACCTAAGTAATCCTGTTCCTATTTTTAGGGCTATAAGCCCTGGCTTCAGCAGGGCTGTGGCAGTTAGAATAAGAAGATTTTGTAAGTGTGGAGGATTAGCCTTTGCAGCAGTTGTATGACAAAGCAATATAGTCACCAGTGATAACATGGGAGGAGGAAAGAATTTATAATTTATTACATATTCATATGTGCCTTTTTTAAAACTCTGCATCCTGCCAAAACCTATCCAAAATTATTCTTTTTTTTTTTGGACTACCTCAGAGCTTTCAGTCGCAGGAATGTTTCACCTCACTGCAGAGCAGAATAGACGAGTATTGAATGCCAGCACTGTCCTGGAAATGAGAACACTAAGCATCACAGTTTGGGTCCTGTCTAATCCTCTGGTGTGGAGTTAACCTGCTGAGACTTAAAAGCTCCTCTCTTCCTGAGTACTGAGCTTTGTAATCATGAGGAAAGCAGCTAATTAAGTACACAGATGAAGGGACATTTTATTATTCTTAGATATCTGTGCTAGCTTTATTCTTCCTCTAAAATCCATGTTCCAGCTGGGAAAGTGAACTAGTGCCCTTAAATTTTATGACATCAGTCCTGCACTGGCAAACCTACAAGATGACAGAGGGGAGAAATTACAGAAACAGCAAGCCTGAAGAGGATGGCACAGGAGGCTAGGAGGCAAAACTTATCACCAAAGCAAAAACAAAAAACCACAGAAAACCTCCCTCCTCATCCCCCCCAAAAAGAAAAAAAACCCTCATCAGACCAAACAAAACTCCCTGAGCAGCCAAACTCAAAATTCTGTTACAGCCCACACAGGATTTCAGGACTGACATGATAAAACAAGGTCAGAGATATGCGGCTCTCTATTTTCACGGACTTCAGATAAATATTCCATTTTAATTGCAGATATTTTCAATGTAAAGAGACAACAACAGGGTATTCTTGGTTTCCTTCATTTAAGTGTTGATCTGGTCCCGCTTACGTCATCTTGAAGCTCACTCACTGTAGATTTTTCAAAGATCTTTACTGACACAAACATTCACAGACAGGACACTTCAGACTCTTATATAAGAGTTTACGGCTTCTGTGAGACACATCTCTCTTCCTCTTCATGCCACCCTATGGCATGAAGCAGCCATCAATTCAGACTATAGGTATCCTAAGAGAATACCCTATTGCCCCCATACTGCAAGCTGCTGGAATGCTTTTATGTCATTTGCCCCTTTTGTGATGCCTTAGGTCTTCTCACAAGAAGCCGTTGTGTTTGATGGGAAAATAAGGGCAGCCTTAAAATCTGGAGGGCTTCTCTAAATTAAGTGCTACTGGTCAGATGCAACAGCCAAGCAAAGATTTCTGGAAATGAAGTCCTAAGCATCCTTCCTTTTCTGGGCCGATACTAGCTTCAGGGTGGTAGAAAAGCACACAGAAAGTCTGTGTTACCACATGTAGTTTTTATTTCTATGGAGATTTTAATGATTTCTTTTTTTCTGCATGTAGATAATATAATATTCTATCTTAATCCAGAAAAAAAAGATGGATACTTTTTTCCATCTTTTTGGAGAAGAGATACTTTGGGTTTTTCAACACAATAAAACCAGCAAACTTAGGTGAACCTTTCTTAGTGAACCTAACTGTGATTTAGTATGAGCAATTATGATCTTTAAGGTATTTCATTAGTCTGGATTAACAAAATTTTCATCCTTTAATATAGACCCATGGTCAACATTGCAAAGGTATCTGTCTTTGTTGCTAGTGAGAGATGTGCGTAGTAGGATTTGCAATGCACCTAAGGAATGTAGGCACCAAATTTCAATTGCTTTGGCAGAAATCATAAGAGAAACACACTAGATGACACAAATGTCTGAAAATGAGTTATGATATCCCCCAAGTTTCAGGTGTTAGTCCTACCATCTCCTCAAAATGGTCCTGAATATTGACAGAGGAATCTACTCCCTCTAGACTTCATGGGAGACTCAGGTGCTTCTGTTTGTTTTGGAGCAAGCAACCTGTGAGTGCCTACACTTAACTCATTAAAGTTTTAAGAGAAATGCCTGAGATACTGATAAGATTTGTGGTTAAGGCCTCAGATTCAGATCTTCAGGGTTTTTTGATCAGTTCAAAATTCATAAGTTGGTGGGTTTTTTTGGTTTTGGTTGTTTTATTTTTTCCCCGTGAGAGCAGATTTGTCCAGCTTTTCTTTTAAAAGAAGCAGAGTTTGCTGTCAGAACTGTACCCAACAGCAGTCTCCTTGTATTAGCTTGGTTAAACAGCCCAGACAGTCAGAGTCTTCTTCAGGTTCAGCTTCTTTTTCCCTAGGCATACCCCAAGCATCAGCCTACATGATGTTTGGGCAAGGCCAGACTTTAAGCTATAGTGAAGTTAAGTCACCTTGCATGTCTAAGTGTTGGATAACACAAATCAGAAAGAGACAATATATAAGGAAATGGTTTTGAGTGCTGCAATAAGGTATTCAGCTTGAAAAGCACATTTCTCATCCCAGCTCCTGCTGTGAAGACTTTTCTAGAGTTTTTAGTCCGTTGGCTAATAAGAGTGTGAGAAAGTGAGAATTACTGCCCAGGATTCCCCAAAACCACTACCCCCTATAGTCCCTGCTGGATATCCTTTTCTGTAAACAATGTCGCCCAAGGCTTTTGCTATGCAATGCAGGAAAGATAGCATGTCCCCAGGTTGCTCGTCCCATCAGGATAACGTCTTGGATATGTGGGTTGGACTCTGCTCAAGTTGCAGAGTCAGCAGAATTTAGGACTATGATTCCCATCTGTTCTGGCACTGAAAAACATCTTCTGCTGCTTCAGTTGTAGAGAAATGGATCCATTCATTACTTTGGAAGTGTGCTGAATGCCTCTGCTGGAGTGGGATCTTCAGCAGGTCTGGGATGTATGCTAGCCATCAGTCTACACACTATGGGCAGTGGGCACAGGTACCTAAAAGAGCTCTTAATTAGGAAGTAGCCAATGAAGTTTAAATGCCCTGAAGTTTAAGATGAGGGGGGAAGGATGATGGCTTCTAATCTGAGATTAGAACTTTCAGTTCCTGTAGTTACTAAAGCCTTACTGGAGAGGCAGTTATCTGATTCTTTGAAGCCTTGTAAATTAGGTTGTTCTGCCCTTTGAACCCTAAATAAATAAGTAGAAACTTTTTCTTTATTTCTACTTTCACTAGCAGTACTCTGTAAGGTTCAGTTTGTCCTCTGTGGAGCCCTGATGCTTCACTCACTATCATGGCAGTCCAGTCTGAGATGTTTGTTAACATGAACATAGAATCATAGAACAGTCAGGGTTGGAAAGGACCTTAAGATCATCTAGTTCCAACCCCCCAGCCATGGGCAGGGACACCCCACACTAAACCATACCACCCAAGGCCTCATCCAACCTGGCCTTGAACACCGCCAAGGATGGAGCATTCACAACCTCCCTGGACAACCCATTCCAGTGCCCCACCACCCTCTCAGTAAAGAATTTCTTCCTCAGATCCAATCTAAACTTCCTCTGTTTCAGTTTGAACCCGTTACCCCTTGTCCTGTCATTACAGTCCCTAATGAATAGTCCCTCCCCAGCATCCTTGTAGCCCCCCTTCAGATACTGGAAGGCTGCTATGAGGTCTCCACACAGCCTTCTCTTCTCCAGGCTCAACAGCCCAAACTTTCTCAGCCTGTCTCCATACGGGAGGTGCTCCAGTCCCCTCATCATCCTCGTGGCCCTCCTCTGGACTGTGTTCCATGTCTTCTTATGTTGAGGACACCAGAACTGCACACAATACTCCAAATGAGGTCTCACGAGAGCAGAGTAGAGGGTCAGGATCACCTCCTTCGACCTGCTGGTCACGCTCCTCTTGATGCAGCCCAGGATACAGTTGGCTTTCTGGGCTGCAAGTGCACACTGCCGGCTCATGTTCATTTTCTCCTAGACCAATACCCCCAAGTCCTTCTCCGCAGGGCTGCTCTGAATCTCTTCTCTGCCCAATCTGTAGCCGTGACTGGGATTGCTCCCACCCAGGTGTAGGATCTTGCACTTGGCATGGTTAAACTTCATAAGGTTGGCATCAGCCCACCTCACAAGTGTGTTGAGTTCCCTCTGGATGGCATTTCTTCCCTCCAGCGTATCAAGTGAACCACACAGCTTGGTGTCATCGGCAAACTTGCTGAGGGCGCACTCAATCCCACTGTCCATGTCACCGACAAAGATGTTGAACAAGACCGGTCCCAACACCGATCCCTGAGGGACACCAGTCATTACCTGTCTCCAGCCGGACATCGAGCCATTGACCACAACTCTTTGCATGCGGCCATCCAGCCAGTTCTTTATCCACCGAGTGGTCCACCCATCAAATTGATGTCTCTCCAATTTAGAGACAAGGATGTCATGTGGGACAGTGTCAAACGCTTTGCACAAGTCCAGGTAGATGACATCAACTGCTCTGCCCCTGTCCATCAGTTCTGTAGCTCCAAAATAGAAGGCCACCAAATTGGTCAGGCAGGATTTCCCCTTAGTGAAGCCATGCTGGCTGTCACCAACCACCTCCTTGTTTTTCATGTGCCCTTGTTTTTCAACATCAAGCATGACACTGCAGCAGAACACTGGTGATTCAGGTGTAGGGTAATTCTAGTTTGCTTTAGTACTTATAAAAAATAAAATCAAGGAAAAAATATTGCAGGGAAAATTCACATGATATCACAGACCCTATTCTGGCATAATTCCATGTCCTTCAGAATATCCTTCCATTAAACCGATTGCAAAGCTTATATGCACTAGAAATTGAAAGGCAATGTGGGTTTATCACTTAATCTTCAATATTAGTTTTTCTTTTCTTTTTTTTTTTTTTTTTTTTTTTGCACATGACACTTTAGTCAAATCTCTTCAGAGATAAAGTAATTTCTTTCCTGGTTTTCCATTTAAGATTCATTAGTGGAACAAGTATTCATTATACATCACTTTGACTTGAGGCCTTCTCAACAATGTACACATCAACCATACTCTGAAATACATTCAGCTTGCTTTTGAATCTGTCACGAATTTGTAATCTTCAGCTCACCCTCTATGTCATTCAGATAAATTATAAGCCTAGAGTTTCTGCCTATTCTGAGCAGTATCTCTCTATCTCTCTTTTTTATTACTTTTTCCTTGCAGCAGAGATTTGTTTCATGCACAATCATTTTAATTTGTTTATCAGGATATGAGTGAGGCATTTTGAATAAGATAAACACTGAGTTGAACTTTCACCCAAACAGGAACTAAATTAATCTCAATGTTAAGAAAATAGTCTTTAGAAATACTAAATCCCTGGTTTGCAGAAATGTGGCAATTTATAAGTAAAATAAATGAGATATTTACAAATCATTTACATGATACACTCAGCTGATTTCTGGATTAGAATAAGATTTTAATTTTCCAGGTTTCCCCATTACTGCTTGTATTGGCTCTGTCTCTTTAACAAGGTGCATAAAAAAAATATAATTTATATAAATCAGGTTCATTGGTTTTTCTGCTCTTTTTCACACTACGTTTTATATTACGGCATCTTAGCTAGCCCGTTTTCTAAGTGAAGTAAATCCCATGGGAGCCGCATTTAGATCAAACTATGCATACATAATATGCAGTTGACATTTTATATGAAGTGCTAGTAGAAACAGCTGATTTTGCTTCTAGTGAAGTCCATAGATGCAGAATAAGTCCTGAAATGAGTATTTATTAATGAATATTGTTGCACACACATACCCTTTTTTGGCAGATATGCTAGGGACAGACAACACTGCTAAGAGTTATGAATATGAAGACAGCATAAATTTTTGGGAAGAATTACAGTTCCTGAACTGTAAGAAGAAGTAATGGTTTCATCTCCTCAGGTTACTTATGCTGGACATAACACTGAAGTGCCATGGTTAGTAGTATATGTGTCTGCTCCTAGCGATAACTTACTATTCGAAAATACAATCTTAATGAAAGCAAAAACGGTTAGATGGATTTGCTGATTTCACTGAAACCTGGGAAAAGGGATGGGGAAAGGGTTTTTATATATATATAAAAAAATCATGCATTAAAAATATTGTATTTCCAGGTCTGCAATATTTTTATTTTTCATTATGAAATGGCTTTTGAATTTTAAAAATCCAAAGAATTAAGGAATCACAAAAAAATTCAGGTTTGAAAGAACTTAATCCACTCTTCTCTATTGGCTCAACATCAGGCAAGATTAGAGTGTAAAAACTGTAGGAAAAAAAACACACAAGTGTGAGACAAATTATTGTGATTAATCATAAACCAAGGAAAAAGAATAAATGATATTTTCAAGACAATTTGAAATTGTCTGCTTTCTCTCCGGTAGGTTATGATCCAATATTGAAAATATGAGTTTCCCAGGAAGCAGAAACTCTTTTATAATTCATTTATAACTTCAGTTGACAGCATCACAACATACCAAATCCAACACAATAATATGTGAATCAGATTCAGTAACTGAAAACCTCATGTGTCTAAATTAGAGCAGATCAAAGGGCTACACTGTTGTAAATATTGTGGTTGATTTACTCAGAGTGAATATTGACTTTCCTTATATACAAGAATAAGTTTATATCCTAGAGGAATAGCAATCCAACCTGCATACTAAGCTCAAGCACAAATAATGTTATTTCAGCATTGAATGGAAAAGTTTATTCCGAACAGTGGGGTTACCTGACCCCTTGTCTTTGGATTCCTCTGTAACTCTGTAACGATATTTTAAGATACAGCTGAAATTCCAGCTTCATTGTTCCTGGTTCACCAAACATGCTAAGCCCCTTCATTCATTTGGTTCTCACAGTCCTGCCAAACTCCACCTACGTCTTCTATCAGATTCTTGCAAAAACCCAAACATTAAAAATGAACCAAGGATCAACTCTTGTCCTGAAACATGTAAAATGAAACCAAACAAGCCTTTCCATATCCCTCTTCCTCACCTAGTTGATACTATAGGTTAAGAAAGGAATGTTGTCTTTAACAAGTCATCCTTCAGGTGTAGTATTCAAGCACATAATACAATCCAGAATGCTTCTTTTTAGTGTTTTGACACTGATCAGACAAAATACAGCAGGTAACTTTGTACTTTGTATTTTAATGGAAGTATGCAATGAATAAACAATTCCCTTTGCCAGCATGAAAAAAAAAGACAGGAAAGGCAAGAAAATAGAAAACAAACACATACATAAAGAGACAGAATAAAGAGGAATCATAGTAAAGAAGGTAATAACAGTGAAAGTGAATGGAGAAATACAGAAAACAAAATTAAATGGGAGTAGAAGGAAATTAGAAAACTCGAAGATTAAAAAATGCAGTGAGGCAGCGAAAGGGAGAATCAAAAAAATAGAAGAGGAAAACAAATAAAAATGAATTGAAGAGATCTCTGGGCAATAACAGTGCATAGAAATAAACAAAATGTAACATCTAGGGAGATAAGGAAACAATCCAAGAATAAAAATATGAATGTAAATTGAATGCACGGGTTTGGAAGATGGCAACAGTCAACAAATTCTGTAATGTAAATTAATAACTGGAAGAGAAGGATCCAGGCAATGGATGAGTGCATGTATACCTTGGGACACCAGGTCAGAAGGCAAACGTACTGGTCTTGGAAAACTAGCAGGGAAATCTAAGCAGCTGAAAACCCCAGGACTAGTATAGCAGGAAGAATGGTATTTTCAACAGAACAGGGGGTTACGAGGCAGAAGGAAGGAAATCAGACCTGTGCAGAGGAGGAACTGGGGACATTTTTTGCTAGATGTTCATCTTTCTTCTTAAATATCCACAGTAATCTCCTAGGTGGGTCCTATTACTGTACTATTTATTTGAGTACTTCACAATTTTAAATACAATTAACTTTTGAACACTTCTGTAACATAGAGAATAATTATGATGCCCTAAGAGGGCATCTTGAACATTTTGTTCAAGTAAATGGAAGAAATTTGTTCAAGATCACTCAGAAACACTGTAGCTGAGCAGCAAGCTAACGTGGAGGTGTCCTAAACCTGCACCATAGGCCACTGTTTTTTTCGTGATTCCTCATGTTTGCTCCCCTTATTCCTTTAACTCTCAAGAAAGATTTGCACTAACTTTACCTAGTTGCTGGTTTAGTCTTGCTTCCTTTGCCCCTGCTCTTTCCATTTGTTGGTGCCTGTTCCTTAGCAAAGGTGTTAGCCAGAGTTTATGAAAAGCATCTGGGAGCTGTGCAGAGGTGGTCAGTGAGAAAAACTAGGCTAATATGCAGCCAGGGTGTTGTATAACTGTGTTAGGCACTAGTAGGGAACCAGAAGTGATGAACGTGGATGAACAGTATGTGTCAAAAATGCTTTGTTTATAAAAAAGAAATTGAGTGCCCCAAGGCTGCATTGACACTGACCTGCTGTTGCAGAGGTATTGCTCATACCCTTCCAGAAAGTGGACATGGAAGCTTTGCAGTGCTTAGGAGTGTTATAGTCTGTATGTTAACTTGCAGAGTTAGAAGACATGGCTTTTCTCTCCACACCGTGAGCCATGACACCTGTAAAACAGGTACAGACACTTGCTGTGGTAGTAGGAAGCAAAGCACGTACCTGCAGAAAATCAAAGCATTGATTTTCCTGAGGCATAACTTGTATTTATGTGAGTTGCCTTGAACAGTAAAGCCTCCACTTTGCCTGCATGCTGATCACCCAGCTATGCCACAAGAACATCAAGTCAAGGACTGGTTTTCCGAGCCAGTTCTCACTGGTCACCACTGAACTTGCCACAAGCTGCTCACCCCCTGCCTTCCTACTAGCTGGCTTCCTCAGCCAGAGGTCCTCGCCTTTGCTTGAAACAGTCTGCAGCACATGTGCTGTGACAAACCTGGTCATTCACTCAGCTCATGTTTTTAGCCAGCTCTAAGGCAAACGCCACTTGGTAAGTAGTAGCATCTCTAGTGGTTTGTGTCTGCACTAAGATCCCACAAAGGCGCTGGTCTCCTTGGCTGCAGCAGCTCCAGCAGCAACCATGGATGTGTGGCTTTTGGAAAACAGTTGGTACCCAGCCAGACATCATGAGGATAGTAAGCGTCAGCCCGCAAAGGGTCCTGTAGCTATACCCTATTTTCTCTTATCACAGTCATAGTCCTGGAAAATTGCTTCTATGAATCCTTCTGTCATACAGTTGCCTTTATCCAAATATATGCAGCACAATTTGTAGTTTTCAGCTGGGTTCCACAGACCCACATGATGTTGAGAGAAAACAGATGGAGTAGCCTGAACCAACACCCCAAGAAAGGGTCTGCCATTCCAGCAGAGAACTGTTAGAGGTTTTACAACTCCCAGACTGCAGATTTAGGTGGCAATTTCCATCTTTAGGGAAGCATTAGTACACATAGATTTCAAAATCAGAGTTAGCACTAGCTTCACTTTTTATGGCATGGTTTATGAAGCTTTAATCTGATTAACACACTTTTCTGAGAAACTCCAATTCCAACTTTTGGTCAAAGACTAACAGTTTTTATTGAATAAGTATACACATGTATGTATGCATATATACACAGAATCATAAAATCATAGAATAGTTAGGGTTGAAAAGGATCTTAAAATCACCTAGTTCCAAATCCTTTTCCATTGGCAGGGACACCTCACACTAGACCATGCAGCCCAAGGCTCTGTCCAACCTGGCCTTGGACACTGCCAGAGATGGAGCATTTACCACTTCTTTGGGCAGCCTGTTCCAGTGCCTCACTGGAGGTAAAGGGTGGTGAGGCACTAATCTTGGGTTGAAAATTATTGAAAAACTACCCCCAAAGCAGTGACGACATACTGACATCTCATCCCCAATAAAAACTGAATAAAATAGTCTATCAATTTCACAGCAATGAAAGACTTGCCTTTTACTCAATGACAATTTTGTCTTATTAGTTACTAGGATGGGAAGCCTAGCTGCAACATACATTACTTTGCTGCACTGTTCTTAAGGTATGTAAAAATATTATCTTGTGGAGTTTCCACAAATCTGGGAACAGCAGAAAAGGAGCAATGGAATTGTCTTTAACCCTATTAAAAGCTAAGGAAAAGAGTATGAAATTGTCTTAATTAAACCAAACCATTCTATCAACTTATGCCCTAAATAAGGCCATTTTAGCAAATCCTGTCAAATGAAACCCAAGTAGGATGAAGTGCCAAGTATTTTACTGCCAACTCTATAAATGCTGGCGACATTATCCTTTTATTTTGCCAGTGTAATAGAGGATCAATTGTAAGATGCTACAGAGGCCCAGTTACATAATTATCAATTATGGTTTCTGTATTAACTACATAGAAAAAGAATTGGTAAAACCTTTCGTAGTTTCAAATGTCAAGTTAAGCCTGCATGAGGCTGATAAATATCCTGAAGATCCATTGCTGTTGGCATGATTACCTATACAGTTATCACTGTTGGTTACATTAAGTACAGTGTTGTTACATCTGGGAAAAAGTAAGGGAAAATGTTGTAGAATATAGTAACATGAAATGCTGTAGCACAGTTTACAACAGTGTTCAAAGACAGAGTTGTTCAGGAAAGTGGAACTGTATACTATGCAGATAATATGAAAGCATCTTGACTGTAAGAACCTGAAAACAAAAACTCAAATCCTCCAAAACTGGAGTAATGTTCTGATCCTAGGTTTGATTATTGAACATAACAGTCCACATGATCTGAAGATACATATATTTGCAGATGTGAGCCTATTATAACCCATACGTAAGTAACTGCAACAGACATTACTTTATCTGCTAAAAACCCAAGGGAGACTCATTTCATACATAAACCACCTTTTTTTTGTTAAAATCCTCAGATCCCTTGAGAACAATGAAAAAGAAATTGCACCTTCTTAGTAAGAACTCGTGCACAAAATGAGACTGGGGCTCTGAAGTAACAGTAGCACAGCAAGGGGAATTGGCATTATTCAGCAAGGTAATAGTTGTCTGGTTGCCTTTTTGTTAAGATAAGGCTTGCTTTTGTGCAGAAAGGGAAATTCAGACAAACCCATAAGTGACCATGGCTTTGTGATTTTTATTGTTATGCTTGGGGTGAAAAGACATTTGTGGTCTAACCTCTGGGGGGATATACCAATGTCCTTGTAAATATTAGGTCATTCATTGATTTACAGCTTTACTTGTCCTGCAGTTTTCTAGGCAAAGAAAAGTTAAACCAGTACCCTTTCTTTTGAAAATGTACTTTCTATGTACCTTTCATTCACAGCATTTCAATAAAAGAAATAAGGCTTGATGACTTGAGGCAATATAGTTTTACAGACAGTTTTTTTTAATTATCTTCCTCCTGTAATGCTTACTGTCAGACTATATCTTCTCTACACTCAGACAGATCAGTAGTGGCTGAAACAGAAATAAAATGGTTTGAGCTTTTTCTTAAACCCTTGGCTTTTTTTAAAGCTTCACACAGCAAATAGAGAACATGAGATTACAACTAAAAGGTTTTGCTATGGAAGGCTGTCATAGAATCATAACAAGTTTATCGGAGTTTGGAAACGAAACTAGTGTTTTCCACTGATGGCAATGGCTGCTTGTCTGGATTTCTCAGCTGAGCAGTGTCCATGGTTATTTTTCCACCATAGCAGAGGATGATAACACTGTCTAAGCTTCATGTCTCAGCGTAGCCTGATTGCCTTTTCAGGGCTGGCTAGTTTTGCTTTCTTAACATCTGGAGGGAGTGTTATATGATTCTGACTTCCTCATAAATCAGATTTATTGCAATGTGCATGTAGCAATTTGTATTTATGTACCAAAGTTTAGATTTTAGAATATTGCACAAAATCCCAGACTGCATCATTAAACAGTTACCCTATAGTATTTATTAGCTGGTTTTCTACTGACAGCAGTTTTATCAAATATTCATAAGGAGGAGTTGTACTTCTGGCATATATATGTATTTGTTATAATAATCACAGAATGTTCCAGAAGGACTATTAAACTTTCACGTTTCCACAATCTGTTTATGTAATGCTTATTATATGCACACCATATATCTGATTTTCAAGGAAATTGCAATAAAATGTGCAAATTGTAATCTCTTTAAGGCAAGAACTTTTTATTCCAAGTTCATAGCCAGCGATCCGCAATGAAAAAGCAGAGTAAGATGCGTATAGCATGTTGCCACAAGATGCATCCGATGTGATCACTGCTACAAGTCTCCTTTCCCCAAAGGTATTTTTTCTTAGGCTGTCCTCAAGAAAGAAAGCCTTTTGAGTAGGCTTCACAATTTTCTCTGCAGGGTCAGGAGATATGCAAATTAAAGGTTGCCAAAAATATTCCATAGTCACACACAGACTAAGACCTTGTACTTGTCTTTAAACAGACAAAGAATCCCAAGTCTAGCAAATAGACTAGAGACATGTCAAGTGATGAAATTGAATGTGAATGTAAAAGCTTTTCTCTGCTAAAAAAGAACACAGCCTTTAGATTAATATTAGCAAACTCTACTATGTCACATTGCTACAATCAGCATCTCTCTGGGAAATAAGAATACATTAGTTCAGGTCAATATCTGCACTCCCATCAGACAAAATTACCTAACTGTCTTTGTCTGGTAATGATAATGACATCGTTAGCCTCCAGGGAGTTGACGTCACACAACCAAGCAACTCTGAAGAGCAATGTGTGTGAGTGAACCAGCAAAGACCTCCACAGGCATGGACTGATTCAGCTGACAGATGCTGTACCAACACTGTTGTGCAAAAATCCAAATATGCCCCAACCTGCCCTTGATAAGAAAACAAGCAAATTGCAAAAGAGCATTTTAGGCATAGAAACAGTTGTGAGTGACCCACTGGAAACAGTTAAAGAATAGGATGGCAACTGAATCAAATCTACTATACTCAACTCATGCTCAGATGTTGCATTTGTGATGGTTAATACTCCTTTCCACTGTAAAAAAAATTAAATCTTTTGCCTTCTCTCTTTTGCTGTTGGTATCTACCTACTTATCTACATGCACCTGCCCTACCTACCTGAGTACACTCAGGTCATCCAAATACATCTGGGAAAAGGTAACTAAATATCAAAGCCTGTGAATAAGATTGACATTAAAGTAAAGGTGGCACATGAAAACTTTTGCCACTAAATGAAGAATGACTGTGCACTGTTTGCACACTCTGTCTATTTTATAAGAAAGGAGCAGCCAGTTTATCAGAGTGATTATGGGGGCTAGGGTAGGAGGATATTTTTGGTTATTTGTTCAAGGGTTTGCATGAAGCTAATTCTCTCTGTATGTTGCATTTATTTAATTAAAAGAGAGGCTCAGTCAATATTGCTGCAGCAAAGCCAAGCCATGTCTGAACTCATTAAAGTAAGGTTTGTATGCTGACACTGATGAAAGACCTGCTGCTGGTGCTGCTGCGAGTCCATTTAGTTTTTGACATCAAGTTACTGTGCCTGTACTGCCAGAGCTTGTTTATGAACTTATAGTACCATGAAAAAAAAGCGTATCTGACAAGGAGTCAGGGCTTTCTTAGATGATACCCAGACATTGCCCCATTTGTATGGAATGTGATGTAACAGGTTTGGACAATCTGCTTTTCACTCTTTTTCTTTTCCATCTCAAAATGGTGCCTGTGCTCCTTCCTCGGTTTCCTCCAAAAAGCTGCATGTGGGACTAGATACCTGCAATACAGTTTCTCCTACCCACAATCTACCTCACATATGTTTGAGATGGGAAAAAGAAATGGGGCAGTAGCAGGCATCTGGACTCAACACTTGTGAAGGGAAGTAGGTCTGCTAGAGCTAAATCTTTTGCTGCCAATGGTTTTCAGCCCACTGGGCTGCCAGGAAAATCTACTGCTAGTGGATGCAGCTTACCTAACATCACAGCTGTGTAGACTTTTGTAGGGCACTCACAAAGGCTGACTTAGCCCAGTCGGGCTCATGTCATCAAACTGCCTCTATAGCCAGGGCATAGGCAGCTGGGCGTGCAGACCATTATGGGATCCTGTTTCTCCCTAGTAACTGCAGAGGTGATTAACCTCACTAGGCTAAAGCTAGTTTCCATGAAAACTCTTTTAGTTGGACTTCTATCAAAGTGACTGCTTCAAGGTTGGGCAGATTATTCTTTACTGTTAGGGTGGTGAGGAGCTGGAATGGGTTGCCCAAGGAAACTGTGAATTCTCCATTCCTGGTGGTGTTCAAGACCAGGTTGGACAGAGCCTTGGGTGATATGGTTTAGTGTGAGGTGTCCCTGCCCATGGCAGGGGGGTTGGAACTAGATGATCTTAAGGTCCTTTCCAACCCTAACTATTCTATGATTCTATGGTTATATTCCCAGACCTGCATTTTGACATGCTGTTTTGCTTTATTTCTCTCTTCACAGTGCTGCTTAAGCACTGCCCAGAATTTTTAGAAGCATCAGATCCAACCTGTTTCATCCATTTTGAATAGCCTAGCAATGTTAGCCAGAGAAGATCCTTTTTATTCCCTTGTTTAACCTGCAAGCTAGGTTTCTTAAAGTATCTGTTCCACCCTGTTCATCTGAAGGATTGTACATCAGTACACTTTAGTGACTTCTGAGCACACTGGTCAACTCCAACCTTATTTGTCAGGGCACAGAATTTTCAGAAATATTAGCTTATTCAAAAATAAACAAAACCCCCAAAACCACTCCCCCAAAAAACCCCACAGAGACTGGGGCTTGATTAACCTGGAGAAGAGCATCCCCCCAGTGCCTATGAGAAGGTCATCAAGAAGATGGAGCCAGGCTCTTCACAGTGTCGCAAAGCAGGAAGAGAAGAGGCATAGAATGAAATAGAAGAGTTCCATCCTGGATATAAGGAGAAGTTGTTTCCCCAGAAGGATAGTGAAACAGTGGGACAGGGGCCGAGCAAGGCTCTTCACTTGTGCCAGAGGTGTCATGATCCAGCTGAACGAAGCCCTGAGCAACTCGATGTGATTCCAGAAGCGACCCTGCTCTGAGTAAGGCATTGAACTAGAGATCTCTACAGATTCCCTCCAACCTGAGTTATTTTGTGATTCTGAATTTTATCCATACAGGGCATTAAGCACTGCTGTGCTTCGGTGGGAGTTCATGACCAAACCCAAGTTCTTTTATTCATTATACTTAAGATGAAATATTTTAAGATTTTTTTTTTTTTTTTCCAAATGAACTGCTTCAGACTCTATACATCTGTATGCATTAACCTGGAAAGACTGAGAGATCGTATTTTGAGTTTTGTGCTTTTATGAATCTCAGAACTACATGTGCCTAGTAGATTGAGATCCATTCTTGCAGAGGTGTTCTGGGACTTAAGGTCCTTGCCTTCTCCTCAGCATTGTTTTCATATCATTACTCCATCTGACCCTAGCAAAGTAAGATTTATAGTCCCTCATCAGGAAGCTGCTGAGCACCACTTACTTTAACAACAAAAATCTGTAACAGCTTCATGCTGTGTGCTCAATCTGGAAAAGCCCAAATCCTGCTGCAAGCACTAAGCAGCGATATCATCCAAATGCCAAAACAAAACCTTTACCGAAAGAGGCAGTAACAACACAATGCTGCATCCAGTATCAGAACCTGCTATGGTCTCAGCTCTTTCTTACTTGCCAGCTCTTTCAGCAGAGGGCACATTTGGACTAGAGAGGTATCAGTTCTCCTTATTAAAACTTGGAAAATCTGCTTCTACAAGGTACAGTGTCTTCCAGACAAGCCTGACCTGCTTACTCTTATGCCCTTCTTTTGAGCTCCACTTTAGCACATCTGCTATCATCAAAACAAAGGTTGCTAGGGCAGCTTCAAAATTGTTCTTTTGGCAGTAAAGCTGCTCTGCCCAGGGAGGTTGCTCCCATGCCTTGTGGATAGCAGACCACTTGGAGTGAGATGAGAAGAGATGCTCACAAAGTGACACCCACTCAGCCTTTACTACAAGCACCTTGTATGGGCATTCTAGGCATGTGGACCAACTGTTTATCCTGTCATTTTTCCCTAAGCAAGCTTTTTCCTTCAACCCTTGCCAGATTTTTTTGTCTTGCTTTGTCTTGAACACCAGCTCCCAAGGTCCTTTTCTCAGAGGCTTGTCCCCTTTCAAATCCTGGCAGAATTTCTTTTTCTTACTCCACCTAGAAGAGATTAGGCAAAAATCTAGGTTTGGCAAGTGGAAAGCAGAAGCCATTTTTAATGACATTTTTAACTTGGAAGAAATCCAGCTAGACAATCTACCCCAGAGTTTCTGTTTACCCCAATACAAGATAATGTTACTGCAAACATAGTAAGCAATTTATGTTATTTAGCTGAAAATTACATTTTGAGGGCAAGAGGATAAAATTAGTATGTTGAAAGATTGACTGTGTAATGTTCTCTGCACCAGCGAATGGCAAACATACTCTGGCATAAAGATACGATGGGCAGACTGTTTTGCAGGTCCTGAGTGTAGATTGCTAGTAAGGACACTAGATGTGCACACAGATTAAGAATTAATAGCTAGGGCTTATAAATATATTCTGCCAGTCAAACAATACTAATTGTAATTCATTCTGTAAACAGGGTTTGCATGACACATATGTCTGTTTATATGTGTGAGTGTTAAAAGTCTTCTAGTTAAATGGACAGGAAAGCATTTCATATTTGGTAGTAAATTAAGAAAAGTCTCATTTTGATTTTGCAAGTACTCCTCCAAAAAGATTATTAGGAAATTTAGGTCCGTATTAGTTTCTACCTGCATTCACATCACAAATTTATTCTTACATGAAGTCCCTGTGGTCTTTCATTATTTTTGAGTGTTAAATATTCTTTTGGGGTTTTTTTTTTCACTTCAGAAACTATTTTTAGAATTAAGAAAAGGAATTCTATGTTTTTTAAAACTGTATTCTTATGAATTAACCAAGTTTTCTTATTTAGAGATTCTGCTCACTGTTCCTTCAGCAAATATTTGTGCAAACTCACAATGAAAGTGCACTTCAATATTTGTTTTAAGGAAACACCATTTCGGAATGATAATGTGAATGGCTTTCCTGCAGAAGAGCTACCCTACAATAGCAAACACAGTTATGCCAAATACATTCATTACAACCAGTCTTGAGAGAATTTCAGTTAAAAAAAAAACCCAAAAACCAAAACCCAAAACTTTAAACAAGCTTGGTGTTTATCTACACACGGGCACACATGCCTAACATTCCTACTGACAAGTATTTATCTTTTCCTCGCTGATTCCTTTCTGTGCTTTGTGTTGATTTTTATTGGTTTTGTTATAATTTTGCCATTTGTATCCCAAATTTACTAAGTGATTTATAACCAGAAGCATGATGTCTGGCCTAAATAATTTGCATGACGAAAACAGCTTTAAACTAATATGCCACAAGATACTGAAGCACTTCACTGATTTCTACACTAAAATTCAAAAGGATTAATTGTGTTACAACCCCTTCAGGTCACTAGATTGCTGTGGCAGGTGCTGTTTTATTTGAAAGTTCCAGCAAAAAAGCTGGTTTCCTGTAATACGAGATTGTAAGGATGGGAAAATTACAATGCCTGGAATATTTCTTCAACATATGTCAGCTTCTTTATTTCCATGGGATAGGCGAGAAAGTGAAGAACCCATAGCAGACTGTACTGTACTGTACTGTTTTGGAGAACAGAGAGGAGAAAGTGCTTGCAAATGCTTCTGAAGAGTTTGGTATAGAGTTGATTTTATATGTAATCAAATCCAAATACAACGCTATCTCGAGGCAATTCTGGAAGCTAATAAGATCACTGTTATTTGAGTTACAGTCAGAATGCTGATGATAAGAGAGAAAGAAGACATGCTTTCATGGAATATCTCTTTTTTGGTATCTTTCTATAAATATATATGTATGTACTATGCACATCTATATACTCAAGTGGGCAAATTCCATATCTGATTTCTATTGTCTTTGCTACAAAGACATACACAGTGGAATGAATCTATTAACTGAAAATGCATTAGATATTTGCCAACATCAGATGCCTAAAACTCAGGAGAAATAACAGAAAGGAGAACATCCTTTCCAGGTTGATCTCCTGTGCTGATCACTATGGTATCTCAGTATATTTATAAAAACACTGATTGCGGTGTCTGTTCTCTCTCACACACGTGGCTCTTTTTTCCGCTCCTCTCTTCTCTCCACATGCAAGAGTTAGGGGGTGGAACTGGATTAATTTCTAAATGTTACTACTCTATAATACGCAATGCAGTTTTCTTAGTGAGTCATATCAAGAAAAGGCACCTTTTATTTTGAATGTACAGTAGCTTAGTTCTTGTGAGAACAGGCCCCATAGTCTTTCAGGGACATATAAGGAAACATGAACTTGGGAAAAAATTAGTTTTTAAGAAAAGTTTCATTGCTGAGGCACTGAGAATGACACCAATATGTTATACCTTTAACATGTCCTCCATGTCACACCTTTAAAATCCAAATGAGACCTGTAAGTGTATAAAAAAACAGCAGATGAGTAAATTACGGTGACTTCAGGATCTGGGCATAAATTACTCAGTGCCATTAGAGACAGTAGAATCCGTCTGGGGGACCCAGATTTGGCAGTGTTGGCTCTGTTAAAGCCATAATGCCATGGCAGCATTAGAGTAAGCTCAGCTCTGAAAACAAACTGGGAAGACCCATAATGCCTCCTTAACCCAGTATTAGCCACACAGGTTTCTCTCTGGAGTGTAACAAGCTGAAGTGCATCTGTTTCCAGTGTCCCAGATGGTTCTTGTACAATCCCTATAACTTCTTTCAGGCTCCTATTCCCTTCCCGCTTTTCCTTCCAAAATGCCAGTGACTATGAATAATTTAATTCGCCTGCCAGAGTTCTCCATCACTTTCTCCAGCCTTAAGAGAGTAACTTTCTAACACTGTATTTCAATGTCTTCTGGCAGAATATTTTCCATCTGCTTTTTAGATGTGTGAGTGTGGGACAGGCAGAGGAGGCTGGGATGGCGGGGGTGGTGTCAAGGAAGGATGCCAAGACATACTGCTCTTGCTGAAATGATCTACTACTTCCTTTCTGCTTCCATAGGGTTCTGTACACTGCTCTCACTTCCCTTCGGTGTGGCTGCTGTTCCTCACTTCTCCCTGAGGTAAGGATAAAAAGCAAAGAGCGAAAGAAAGTCAACACTTACAGATAACTTTCAGAATGTGTTGGGATTGGAAAAGTCCATGAAACAAAGCTTCTATCCCTTTATTCTAGGCTTTTTGTCTTGGCTACCAATGGAGCTTGCATGAAAAGTGTTTGAAGTATGAGCATGGATCTGAGTGAACAGCGGGAGCTGAGCAAGCATGTGGGTACCCAGAAGGAAAGGAAGCTGGACTCCATCCCTGGCAGAAATTGCTCCAGACATTGTTCTGTGAACTGGGAGGACAAAGAGTCTTCTTGTTATCACAAAAGGAAAATAGCACAAAAAGGTAGCTGTTTTGCAATTAATAGGAATAACACAAGTTTATTTGCCATGTGGGTTTTAGGGATTCACCTTTATAGTGAAGATATACCTACTACAAGCAGTTTTCCTTTATTTGGGTTGGGAGGAGCTGATAAATCTTAGGCCTTACCTACCTGTAGACATGTCTTTGGAGTCATTTTCTGGGACATTACATAAACAATAGGAAGTTGTAAGAGACATCTGAAGCAGCCTCTAGGATTGCATTGCAGTACAGTTATGCAATAAGAAGCAGCAGCTTGGTTTAGCTTGTGAAAGTCAAGAAACATGACAGCAGGCATTATGCTTAGAGTGGAACATATTAATGATAGATTAAATAATAGAGTATCCTGTTCTTCTAAAAGACTAGTCAGGCAGTTTGATGCCTGTGGCTATGCCTGATGTGGCACACCCTATCACATTCAATCATGGATTCAATCAGTTTGGCTGCCCCTTAGTGTAAGGCCCTTATGTAAGTGGAGACTCTTGGTAATCCCACCCACCTTTTCCACAAACCAAGGAACTGAGCTCATTCTGTGGAGTGATACTAGATCATGGAAAGGGAATACAAAAAACTTGGTGCAGCTCTGCTGTTGCTGATGCACAGTGTGGAAAATGGCTGCTTGTTGCTCCATTTTGTTTGAGATCTTGTACGTTTATATCTTCTGAGTTGTGCTAAATACGTTGGCATGTCATCCGAGTTTTATAGCTTCTGGATGGATAATTGATTATTAACTACAGTAGTGTTTTTGACCAGATTATATATTTTCTTTAGCAGATAGCAGCTTTAGCATATCTGTATGACTGACAGGAGATTAGATGAGAATTTTCCATTCTTTAAAGTTGAAATGAAAAATTATCATACTGAGATGTTCATGGGATAAAGACATGACTTTTTCTTTCTAAGCATTATTAAAGCTGAATTAGCATGTTTTGCTATTGCAAAGTAGAAAATTTAGTTGCTGTCTATTTGCTAATGTTCTATTGTGGATATTTTAACACTTTTTTCTCAATAGTTTTAACTCAGTTTGACAGGTGAAAATCCACATGCAGCTGAGTAATTAATTTATACTTAGTCAAAGTTAAGAAAAAATTTGAATGGCAATTCAGAAGAGCCTCATGCAATGCTCAAGTTAGATCATTGCTCCATGTACCTTACAGTGTGTACAAGACAAAGGCTGAAATCTACAGCTTTGTTCTGTTTTGCATTAAATTGTAGGGTTCTTTTCTGGTTTTTTTTTTTTCTTTTTCCCATTTTTTGAGCATATGCCACCAAGCATGCTAATAAACCAATCAAAGAATCAGCTGTGCTAAGAGTTAATGAGAATTCAAAGAGATTTATTTAGCCTAGCATCATCGTTTCAGTGAAGATTCAAAGAGGATTAATTTGATTTATGTCAAAATGGAGGAATCTTTATATAATCTGCAGTCAAACTTTCATGAATATATTGATGCAGACTTGCAGAGTTCTTCAAATTCATATGTAAAAGGCTATGGGAGAAGAATACCATTTATTTATATGTAAATTATTCTTTTTCGTGCAGAAAAATCTATTTCAGGTTTCAAATGTGTTTATATCTTCTCTTTGAAATGCTTGGGAACTTACAGGATAAAATTTGGAGCAGCTGAAGTCAGTAAGTTTTATATGTGATTTGAATGGACTTCAGAATTCCTCAAAAAAAAAAAATTGGGTAAACACAGATAAGAAAGAACTGTACAACATAATTCTTAAGGGCATTCTGCTATACCTCAAAGCAACGTTTTCTGGAATACTTATCACACATACAGAATACACATTAGTGTGCTACCAACATTTCATCTGATCCCTTTTGGAAAAGCTGCATGACTCACATCTTTCTCATACCCAAGCAAAAAACTCGTGCTAATAACGTCATTACAATGCACCAAAACCTCACGTAAAACTATATTAAGTATGGAAAAGACAGCTTATTTCAGCACCAGCAGGATTTGTAAGCACATCACTGTTCTTCAAACCCCATATCATTACCATTTCCAAGAATTCTGCATGGCATCCTGAAGTGGCTTTTCATACACCATGTCCGTGGCCCTTCATGCACTACTGCTTTCACACAATGACCCCATATCATGCACGATGATCCTGTGAGTCACAGATGGCTTTAATACAAAAAGCCTTGTGTTGAGACTTTTTCCTCACATACACACTGAAATCCAAATTATTCATGAGTAACTGTACTTTTGTTAGACAACTTCTGCTATCTAAACTCCAAGTTCACAAGATTATTCATGCATGGCCAGAAAAGAAAGAAACTATAGCATGCAGTATCAAATGACCTGACCAGCTCTTACAATGTCCTTCTTTATTTTTATTTATTATTTTTTTAATTTGCTGTCTAGTAGGGCTTTTTAAGCAATAAGAAGTACTTCTGATGCACATGAATGCAATCCTTTGTCTGGCCTGCTCTTTCCAAGGCTTTAGGTGGGGTTATTATTGGCAGTAAAAGTTACTCCAAGAACTACAGGAAGCAAAAGTATTTTACTTAATCTGAGTGGCTGTTGGTAACTGTTCTTAACATTCAGAATAAGAAAAAAATCCAGCTGATATGTGTTTAGGCTTATAATGTGAGGAAAACATTACATATAATCTTGTTTTACACTGAGATGCTGCTTTCCCTCTGATTCCACAGCACAGACTGTCTTTCACTTCAGTATTCTTTCATGTTCAGTATGGGCATCTGCTAAAAAATTTTCTCTCTGAAAGGACTCTCATGCTTCCTGGCTGTGGCCAGTGTTGTCTGTCAGATATCATGTTCAGCACATATTAATAATGTCATGCTTCAGTAACAAGGATTGTATTGGTCATTGCTTAGAAAGAGTAAGGTAGGGAAAATCTTTTTTACAGTCATCTTAATTTTAAATAGTCACATGTACTTGCTATACTAACAGAATAAAGAAGTGCAGAGAGATGCAGTATTTTTGGCCAGGGAATCCTGAAAAATAGTAAGCATAAGGAAAGAATACAAGGCTGATCTAGTGCAGCTCCAATAGGCATCAAGAGACATTCTGTGTCTGGCATTGCATTGGACCAGAGTCTGCGGAGCTCTGGCCACTTCAAAATCTAATAAGAAATTTCTGGGAAAAAAAATAAATTAGAGGCTTGTTTGACAAAAGTAATAAAGCTTAATCCTTCCTAAACTGAATCCTGATATGAAAAACCATGATAGGAGTAAATCCAGCAGGATGGAAGAAATCTGGCTTCCCATGAATTCGTGTTCTCTGATCTTCATCTCTTACTCACCCGCTTTTGTATTCCTACCCTCTGTATTCTGTGTACCATAATTTCCTTAGGTCTTTCTCCACATGAGTAAACTTCTTTTCTGATACCTCCCCTCCTTCCATGTTCAAGAGCTCCTGAACTGGTGTTTTGCAACCCATCATCCTTGGGCCACTAGTAGTCCACATAAATCCAGACAGCTGCTAATAAAAAACCCTGAAAAAATACCCAGACACCCTCGCATGTACAAGTAAATAGTCACAAAAAATTGGGGAAATAGAAGAAGTTAATTAAAATTCAGAGCTGACAATAGTTTTAGTTTAAAAATAAAGAAGTAAAAAACTGCTTTTTGTCTGTTCTGCAAGAGAGGAAAATATTTTTTTTCTGACATGGTTAAGCAGCACTTGAAATAAAACTAGCTAATAAATAATATTCTAACCATAACAATTTTTGCCATATCCTTTACCTGTCATATTAGGCCGGAACACAACTTGCCGTGGCAGGTTTAGACCTAGCCATGAACTGTCTGACTTATCTAGTGATGAAAAGTTGATGGGTGCTTCAGCAGCGCAAATTGATCCCTAAGCCTCGCTGGTACTGATCTGGGTCCCTCTCTCATTTCTAGCCATCAGTCTTTACAAAAAATACAGGAACATGATATCTTTGAGACCTCTACTTTTTATCGTACCCTGTTGTAACTGGCTAACTAATTAGGCAGTTATTAGGTGGTATTGACAGATGAATTCAAAGACCTTATTTACTAAAAAAACTTAGCTGAAAATAGAAGGATTATAACAATGTTCTAAGTGACAGTTTCAGCATGATCTTCATGAAAGTGTCACTTTGGTGCGTAGCATATTCAAACTAAGCAATTGGGTCCCATCAATGTCATTTAAAAGGAAAGAAGAATGCATTCAATTTCAATAAGGAAAACAGGAAAACTTAGCATCTGTACGGAGTAGTTAATAATGAGTTGGTCTAAACAGTGTTATAGCAAAATGCAAGTTCTGTGTTCAGTCAGTTGTGCTATGATAACTCTGTTATGTAAAGTCAGGTCATGTGAATGTAATGCATTTAATGAGATGGGTTATAAAATCACCTCTCAACACAAATACATTACATTTCACATTCTTGCCTTGACAAGGGATAAAAACTTCGTAGTGGCCTGCATTATCTTAGCTCTAAGCATACAGTGATATTGTATTCCCTGTTAAAAAAATGAATTTTACTTTTCCTTGACCCAGAACGTAATTCTAAACAGCAGTCATCTATACTCTCTTATGCTGTAACATGTATATACTACAAATACAGCAAAGTTAATTTTAAGCTATACAACCTGCAACCATTGTCATGGCAGCAGTATGGGCCTCAGCATAAACTAACCTCTCAGTTATTCACTTTTTCAGCTTTTAATCTCTCATTGAATTTAACATTTCTCTGTCACTTGTACCTAAATCAGCTAATATAATGCTAACTCAAGATAATTGCTATTCCATGCAATGCAACAACATTTTAATCAGTAAAATAAAAGAGAATCCACTGCAAAACAGTTAAATATGGAAAATAGTATCTTCACAGCTCACACCACTTAACAAAAGGATTTCCCTTTTATTCCTGTTGTTTTAGTACTTCATGAGAGACGTGGCAGATTCCCCGTTACGCATGCTATCTGTGCTTCTGAGTCTGAAAACCTTGTCCTACAAGACAAAACACAAGCTGAGATCATACCCTCCATAGATTGACCTAGAAGAATCACTTCAGTTTTCAAAAGCCTAATTAAAAAGCTTTCTCTCTTTTTATGTGGGAAAGAGAGAAAGAATAATCATTGTATTAGAGAGTTTGGAGATTTTTGAAACCAAAACAGAAACGCTGAAACAGAATTTCCCAAATATCAGGTGTAGAATGTTTCTGCAGGATTTTTGGAAAACAGATGACCCCAAAATAAATAAGCCAAAAACCTACTACAAAAAAAAAGCAACACTTTTAAATCAACCGTGAGCTAGAGCTTTGTTAGTGTCTATTCACAACAGAAATAAGAATATTTTTTCAATGATCTGCAATGAAAGGAGTTACGTCCTTCTCTAAGAATGTACTCTATTTTTATAAAATACTGAATATTTGACATGCCTGTGCTATATAAGTAAATTGTAGAAAGAATAACATATTAATTACTAAGAAAGAACATCATCCACTTAATTAACTTATCATCTCTTGAACTTCCTTTTAACATAGACTGTGAATGATATCAAGTTCTAATGTGTTATATTTATAATCTATTCTTTTTCTAGAAGCAAAAATGAGGCTTGAATAGCATTTTGGATATGGAGATTTGCTAAACAAATTATCTGTAAGGCTTCCCACATAATATTCCTTTGAATTTCAGACTGTGGCCTCACTTTTAAAAAACATATGCTGTACATGGAAATACTTCATAATTCTTTGGAAGTGAAATGAAAGTATATTTTAAGATTTAAAAATGTCAGAATATTATTTCCTGATTTTTCTGTTTCCTAAATTTATGCAAAAAGAAAGATTCACAGCTGCATTTGTCATACGGCCAGGACAGTGACTGAGAGTGTGTAGTTTTTTCCTTCCCCCCCACCTTTCATCCTTTTACCAAGTTTAATGGAAAGCATTGTATGATTAAATAACCTGAGAATAGGAAATTAAATCTGTTATATCAACCTTTACGTATTGGCTGATTTCCCTAAGGGGACTAGAAAACTTAAATCACAGTTTACTAATACTGCATGTACAATGAATGCATTACCCAGGGCTCCAGGACTTCTGGTGTTGCCCATATGGTTTAGGAAACTACTTATACTCCATTTCTATATCACTCCATTTATGGTTGAGAAATTTCATCTAGAGAAGGAGTGTAATTCATTTGAGTGGTGTTATATTCCCTCATGCCTGGCATGTGCTTGAAAGCACAAAGATAACCCCACTAATTTAAAGGTATGAGATACCTGCCTTACCCCCATTACCTGCAGCCAGACCAGACCAGGCAGGCAGACATTTATTTGTTTTGCTGTAATCTGAAGTCTGCTTTCTAGGATCATCTGGAGACTTATTTAACAAAATCTGGATTTTTTTCAGGCTTTGGGAGACTGGTGGTTGTCTCACTATCATAAACTCTGTTAGAGGGATGGGGTAAGCTGGGCATTTGGTCTTCTGCTACAGGCTTTCACTTTGTCAAGGAGGGTGAGCAGTAAGTAGCTCCTTGGACCTATTATCTATACTGCAGTTGCCAGCAAAATATATATGCAGTTGCTAGGTCTGACAATCTTAATGTTCCCATATAGTAGTCTTATGTTTTTGTGTACCCCTGATTCAGAAAGATAGGGTGATACAAATACAGGCAATAGGAAGAAATCTGTAACATTTAGAAGCCAAATTTCTCTGTCTCCTTTTTTCCATTTGCCCTGAAGGTCACACCCAGCTGTGATTTTTATAGCAGTGGTGAAGAACTTGCATGGTAATTTCTAAACGTTTCCTGGAGCAAGAGAATGAACAAGATATAGATTTGAATTGCAAAACCAGTATATATCAGTTTATAAAGAGAAAAAAACCCTAATGTTACACAGATCAACTTTTCAGTCTATTTTTTTTCCCTCTGCTCCTCACCAGAGGCAGTAAACGTTACTTTTTCTGTAAGATCCCACTCAGTCAGTCCCAGATGGCAGCCTTGCTTTCATCACCATCAATGACGGCATCTTCACCGTGCTTGCATAAAAAATGAATTTAAATCTGTCCAATTAATAAGAACCAAGCAGAGAGCTCAGGATTATTCTCCTTATGTAGAAGTGTCATCCTATGCAAAAGGTTCAGGACCATTATTTGACCCTACTCTAGAAAAGAGTAATGTAGTAGTGCTCAGGGTCATCCTAAAGGATGTCTCCAGGTTGGTGAACTTCTAAGATGTCTTTTCCTTTCTATGAACCTGTTTTTCCTCTAGGATAATCTGGCCTGGATTATCTGAAGCAATTATTCTATTTGAAAGCATTTCACTGGAAACCAATTATTCACTCTCATTCTTTCCACATTTGGTTTATTATTTGAAAGAGTTTCTAAGAATTTCTGAGAAGTACATCCTTTCTTGGTCTCACTCTTCAGCCAAATGAAAAATTTCTTAAAGAGTTTTTGTCTGATGATATTCTTCCTAATAGAAAGTATATTGTGAAAATTCAAATGAAAGAAAGGTGTTGATGTTAACATTTGATTATCTGATGGTTTAGCACTCTTTATTCACTTACAAATACTGTGGGGTGTGTGTATGCTTATTTCAGTGCAAATAACAACCATTACTCATACAGAGTAAACAAAAATCACAAAGCAAAACCTTTTTCAAGTAATAAAAAATGGAAAGAATGAGAGTGAATTATTTGTTTCTATGTTTGGTTTGAAACATACAACTGCAGTAGCTATGGCTACCATAAAGGAACTCCATAGTAAAAAACCAAAACAATGGTAATGTTGTTAGGTATCTTAAATATATTTCTAGCAAAATAAAATATGTTTTAAGTATTTAATTTTTTTCTTTTTTTTTTTAAGTCAAACTTCGCTGAGACCTACCCTTAAAGATTATCAGGTTATATTGTTACATTGTGTAAAATCTTGCAAACTTTATTAAAATTCAAAAAATTAAGATGCCACATAATACACATGAAGACATTTTCTTAAACAATTGCTAAATAATATCTTAATTTTTGTCACCTGTTTGGTCCACATCACCCTCATATAAATACAGCCATTGATGCCAACTGTACAAGTCAAAGCTTGTCGTTATATCTAAGTAGATGTCCCTAGTGTAGATTCTGTAGCTGAATTCTACATTTAAAAAACATTGACCTAGAAAGACAAAACTGTTTTTATTGTTAGAAATCACAAAGTTCCATGTATGTTTACAAAATGGAGATACTCATCAGACTTTGCAGCCCTGATAGAGACAGTGCACAGTGTCACCACAGATTATAAACACTGCATAGGAAATGCTCCTTAACCATATTGTGACACTGAAAATTTGGAGAACTGGTGCACTCCATTTAGGAAGGCCATTTAAATCACTAGTGTCCAGGTCTCTAATGAGCAAAAAAAGTGGTTTAGATATAGGGTATTAAAATTTTATGGCTACCCCATACTAGTGTGCTATCTCAGAAATGTTCCTCTCTATACAGACAGAAACAGAGAGAGCTCCTTATAGTGACATATCTATTTAATAGCTGTCTATATATAAACTTACCTGGCTATTTATAAAACCATATAAGGTTTCTAAACTATATTTGTATCTCTTTCTCTCAGCCACCATGCCTTCTTCTATTTTGAGGTGATAGTTGATACCGAAATAAATGCTATTTACTATATTCAGCTCATCTGTATTTTTGGTCTCATAACTAATGGCTGTGGGTCTTGTCAGTTTGACCTTGAAAAGACCTTCTGTATGCCATATAGGACAATACAGATCTATGCTGTCAGTTATGGTAGGCATGATATGCTTATGAAAAGGTAACAAAAATAAGCAATCATGGGCAAGAAATGAATTCAAATTGAAGTCTTCATATTATAAATGAGGAAAAAGAGTGGACAATGTGTTCCCTGTGATCAATCAAAAAAATCAGGAGAACCATATTCTAACTCTTGCACCAGCTTCCTGCAACCTGTGGCTCTGGAAATGGGCTGTAGATTTTCATTTTTTAGTGTAAACTAGACAGAGAATGAAATTAATTTCATCAAATTTTAGACCACTCCAATGGAGATACCAGTAACTGATCATGTCACCCCAGAGTGTCTTTACAGTCACATAGAACTATAATAGGGTGAGACACACTTTATATGAGATAGGTGTTCACTGATCCTGCTTATAGACATCTACCTGGAATCAGAGGAATTTTATCTTAAACCCCAGTTTTTAGGTGCAAATCATCTTCATCATCAGAATGAAGATACTGCTCTTTAGCATAACACATAGAAATAAAAAGTCAAAACTTTTTTTTTTTTTCTGCAAACCTATGCATGTACTCTGCTTACTCTATTGCTGTTACAGATGTATGAATTGAAAAGGCTATCTTTGGCTAATTCCAGTAGACTTGACTGTGATGCTAATATCTGTGTGAATATGTGGATACTTGAATGTTAAAAGAGTCAGTTCCTTCCATCATAAAAAAAAAAAAAAAAAAAAGTAGCTTATTTGATTTCATAAGACAGAAATACTGCTGAAGGTGCTTACAGAAGCTCATAAAATTGGATTGGGAAAAGCATACACACGTATTAAATGGTTGTTTCGATGGAGTAGGTGCTAGTGAGATATAAGACTTTTCCTTTATCAGTTTTGCCAGGCAAACTGTGTACCAAAGGAAGAAACTACAATATAAGTGAAAATCAAGCTTTTCTCTTTAGCTGTTGCAGTATATGTATTTGACCATGAATTACATACAAGGAAAAACTTTTTCTCTGAGAGCATGGTAAAATATTTGAAGAAATAGCCTAGAGAATCTCTACCCATGGGAATTGTCAAAATTCAGCAAGTCTCTCACCAGCCCAGTTAAACTGAACTACTTCAAGAAGGGGCTGGACTAGATGCCCAACAGATGTCCCTTTCAACCTCATTTATTCTATGATTAGAGAAGTTGAGGGTGATTATACACCTAAGGCAAATATATCAACTTCTGGGTGAAAATCAGAGTGAAAAGCAAGAGAGACATCTGCACTCAGAATATATCACAGAACAAGAAAGCTATTTTCTAAAAGATTTTCCAGACAGCTGTGCAAAATATAGTTAAAAATACTTGCCTTGAGCTCAAAGTTATTTTTCCACTTTAAGTTTCTGATGTATTCACTATTTGCTTCAAGTTATACTGATAATTAAATAAAAGACACCCTTGAGCTAAAGTTAGGTGAAAAAACACCAGTCTACTGTTGCCTCTCTTTTATTCCATGCAGGACAGAAAGATGGAAATAAAAAATATTGAAGATCTGCCACATTTCTGGGGTGCCATAAGGTTGAGTTCTGACTAAAGCAGAGGTACAATAAAGACTGGATTTCAGCAAAGCATTTGACAACTCTTTCCCGCAGACATCTCACAGGCGGTCTGTGAGATGGGTAGGAAATTGGCTCACAGGCTGCACTCAGTGGGTGGTGATCAATGATTTTTACTCAGGCTGGCAGCCTATCACAAGTTGAGTTCTCTAGCAATCCACACTGTACATCTTCATAAATGGTCTAGATGATGGAATTGAAATCACCCTTACCAAATTTGCTGGTAATACTAGACTGGGTGCTAAGATGGACACGGCAGAAGGAAGAGCATTCTTAAAGAGTGTCTTGGATAGTCTGAAAGAGTGGGCTAGCAAGAACTGTATGAAGTTTAACAAAGACAAGTGCAAAGTCTTGCAGCTGGGATGAAATAACCAAAGAATCCAGAAGAGGCTAGGATCTGTACAGTGGGAGAGCAGCCTTGCTGAAAGGGACATGGGGGTCCTGGTGGACAGCAAGCTGAGCAGGAGTCAGCTGTGTACTGCTGCAGCAATGAAGGCAAATTGGATCCTGGTTGCATCTGTAAGGGCATTACTAGTGGGGACAGAGATGTGATCATCCCATTCTGCTTACCACTTGTCAGGCCACACCTGGAGTGCTGTGCACAATTATGGTCTCCACAATTCAGAAAAAGATGTGGACAGAGTGGATAGGATCCAAAGGAGGGCCGCAAAGTTGGTCAAAGGGCTGGAGGACCTGCCCTGTGAGAAAAGAATGAGAGTTAAGTATTTTCTACCTGGAGAAGAAAAGGCTTGGGAGGCCCTCATCACAGTAGTCTATTACTTAAAGGGTGGTTACAATGAGGGTGGATGCTCTCTATTTACAAGAAGACACATGGAGAAGACAAGGGGCAACAGGTACAAGTTGCACAGGGACATGGTACGTCTTGATGAAAGAACAAAATGTTCTACAGTGAGAACGGCTGATCTCCGGAGCAACATCCACAGAGATGTTGTAGAGCCCTCATTGTTGGAGGTTTTCAGGATGCAATAGGACACAGTGCTACATAACCTCATCTAGGCTTCCTTTCCCACAAAAGATTGGACCACATGATCTTTCAAGGTCCTTTCTGACCTGGGCTATTCTAAAATTCTATGAAAGACAAAGAAATAAAAGCATATTTAACATCACCTGGAATATTACTTCAGCAGGGAGTATGTAATTAACAGCTGATTTTAGCAAAGACTTGTTAGGATCTGTGCCCTCTGGTTAATGACTATATTGACTGTTCGCCATGAGCTCTCAAACTTGCTGAACAGCTCTCACACAGCAACAAGCACGTTCTCTTTCTTTGAAACAACTTTCCATGCAGTTACTTCCCTGGCACTAAACCTGCAAACAAATGGACTGTCTTTCCAATGCTCCTATCACTGCAATCCTCCGGCATAGCTTACAGAAGAATCATTGGGATCTTTGCAGTTCCATAGCATGGCGCCTTGAACTATGTTCCTTGTTAAACAGTTGAAGAATTTAATCTCAAAGATTATGTTTGTGAAGTTGACTCACATCTGCTGGCCCATAGTATTTGGTTCCTGCTGTGAATTCTGTGCCATTACAGCTGGGAAAGCTAACGACATTTAAACTATACCTTGGTAAGAAGAGCTCACCAGAGGTGAATGCTAAGAGCCTGTAGATCACTCAGATGCATACCTCCTTCTCATTTGTGACTAATAGAGTTGCATACTGCTATGAACTTAAGTTTTGCTACAGCTGTCTTTATTTTTGTGTAGGGGAGAGATAGGCTTGAATGGCTAAGAGTCTCAAGAAATTATTCAAAATGATTGCTGACAGAATCACCGTGTGATACACTGCAATTTACTAGAGAAACCAGGAAAGGATGCGCTTTGTGTCTGTGGTGGAAACTTTCTGGTAGCCTTTTCATGTTGCCTGTCATTAAAAAACCAAACAAGCTACCAAACAATCAAGCAAAAAGCTTCTGGGATTATTTATTTATTATTCTAACTGAGGGCTGAACCACCCTGGAGGGATCTTGCCACCTCCTGAATGAATTGCTTTTGACATTTCACTTGCTATCTGAAACATGGAACCAGATCTTGTTTCAGGCAAGTTTTACTAGCTGGTTTCCTGCACTAAATGGACATTGTATAGAAAAAGCAAAGGTTGGGAAGGGAGAACCAAGCGCTACATTTGATATGGATGTCTGGCCTTCTGTTACTCTTTCTTGTTCTCATAGATTGGTAATTAAACACAGGAGGCTGGATGGTTTTGTTTTCAGTTTCATAGACGTTTAAACTCTTACTTAAGTGAAGTTGGTGTAGTGAGTTCGAGCAGATTGGAGCTTAGTCAATTGGAGCATGGAGGTGTAACACAGTCCCACCCTCCTTTGCCTTTATGTGAGAGCTAATATGTCCCAAGACCTGAAGGTACTGGGTGTCCTCAGGCCTTAAAAAGGGAAGGTGAATCTCTGGTATTGAACTCACCTCACTGCACCTCCTGTTTAAATCGTGCCATGGCTCCACATTTACTTTGAAGCATGAAAGAATGTAGCTTTTTATTAATCTTCTGAATTTTATTAACTATTATTTTTTTAGGTTAAGACTGTATATTTGGGGTCTAACCAAATTACTGTAAGTCAGGAACACTCAAAAACATATATTGTGGTGCTTTTCAAGTTTTCTTCCTAATTTATGAAGACTGTGTGGGAGAACACAACAATCTGTACTCAGGAGAGATGCAGTGAATCAGCCTACTCCTTATGGTGAAATGTTCTTTTACGCAGCTGCTGTACCTTGGAGAAAAAAACAAATAAACTCCAGATTCTGCTTTAATCAATGTCATTAAAAAAAAAAAAGCTGTTGTTCTTAAAACAAAACAATGGAATCTACACTCTAGTCTTAATGTAATGTTTGGTATTGTTTGGAAACACTGTATAATGCCCCTCTCCCTTTCTCTTTGGCTGCAGGAGCAATACTAATTAATCACACTAGACTATCATGGAAGTTAGACAAAGGCACAGAGGGGGAATAGTGCAAAGATCTATTGTCCCAGGGAATGATCTGGGAGGGGTTCTTCTTCCGTAAGTGCCCCCATATGCAAACAGTGCTGGCTGAGAAGCCTTTTTAGGAAATTCAGAGTGATATCTGTATACTCAGCTGGCCAGCAAGAGGCAGAGAGCAGCAAGCACGGCCCTCGCTGCCTTTCTATCTGTTGCACAAAATGCCTGTCAACAATAACTATGTCTTGCCTTGCTCTGTTACTTTGCAGGGACATAGGAGGTGACAGAACAGGTACTTAGGCAAACAAAGTCACCACAAAGGTATGTAGAAAAGTCAGAACCAGTCTTATTTGACCAGAGTTGAATTATTACCCTTTGTCTCTACTCTAGCAAGTAAAAGACAATATGAAAATGGGCTGGTAAACTCGGTGACAGCTTAGAGCAGTGTCTGTTCCTTTACAACTTTTCTGGAACAGAAACTAGCTGAGGAATTAACACAGATGTCCTCAACATGACTAAGGACTGACACTTTTCAATTTCAGCCTGTATTTACTATTTTACCAGCATCCCTGTGCTGTGAGTATAACAACATGGATTTTAAAGGTCTGGGAGCCTGGTGCATTTTGGGATTCCATGACTCAGGAGACTTCTTAAATGGTCTTGTACTCTGACATCTCTTCTACCTGTTAACTCAGTGTGAGAAACCTGAGGAGTAAGGCTAGAAGCTCTCCATTCCCAGAAACTCTCACCAGTGATGTCTTTCCTAGGCGTAGTCGTCTGTGGTTCAGATCTCTTTGAAGCCACAGTAGCGTAATGTCCCTTTGTGCATTTCCACTTCACCTTCTGGCCTGACCAGATATAGCAATGCCCCAGCAAAGCTGGTAACCTCAATAACAACTGTTCTTGTTCACTGTAGTCATCTGCTGCAAGTCTCAAGAGGCTTCTAAGGCTTTTAGCAATGCCTCCATTCCAGATCACTTTTATGACTGCACCTATTTGTATGTTAATTTATATGAGGAGAAAGGGTTTCTGGCATTTTTTCTTAGTGGCAGACCTAGCCTTGATCACTGTGCCTTACATGGCTATTGCAGCCACAGGGGGATCCAGTAGTCAAAAACGGCCAGCTCCTATCATTCACATGCCAGAGACCACCAGGAACTTCATGACTCTTTCCTGGCTCTCTGGCAACTGCTGCTTGAGATATAAACCACTAACTGCACTAAATAGGAAATGACCACTCACCTTTTCGTAGACTCACAGAATCATTTAGATTGGAAAAGACATTTAAGGTCACAACTGAGCACAGTGTTTGACATGCAGCCTCATGAGTGCTAGGTACAGGGGGACAATCATTTCCCTAGTCCTGCCGACATGCAGAAACTGGTACAAGCCAGGGTGCTCTTGGCCTTCTTGGCCAAGATGCTCTTGTCCTTCTTGGCTACCTGGGCACACTGTCGGCTCATATTCAGCTTCTGTCAAACAACAACCCCAGGTCCTTTTCTGCCAGGCAGCTTTCCAACCACTCATCCCCAAGCCTGTAGCATTGCATAGGGTTGTTGTGACCCAAGTGCACTTTGCCTTGTTAAACCTCGTAAAACTGGCCTAACCCCATCAATCCAGCCTGTCCAGATCGTACTGTAAAGCCTTCCTGCATTCCAGCAGATCAACTCTCCCACCAATTCGGTGCCATCTACAAACTTAACAAAGGTGCACTTGATGCCCTCATCCAGATCATTGATAAAGATACTAAATAGATATTAAATATTTGCCCCAGTACTGAGCTCTGGGAACACCACTTGTGACCAGCTGCCAACTGGATTCAACTCCATTCACCACTACTCTTCGTTTCTGGTGACCCAGCGTTTTTTACAGAGCAAACAGTACACCCATCCAGGCCATAAGTAGCCAGTTTCTCCAGGAGAATGCTGTGGGAAACAATGTCAAAAGCTTTACTAAAGTCCACGTAAACAACATCCGTAGCCTTTTCCTCATACCCTAAGTGGGTCACCTCGTCAGAGAAGGAGATGAGGTTAGTTACTTCTGACTTTACTGTCCCAGAGGCAAAGCTCACTGCAGCTGAAAGCAGGACCTTCACATTTGCAATATGTTCCTCCTACTCCCAGCCTCCTCCAAAAACCTTAGAGCAAAGGGATGTAGTATCAGGCCACAGGAGCTATAAAACAATTTCCTCAGAGCAGGCTCTGCTTTGCAGCAAAATATGAAATCCTAGTTCATGGAACAGATCTGTAAAGGCACTCTGTGAAAAGTCAGTAGGAATTAGGCACCAAGGCATATCTACAAATCCAAGCTAGTGAGGATTTGTGTCTGGGCACCTGAAACCTTTCTCAAGTCCTGAACTTCACTCAGTAGATTTGCCCTGTTTATTTTTCATTTGCAAGGTGTGGAAGAAAGGCAACAGTTTTCTTTTGTCCCATTTCACAGACATTGTAATTGCTCTAGTTCAGTTAAATATATGCTTTTCCCATCAGAGCAAAGTAGTTTATGAATTCAGATTATTGCAGCTGTCTCTACTGCCTGGGTTAAAACGTTTCAGAATATTGATCTGAAATGCAACAGGAATGAAGTGATGATTCACCCACTTGTGTTCATAGCTTCTTTTACTGAACACTGCAATAGTTCAACTTCTCTCAGCAACACTCAAATATGTTCAGATGCAGATGATATTGTGCCATTGTGAGCTTTTGTTATTTTGTTTAAATTCTTACGGGGGGTTCAGTTGCAAAGTGAAGATCTATATAAACCTACATATTAAGGTCAGATGAATTTAAATCCCTAGGTTCAGTCTGGGAAACTAAAACATGGGATGGAATTTTATTCCAATGTTTTCCTTCCCTGACGTTCAGAATGGAAGCAGCATTTAGTGTTGGTATTAATGAATTTGTGCCCCAAAAGATCCAGCAAGTGACAGATTGTTAATGATTATGTAGGGTGATCATCTTCCAAAAAGTATCTTTTTATTATTATTGGTATCATTCATTGTTGTGTGTGATAGCACTGACCAGATTTCAACTACATCACTTGCATAGAGCCCTTCATCTGAAAATAAATTGGGCTGCTTAGTTTAAGGAGAGCAACAAATCTCCCACTGAGGAGATGGGGAATCAATTCTGCTATTTATGTTAGACATGGGAAGAGTTTCCTTCAGTCATGGAATACAATACCTGCTAGTCATGGTCTAGCATATTGCTACTTTATTTTTTTTTTTTTAATTTATCCACATTTACATATTTTCTTTCATTTCTACATAAACTTTAATTTCTATATGTTTGCTGATATTCCAGCATGACTAAAACTGAAAAACAGTGGCCAAAGTGTTACAAACACGTAGGTGTTGAATTTTAGACATGTAGGTAGTCCAGTGAAATTTAACAAGGATAGTAAATAGTGGCAAAAAGTGATGCTGATATTGAGAAAAAAAACAGACACTACTCTTTGAGTTGCTACTCAGGGATGTGGGTTAGTAATGACATCACTGATCCAAGAGCATGGCATGCTTCAGAAGCTGGCCATTTTTAATTCAGTTTTCTGTTAGAAGTCCTACAACAGAAATATAATACATGTTTTTGTGGTGCATGTGGGTCTCCCTTTTCTCCACACTCCATTTTTTCTGTTTGTGCTTTGTGTGCATGTTGGGAGTGAATTTGAGTCCTGCTAATGGCAGTGGGTGCTCAAACAGGAAGTTCTTCTCAGCTCTGTGCTACAGAGAGGCTGGTGGTGAGTACCAAAGATGAGTCAATGTGCTCTGAGAGATTTAGTGGGAATACATCAGCATCAGAGAAGTGATGGATGGAAATGCATCTGTGCTCTAGGATGGACTATTTTAATGACAAAAAATTAATTGTATCTAACCTCAGGATTAGTTTGCACTTTGGACACTGCAATGAAAGATATTATTGTCAGGGACTGGGAATAGGCATGCGAATGCATTAGGCTAGCAGAGCTGGGCTTCAGATCTATTTTCTTTTCCTTGGAGGCTGGCAACCTAATTGCTTGGTTCTTTTGAAAGACATGAAAGGGAGCAGTAGGACGAGGGAGGGGAGCTAAAGCTTTCACTTGCTTTTTTTTCTTTTTTTGAAAAAGTTGAAAGGTCTCACTTTTATCCCAATATGGAATGGAAAACTATTTCTTGACTTGAACATATTCCTGGAATGGGAATAAATGGTTTCCTACTCATTTCTATTCATGGTTCTTCATTCTTTCTATTTACAGCCATAGATTACAGATTATGAAATCTAAAGTCCAAACACCTTTAAACAGTGATCCTCCCCGGAGATGCTTTTATGGTTGCTCATGGGTGAATGAAGATGGAGGGCAGATACTTCATAAAAAGCATCCGACTGCTTTCCTACCTTCATTTTCACAGTATTCCTTTGGCCTTCAACTAAAACCAGCCATTTAGGAAAAGGAAAAAAAGCTGAAAGCTTGTCATAAATAATTATATAGTCCTGCAGTTCTCTTAGCAATGTTCAGCAGTTATTTTTGAAGCATGCCAGCACTAATACACAATCGTTAAAGTGCTTCAAGTTATTTGCTTTTTGTGTAGTGGTGAGTTTTTCCACTGATGCTTTTTATTAGGTGAAAACAATGAAACTGACTGGGAGCCAAGAAGATCCTGGTTTTAATCCATGTGAGACAAGGATTTGACTAAGAGCTTGTCATCGTAAGTGTAGTTGCCCAGGCCAAAAGAAAAAAAGGAAACAATGTTAGTAGATAAGAGGAAAAAAATGCATAAATGTCCACTGATTGTATAATTGACACCTCTGTTGAATAAACTGGGACAAAATGATTCATAATATTATTATTTTATTACACCAGGGATATTGCTAATTAAGTAAGTAGCCATTGCAGCCAAGTGCTTCATCTTCTGACCATTTTTCTCTTTTCCTCACTGGAATCCTGTGTCTCTGATTACATTGTTGGATACAGATCCTGTTATAGCTACCCATGCCTTTTCTACCTTTATATTAATCTAACATAATATGCTGCATGGGGAACATCTGCCAAGACTTCTGGGAAATGTGCTAGTACAGTGTATCTCCGGCTTCTTACTGAGCAGCAGAGAGCTTTGTCTTGGTGCTCTGTGATTGGCACCATTACTTCTTAATTTCCATGCAGCATTCAAAGTGTTGCTTTTTAACCACTGAAACTGAAAGAGGCTTCTTTTACCTGGTTAACTTAAGAAAGTATATCTGTTGTGCAATGCTATCTCTAGAAAAGACAAAAGCTAAAGTATCTAAGTCTCTTATAATTACCATCAAAATTTGACATCAGGTAAGTTTGACTTGACCTGTTAAGCAACTTTTAATGTCAAGATACAGAACTTGCTAGAAATACTGAACTGGAAAAAGAGAAGAAAAGTAGAAGGATGATAAAATCTTTATTATAATGCATTATTTTTACACATATGTAAGTTTCAACATTATGGGGAGCCAACAGTATTGAAGATGTTTTGCTAGTTTATCTAATCAAAAAAATACTAAGAAGTACTTATTATTAGTCTTTTATTACAGTTCTTTGTGAGACTGAGCAAAACTGCATAAAACTCTTCCCCATCAACTGGCTGGGTATAACTTACATTAGTTGTAGGTTACCTCTGCAAGAAAACAGAAAACTGCAATTAGACAAGCAGACTGCTCAGTTCAGTCCTCACAGAGGAAGAATTCACTTTAGATTACTTCAGCACTTGCAAAGTGAGTCAAGGAGCAGAAAAAGATTTTCTATAAATCTTAAGTATTCTGGGTAGGCAAATATTATCTGCAAAATATTTGTGAATGCTACTACATAAAACACAGTTCACTTCCGATTTTGGTCGTGCAAGTAATGTGAGGTCATGCAAGTAATGGTGAGGCACTGGAATGGGTTGCCCAAGGAAGCTGTGAAAGCTCCATCCCTGGTGGAGTTCAAGGCCAGGCTGGATGAAGCCTTGGGTGATCTGGTTTAGTGTGAGGTGTCTCTGCCCATGGCAGGGGGGTTGGAACTAGATGATCTTAAGGTCCTTTCCAACCCTAACTATTCTATGATTCTATGATTCTATGATCAGATTAATGGTTCTAGAGAGTTGCACCTTCACTCCATTTCCAGAGTCCAAGTTGCAATAAGCATTTCAATCTAAGCAGGACAAAATACTTTGGACTACATGGTATACAGCCAGAGTGTAATTCAGACAGAATGGATATGTAGGTCTGTACCTATCTGTGTAGATATGTCCTAACTTTGTTTACTTGCCAACATTGGGACAGGTGAGATGCAGGTAGTAGAGGAGCTTCAAGTCTCAGGTAAATGCTTTTCTATAGGAAGTGTCATTTTAAGAAAAGGAAAGATCACCATACAAAGGACACATAAAGATTTGTAGATCATTAATAAATATTTAAAGGTTACTTGCCAATAGGAAAAGAAATGTTTGCTTTAAAAAATTATCACATCTAAACAGAACAGAAATAAATTACTTGAGCACAAGGGCTATCGTACAGTTTGTATGCTAAATTAGGAATGAACTGGAAGCAAAATTTCATGGGTGGAGAACAGACAAGTTCTAGTTAGAGATGTTTTAAAAGTTAAAATTAAACTGTTGAAGATGATGTGTGGCATTCAGAGCAGGTATAGGGGGAGATAGTAAAGTGGAAGATGAATATACCAGAGGTCTTACTGAGAATATCAGAAGGATAGAAATTAGCAAGTAGCTAGAGTCAGCACATAGTACTTCTCTCAGGTGCTTAAAATGTTGTAAATAATTTCCATTTGGAATTTTTATTTTATTTTATTTTATTTTATTTGAGAGATTATATTGAAATTCTGGGTAGAGTTTATTGGTTTTTTTGTCCCTAATGATTGTTGATCATTACATATGAGCAATAAAAAATGTGACTGTGTGGGCTGGCTGTAATGAAGCTGAGATTTTGTGTTCATTCATCACAAGATGTAACTCTTAAGTGCATCTGTTATCTATTTCAAGATCTTTTTTCTCACTGTTAGCTTTATGGATAATTGAGCTAATAAATATCTTTGTAGAAAATCATCAGGAAAGAAGATATATAGGAGCTTCAACGTGGTATGTTTGTGGTGGGCTCAGACATGACAGAATTGCAGAAAAACATGGTTTACCTCATACAGATTTAGTCACGCAAGCGTAAACATACAATTTCAGACAGTTGTCAGGGCCCCCGCTATTAAATTTGCATGGAAATTCATCTGTTATACACCTGTCTTATGGTGTAGAGAATTGGCTTGTGAAGGTGCTTATCCATCTTCAATTACAGAGAGCATAAATAGTAGCTTAGGTGAGGCACTTTCAAATGGCTGATAACATAAATCTCACCTTGGGAATACAATAAAAATCCCTCTGCTTAGGTTAAAGCTTCAAAGAAGCCCTCAAAGGAGAGAGAAACATGCAGGTCCTGAAGACAGCTACTGGAGGCTGGGTACTGACCTCAGCAGTTACCTGTATAACTCCAGTCTCAGGCATTAGGCTGTCCCTCTTCCTTAGAAAAGGAGCCATAGGTGACAAAAGGCTGCATACAAAAAAGCCTGACCTCATCTAAACACATGTGCTGCTTATATATAATTACTGTGTACTTCAGAACCAGCATAAGCAGTGAGCTGCTGACACAAGGGGAGGGAATAGAGGTAGGAGTAACCTTTAACATGTTTACATGTGTGACTGACTACAATTAGGGCAGAGTATAGACTTGTATTCATGTTCTCTGTGCAAACAGCAGAAGCTGTTTAAGGATATACTTTCTCAGCTGTTTGCTTACTTGAGGTTACTGTTCCTGTAACTGTGCTGGTAGAAAGGAACATGTATGCGTCAGCAGCTCCCACTCACAGACCTACATCTTCATGCAAGACCACTTTTATTACCAGCATCGGCTAAGATGCTGGACCTGATGTTCATGTTCCCCACAGGGAGATGTGGGCATGAACCTAATTATTCTGAATCTGTCATGAAGCAGGAGGAAATGGTGGGCAGTGGAATGCTGTAAATTAATAGCCCAACATCCACCAGAGGTGCTTTCTCAAAGCCCTAACTAAATTGGTGCAGAATTTGATTGTTCATCTCCTCCAAAAGCCTCTGTCATTCATTCGCAAGTGCTGTAATCAGAAGTTTGCTTATGGTAGGGGACATACTTCCTGCTAGAGCAAGCTGTCAGTGACAATGGAGGTCTAAAGGCATAAACAAGGATTAAATACCTGATTCCTGTTGACTTAATGTAATTCAGTGTTTAGTGTAACCAAGTGTTGCACTCTGTACCTTTCAAATGTTTCCCTGTGGACTTCAACATGCTGGGTTTCAATACACTTCTGAGATGTGTTTTGTCTTCTCCTAGAAATTGCTGTGCTATTTTTGCATATTCAGATCTCTGTACCATTCCAGTTTGGAGAGGCCAACTGTTCCCTCTGTTTTCACATGAAGATAGAATGAATCAGTGTTACTTCCACCCATATTGCTGTTCCCCCAAATGCTTTCACAGATGTACTAGGAACATGGAGTTCTGTGGTCTATAATGGTATACCCCAGGCTGGGGTGCCTTCAAAAACTACCATGTAGGAACTATGCAATTATAAGTAACTTAAGGCTGGTAGGAGTTATCACATGTTTCACAAGGAAAGATCCTATGAGGGAGCTCAGGTGATAGCAAATCTCTAAAAGGAAAAGAATTTCACAGAAGCAAATAAGCTTCAAATGATCTGATTTACATCCTTAGGGGAAGAAAGTTACTGTCTCTCCAAGACTGGCCAGCTCAGTACTTACTAGATGACAATAAGGAAACTACTGATTGTCATATCATCTTTTCTCTTTTGTTGGGTACATTTCAGCTTACTCTCAGGAAGGCTGGTATCCCTCCATGTATTCTTTTCAGAAATATGCTACAAATCTAGCATATACTCCTAAGTATAAGGAGACTGCTGATTTCATATCCATCCTGCTGTGAGAATGAGTTCACATCACAGCATCACTGTGCATCACTTGTAGTAGCTCAGCACAGGTACCAGTGTGAGCTCAGAACGAAACAGCTAATTAAATCTATATTGCTGATGAAGGAAAAGGTGAGGGAAGTATTAAAGATAACCAAATACAGTGGCCTGGTGATGAAGAAAAGAAGGAGAGAAAGGTCTTCAGCTGATAGAACTTTAACATCTGCAAGCCTGGGATTTTTTTTTTTCTCGACACTGTAATAGCAGTAACATCAATAACTGTTAAGAATAAAATGAAAAATAACAGTTAAGAATAAAATGAAGGCCATGTAAGCCTTCAGTATCTGTGAGACACTTAGGCTCCAGCAGCTGTGCTGGCTTTCTTCCTACATCTGGGCTCTAAAATGGGTAACAAGAAAACTCTGAGAGAACTATTTTAAGAACTCTGGCACTAAGCACAGTGGGGAAAGAAAAAAAAACCCAAGCAAAAAGGCCCCAACCCTCCACTTTACTGAAATCAGTCTGTTGAAAGCATTTCTGTTTGGCTGCCACAGTTCGCCAAGCAGCCTAATGTGCCAGCTATTAGTACCCAGCAGAGAGCATGTTTGCAGCTATTCAGCAAAACTATCACATGTCCCTAGCCAAGGAAAGGGATCAGCTGCCGAACACTGAAGCTGATGAAGAGCAGAGCTATTAAAGCAAGCAATAAAAAAAAAAAAAAAAAAAAAAAACAACCCCACAACCCAGAATGGAGACTGATTTTTATTATTATTTTTTTAACCTAATGGATGACATTTATAACTGGAAAGTATGAGTCAGAGAGTGCTGTGCCAGCACGGGGTCTTTATGATGTTTTCATCTTGCTTGTTCTTCTTCCTTGTCCGGGACCATTCTGTCTTGTTGATTTGAAAGTTTTAGGTTTGTTGCAGTGCTTAGGAGATGGGTGGACATGCATGTTTGTGTGTACATGTAAGGAGTGACCACAGCTCAGTGAACTGGAAATAAAAATCTAAACTACTCAAAAAAATTCCAGTGAGAAGTGAGAATACTCTACAGTGCTGGGACCTCTTGGATAAATTATTTCTGCCAAAGTGTTATTGCTGCCAAATGTGGCAGTGACAGGAGTGTGGGAGGCAACCACCCACTTGCTAGTGAGGACAAAATGGACACAAGCTCCATCTCCTCAACCACTAATCTCATCCAAAAAGCTTTAAAACCAGAGAACTGTTTGTCCTTTTGTAGCACATGAACAAATAGGATCTATTTGCCACAGAGCTTCTCTATAATACCATATATCTAGCATGTAACCAAGAAACAAGATTATACTACTTGATGACATTAGAATCTGGTTACCTCAGAAACAACATACCCGATTCCAGATTCTGGTTCCAGAAAGTTCTCTTTGCATTGCAAGATCAGCCTGGCAGCATTTCCTAGGGAGAATAAATATATTGAGGAACCCCTGATATAGAAAAGTCCTGTCCTGACATAGAGCCAACATTGTTTTACAGCAGCTTCTCTTACCCTGCAACACCCTGTCACAGGATTCATGTTGGGACAAGCAAACCCCCACTCATAGAGTAATCCTCAAGATCCACGCAAGGCAACATCCCATGGCCATGCCTGTTTGGGCTGGCCCAGAGGCTTGGATCCCCCCATGGCTTCTCGAGGACACAGGGAGGTGTGAGGCACCCGCAATGCTTTTGCTTCCCTTTTCCCACACTGATATGGGTCATGCTCAGCGCAGCTGAAAATTGAGCCCTCAGGCGGGGAGCTATAATGAATTCACTAGATTAGGCAGTGAAAGCCAATGTGAACAAAACAACCAGCTGGCTCAAGAATATTTTGTGCTAGCATAAAAATCCTACAGGATGGTGGGAAATAAGCTTCAAAACTGTCCCCTTTCATTCCTCTGAAGAGCAAGCCCATCTTTGCTTTTATACACACTGTTACAGCCTACATATAGCTCTGAAACCTAAAAGAAATAAAGGTATTTACATCCTTTATGTACTGTTATGTTATAGGCATTAACAATTGTAGACTGTGTTCTCATGTAAGAATGTGATGCACCTTGGTAAAAGACTGTGCATGGAGGAAATCTGTCTGAAGCTTTGGGATGTCACTTTTTTTCTTTTCTTTTTTATAATGGTTACTGGAATCCAACCTAGTTATTCACCTCATTGTGGATATTTTTTCATTCTGGACAATTAAAACCTTCACAAGTATTTATAATCATTAGTTCTAAAGAATTGAAAAAGTAAAATAACATGCATAGGGTAGCAGAATTCCAGAATCAGAAACTGAAAAAGTATTTTATTTTTGTTACTGGAAGTGGAACTATAATTCCAACATAGACTAGTGTGAGAGTAGACTCATTTATTTTTTTTGCCTTTGTCCTACGTATAGGGTTGTGTTAAACCCCTATGCTTTAAAATGTTGTTTTTTCCTTTAGCTGAGAGATGTCTTTTCATATGTGAGCCAATCCGCCCACACTTTTCCTGTGATTATCCTCAAGAAATGGGAAGAAAATTCCATACAATGTGCATACCCAATAACACCGTATTTACACTTCAAGGCTAGTTTCACTTGATTAATAGTTTTCCTTCCTTTCTAGTTCCCTAGAAATGTGTATTCCTTAAGGTGTTTTTGGAAAATTCATGCAGTTACTGTACTGGAGGAATCTCTCCTATGGAAGGCCACTCTTACCACAGAAAAGATGTAGGTAAAAACAGCCTCACATTTGGCATCTGAAGGAGTGAAAGGCAACACTTAGGAATACCCATATGGCATTGCCCTTAAAATCTCCCAAGGAAATCCACCATAAAATACAGTATGTGCTGAGAACAGGCTGGGCCACCTAAATATGGATTGTTTTTGGCTTCAGCTATTCAGAAATCCCCAGAACAGGTGTCAAATTAAGTCACCCTACTAGCTGCTTTCCATGGCTGAAGGTCAGTAATAGTTAACGCAGAGAGGAATTTGGATAGCACATCTTGCAATTCAAAAGCACCTCTACTGCTTTGAAAACCCAATGTATTCTTACCTCAGAAAACCTCAAGTGTAGAGCAGTTTAGTTTTCCTTTGACATGGAAGCAGTTTACAGCTTGTAAGGAAGGAAAACATATTTGTCTTTCACATCAATGTTAATTTATGCCACATTTCCCATCTATTTATAACTCAAACATTCTAAATTAGAACTATTAGATGAAAATATATTATAATCTCACAGAAGGCAAAATATTCCATAAATCTGATTTGGAAAAGGGAAATACTCATTCATCTATAGCTGACTAATGGTTCTACAGTTGCAATTTCAGAAACATGATTTTCTGAGAGAACTGCTGACAACCATGTTAAACTTTGAAGATTAGTATGTTTAGCTGTAATTTTGCTCCCATTTGAATCCTACTTTGTTGTCTGCTTGTTTCTTATTGCCTTCTTTGTTTCTTAGAACACTTGCATAAATAGATAATTTTTGTTACTTGAAAGCTTTTTGATCTCCTTTTCATTTTCCACCTGCAATTATAGCTCTTTCTTGGTGACATCACCCATTGGATTCAGTGAAAAGAATTATGCTAAATGGCTGAATGAAGAATTATTGACACGAAGTGGAAAATAGCCAGCTGGAACAGATGAACTCTCAAAAAGCCTGTTTGCATGTAAGGATCATAAAAAAAGATAAAAATACAATCACAGAAATATAGAAAATACTTCATGCAAACTATGCAGTGTGAAGTCAATGCACAGAACTGAAAATTACATTAGAATGATTGGTGATACAAAGTTAAAGATGCAACCTAGTGAGCTACAGAACACTCATAAGCGTGAATATAATAGTGATATTGCCAAAGAAGCCTTTTATGGTTCCTTTTCTTCCACATCGACTTAAATTCAGTCTGGGTACACTTTTAAGAATATCCTTCTGCACAGCTCTATTTCATTCTCCAATGAACCAAACAGTAAGTGTATGGTAGGCCCATATTTCTATTGATTTACTACTTTGCCTTTTTTCTTATTTCTCAGATTATTAGTTGCATTATATTTAAGTCCAGACTCTGAGCAAGTATAAAACAGCATAATCCTCTGAGCTGCCTTCACTGTGCCGTTCAAGAATCTAGCACTTTTCTGAAACAAGTGCTGGTATACACTAGTGTTGGGGTTTTTTTGTATGTAAACTGGGGTCATATTGACCTTAAGCACTGACCTGAATCATAATTATAACATGGAGATAAAAGTATGGATTGCAACCCACTTCCTTCTTTTATGCATGAAATAATCTTTAAAGAGAATTAAAAAGCAGATGTTTCTTCTGGGCTCTGTTCACTCTGTTGCAGTGCTTCATAATATTCACAGCATAAAACTGAAGGCAGGGAATATAGCATATACTGGTAATCCTAGTTTTGGCAGCTTCTTTTAAACAAATTGAAACAGAAGAGATTGTAGAGGGGAGTTTGGGTTAGTTTACGCTTTTGCCTGAGTGGACAGTAGAGTTACCTAGCTTAGTTTTGGTACCCTTGGTTTGCTGTCTAGAGAGGATGTGACAGATAATGAATATTCTGCAGAATTTTCATATTAACACAGAGTGCAGTTTAATTCACAGTGATAAACTATTTTCATTATAGCCATTTTTTAGACAAACCTGCTATGACTTTGTTTACTGAATAATAAGATAGAAGAATTTACTCGACTTCAGAGTAGATTGAAAGAACGTGGCACATAGAGATTCAGTAATAAACCCTAAAAGAATAACAACAGGCATATGCAGTCTTGCAGCCAGAGTTGGTTTATGTCCACAATCACAACGGCATTTCCCATAATTCTTATACAAGCACTGTGTATTAATAAGTATGGCTAATGTTAAGGCTTTCCACTGTACTTTGAACTTACACAGCTTATCACTTCATAGTAGGGATTATCCAAATGCATTCTCTGGTTCAAAAGCTGTTGCCCTCTGGAGCAACTTAATAGGTGCTTCTACTTCAAATCCAGTTGAAGTCTAGAAATCTTTTTCATACAGGTTATATCCACTGTAAGTCCGCAAAGCTATTGTGGATTTACACCACTGTAAAAGCAAAAGTTCACTGTCTCTGCCTGTTTGGAATGACACTTTTGGGAAACCCATGAGCAGCATGAATGAACCAAAACAGATTTGATTTAAAGCAGACTTTCTGAGAGTTTGGACAGACAGTGTATGTAAATGAGATGGTGGAAACCACTTCTAGGCTATTCCCAGTCTTCTGATAGTCTTACACACAAAGAGATGAAAATCAGAAAATGGATTTAGAAACTCTGATTCTGAGAGACGTTTTGCATACAACCCTTTAAAAAATGTCAGCAACACTATATTTATCTTTCTAGATCTTTGAATCAATACCTTCTGACTGTGTAAGATACTGGCAAATACATTTTGCTTCCCACCAGATTCTTTCAGAACTGTCAAAAGCGACTTTTCACTGGAGCATCATTTATATGACATTTGAAGTTCCTGGCAAAAGCAGGCACAGGCATGCCTGAGAGTGCCGCTCTTGTCCCTGTAAGAGGATGAACCTCAGCAAGGTTCTTTTTATCAAAGAAAATAAACAATTTGTTGCATGATAGAGTTTCATGTCACACATTTAAAATCAAATATGTAGTCACTAAAGTCACTGTGACCTCTTTGACTGCAACCATCAGTACAGTGATGTCATTTAGCTCCACTTTACTTCATATTGTCTTGACACAGTTCCTCAGCTTTCTTCATGCTGGGTTGAGATCTTTGGTTGGGTGAGAGTAATCACTTGAAGCACATCTGAGAGAAGCTGGCAGACTGTCTGAGAGATGTACTGTCTGAGACTGAAGGAGCAATTTCTCTCCTTTTAGCTAAGTTTATGGACTGAGAGTAACTTCTGAATGGATGAGCTTCTACTCTGGTGTGACCTTTATTTCTTGGCCTAGTGTGTTGATTATTAGTGAATAGTACTGATATCATCTATAATAATGTGAGATTTTATTTAAAATAAAATTGTCTAGTTTATCTTGGTTGGGAAGTATTTATTTGACATTGTGTTGGTTTGGTTTTATCAGTAAAGACAGTTTTTATTTAATGCATACATTCATCCAGAATATTTAGGACAAGTGTATCGTATTAATTGTTAAAATAATTGTATAAGTTATAACTGTTGTAGATATCAGAAGTCATTTACTGGAAAATGATCATATAATGGCTGGTGCAGAAACAAAGGTGTGGCTGTGGTTTATCAGGCACACTCATCTGAAAGTGTCACTTTAATCATTTGTACTATTAGAGAAGATAATATTACTTCATTCTCCAGTATAGGGGAATGAAGTTACTTCACAAGTTGATACAAACACAAGCAGTTAGCTGTAATAATTCATTGAGTTCAGTCCTTCACTGTTGTGCAGTGATAACACAGCTGTCTTACCAGGTCAGAGAGTCCTTTTCTTTTTAGTTTACTTTAAGGGTACATTATAATCCTTGTATTAGTTTTCCTGAATGGAATGCATATCCATAACAAAGGTTTTAGCAATGCATTCAGAAAACAGGCAGCACAGCTTATCAGTTTTTACAGACTATCATCGTCTGGTGCTGCTAGGGCAGGATGAGGACTGAATAAGTGCTCTTCCATTGAGAAACTGTCCAAGATCTCACTTGCTGTAACAATTTCAGTTAAAGTACCTCTTAAGAGCTTAACAGAGTGGATAGCAGTACAAATGAAGCCAAGTTTTACAGTAGAGACCTGTTCCAAAGATGAGATAATTCAAAAGTAGACTTCTCAGGGATTTCACAGTGATTTTGGGGATTTTACACCAGGCCTTCAATGTAAAATCTTTTCACACTATAATTTAAGAAAGTGAGGAAGCAAGACAGACATTTCAAATTTGTTTCTTTTGATTGGAAAGCCTTGTATCCCATGACTGTATTTTTAGCCTCTGCTAGTCAGGCATCTTTTTTCACCATTGTGTTAACCTGCACTACCAATACTTTCAGTGCTTTGGTTTCTATGAAAAGACGGAAGTTTTCTATTAGGACAAAAAATGTATGGTTAAGTATAAATAATGAAGATGGTTCTGCTAACTCACTTGAGTGTTAGTGTGTAAAGGTAGCCAGATATCCAAACTTTTACAGTACTGGTCAAGTTTGAATAAACATCTATGGGAGCAAGCTTTCTTATGAGATTCCAGCACTTCCACTTGGCATCTCAGCTGGAAATACCAGAAGAAAAGCTTTTCTGTTTAAGCACAGTCATTTCCAGCTCTAGTCCCCAGTGGAAATCAGAGATGCTCATGAAAGTACTTTTGCTCATGAAGAGTTCAGTGTAAGTTCAGTTCCAAACATGGGCTAGGGGGTCTTTTGTGCTTCTTCCTCGAAGCCTGTGTGGGAGTTTGATTTGTAAGTACCATGGGTATTTTTTTAACTCAAATTGTAAACCAAGAAGGCCTTCACTTCTAATTGCTATCTGTCCTGGGTTCAGTAGCAGTAGTCAGTTTTTCTCCTTCTTAGTAGCTGTTGCAGCACTGTGTTTTTGACTTTCAGCCTGGGAACAGAGCTGATAACACAGATGTTTAGACTGACCAAGGACTTTGTGAGTCTCATGCTCAGCCAGGGAGGAGGAGAAGCCAGGAGGAAGCAGGGACAGGACACCTGACCCAAACTAGCCAAAGAGGTATTCCATACCACAGCACGTCATGCCCAGGATGTAGAACGGAGAGTTCCGGGAAGGGCTAGATCACGGCGGGGTGGGGTTGAGGTACCGGTTGGTGAGCGGTTGTATTCTCTTCCTTGTTATTTCCTTTATCATTATTATTATTGGTGGTAGCAGTAGTGATTTGTGTTATACCTTAGTTATTAAACTGTTCTTATCTCAACCCGTGGGAGCTGCATTCTTTTGATTCTCCTCCCCGTCCTTCCAGAAGCGGAGGGAAGAAAGGTGGGGGGGAAGTGGACTGCGTGGTTCTGATTTACGGCCTGGGCTTAAACCACAACAGTTCTTTTTGGCGCCCAACGTGGGGCTCGAAGGGTTGAGATAACAACAGAACTGACTGAGGCACAATGTTGATTTATTGGCTCTCAAAGTTGTTTCTCTTGATGTCACAGTTTCAGTATGCTGTAGCTTACTTAGAGCCGGTATTTGCTGTGTTAGTGTTTATCAAGTGTGGGCCTTGGGCTAGGGTTCTTGTTTCGTTGTATTTTACGGTAATGGCTTGTAATACGGGCGGGCTCCGGCAGCAGGGCGGGATGGACGTGGCCGTGGACTTGTACCTGGCCGTCCCGCTGCTCTTCACTGTCCTGGCCCTCGTCCTCGCCTCCGTCTTTGTGAGGCTGCGGGGAGCTGAGGGGGAGCGGCCCCGGGAGCCGGCGGAGGCCGAAGCGGCCCGGGAGAGTGGCCCCGGGGACCAAGCGGCGGTGGGAGCAGGGCCAGAGGCCGGGAAGGAGGCGGCTGCCGAGCAGCGGGAGGAGGCGGCAGAGGAGCCGAGCCCCACGGCCGAGCCCAGCCCCGTGGCAGCCGAGAGCATTCCCCAGCAGCAGCCCACCGAGCCCCGTGAGCCCAAGCCCCAGGAGGATGCAGGAGACCCCGCAGCATTTCCCAGCAAGGCAGAGGAGGAAGATCTGGACTCAGAAAAAGAGAAGCTGGTGGTGAGGGAGCCTTCAAGCACAACAGCAGCTACACCAGCCCCAGTGACAAGTACAGCAGCAGCATTTGAGAGTTCTGAAGGTTTTGAATGGCCTTTGGGTACCCTTGGGACCTGCCTGCTGATTGTGATGGGGATCACCATGTTGGCACACACACAGAGTGAGTTCTACCCACGGCCATTTTGTCTGATCCCGAGAGTTAAGCAAAGTCAGGTTTGGGTCTTGTCTGGGTTTAGACAATACAGGGGGACCGAGAGGTTTTCCCCAAGGCTGGACAGTCATGAGTGTCATGGTGTGTGGGACAGTATGGGCGAGTATCTAATCCACTGGGCCCCTCCAGTGCTTTGGAAGCATCGGAGATGGAAGGCAGCTGTGTGGAGTCCCCAACGACAAGTTGCAGAAACTGCTGGAGGGGAGGGTGAATTATTTTGAGCCTGATGGGCCCATGGCAATTCAGGCCATCAGGGCAGAGATGCAACATAGAGATGGACTCATGATCGAGGGGTGGACTTTGCAATGGGCCTCTCCTGCTCTGAAAGACTGTTACAAGAGATGGAGCCCACCATCATGGACCGAATGGACTCAGCAGCTTTATAGGGATTGGTCCGTGCACTAGGATAAGAGTGCACTGAGATGAAAGTGATGGTATATTGAAAATGTGGGATCTGAGCATGACGTGAATGGTATGGAATAAGGGGTGGATACTGTCCTGGGTTCAGCAGCAGCAGTCAGTTTTTCTCCTTCTTAGTAGCTGTTGCAGCACTGTGTTTTTGACTTTCGGCCTGGGAACGGAGCTGATAACACAGATGTTTAGACTGACCAAGGACTTTGTGAGTCTCATGCTCTGCCAGGGAGGAGGAGAAGCTGGGAGGAAGCAGGGACAGGACACCTGACCCAAACTAGCCAAAGAGGTATTCCATACCACAGCACGTCATGCCCAGGATGTAGAACGGAGAGTTCCCGGAAGGGCTGGATCACGGCGGGGTGGGGGCGAGGTACCGGTTGGTGAGCGGTTGTATTCTCTTCCTTGTTATTTCCTTTATCATTATTATTATTGGTGGTAGCAGTAGTGATTTGCGTTATACCTTAGTTACTAAACTGTTCTTACCTCAACCCGTGGGAGCTGCATTCTTTTGATTCTCCTCCCCGTCCTTCCAGAAGCAGAGGGAAGAAAGGTGGGGGGGGAAGTGGACTGCATGGTTCTGATTTACGGCCTGGGCTTAAACCACGACACTATCTGAAGTTGTGACTCTAGCCAATAGTTTTGAAAAGGGCTCCTGATTTTGCATGTTTTAATTTCCAGGTTTTCTGTAAAAGAGAAAGGAAGTGGTTAAGGTATTGTAGAGAACTTTCCTGAAGTTAATTACTAAGTCTAACCCTTTTCCACAAAATGCATAACTATCTTCTTTTGCCTAAGGAGACCTGAGCAGCAAACATTTATATCCTCAAAAACTAACTTAATCACTGCACCTCAGCACAGTCTGGGAGTGGGAAGGAGGAGAGTCTTCTTTAAAAAAGCTATTTTTGATTAAGCTATTTCACTTTGAATAAAATAATATGAATTAGATGAAGAGGTTTAATATACATCTCTTTATATTCAGACAAGTGTTTAAGCTAAAAGACAATTTTATTCTCAGTGTTTACCTCAATTAATATTTAAATGAGTACATATGAAGTAGAGCAGTTTCAGTCAGAGTGGCAGAGCAAACCCTCTGGTCCAAAATGTGCCACATCCAGATATTAGACCACACTTGCAGGAACTGTGAATTCAAGACCTCTGAAGCAGGTGAAGAATGTGAGTTCAAGGCTTTCAAGGCTCTTCTGTGTGCCCTAATCGGCAACAGCAAAGACTGTACCAGCACTTCTTTCAGCAATTTTTCTCAGTGTATGATGACTGGTTCAGTAGCATGTTCTGAGAATTCCCAAATCCTAGTGGATGTTTAGTTGGATACTTAGTTCAAGTGCATGTTTGGTCCATAAAGACATAGTTTGGGTAGTCCTGCACAAGCAGATATTTGAGGTCAAACTGGGGCAAATCTTGATTAATTCTCCTTTCCAGTGAATGAAGTTACTGTCAGAGGGTCATTCATGTTGCATACCCTGAGCATACACCTTAAAATAGGATGAGTGTTCCTTTGAAGTTTCTATTGCTTTTCACACAGTAGGAACCTAGATGTACAGCCTTGATTATATTAACTTTTAGGGTAACTGGTAGCAATCCTACTATTAAATACTCAGGTAGCCAATCTTGTAGAAGTGGAACTGTTTACAAAATTCAGACATCTATACTGTTTGATAACAGTTCGAAAGGTCTTTGAAAATTAAAATGTGTAATGTAGGAATCAGATAATGCAATCTTTTTGTTGATGTAGCTCTGTTCGTTTGGTATCTACTCTCCCTAAGCCTGAAGTCAGCTCTTTAGGTGCAGTTTTAAGACAAATAACAATCCTTATTTTTCTTTGTAAAGTGGTTTCACATAAAAATGCTGCGAAAATTGTTCAGGATACTGCCTTTAAAACCTCTGATAAAGTTGCTAAATACATTTTTTTATGTCTTGGTTTCTTTCTTGCCTAAATATCCAAAACAGTATGCTTTGCCAATTTGATGCAGGTGTGCAGATGGACTGGCTGGGATAAGCATGATTCTTTTAATAACATTTTCTGGTTTGCTTCCAAATTAAAAATGTTGATTAGCTTTGAAAATACTGTGAAAGTTTCAACATCTGTAATTCTTTTAATCAGTTTTTAATTTTAAAATTTAGATTAAAGAATCAGTGCATCTCTCTGATCTTTGTTTTGACTAATTCCCTTCCATTCTTAGTTCAGGACTTAATCTGAAAAATAGAGCACAGAAGAACTTTGTGTTCTCATAGGTGGGTGATAGACTATAACTCTCCCTTACAGCTGATCTGTAGGAAGCATGCTGCTGTTGCCAGATTCCTAAGACTATATTCAGTACTTTATTATCTGAAGGGGGCCTACAGGGATGCTGGGGATGGACTATTCATCAGGGACTGTAGTGAAAGGACAAGGGGTAACGGGTTAAAACTTAAACAGGGGAAGTTTAGATTGGATATAAGGAAGAAATTCTTTACTGAGAGGGTGGTGAGGCACTGGAATGGGTTGCCCAGTGAGGCTGTGAATGCTCCATCCTTGGTGGTTCTCAAGGCCAGGTTGGATGAGGCCTCGGGTGACATGGTTTAGTGTGAGGTGTCCCTGCCCATGGCAGGGGGGTTGGAACTAGATGATCTTAAGGTCCTTTCCAACCCTAACTATTCTATGATTCTATGATTCTATGATTATCAGCACTGTAATATATAACCATAAGCAGTCGTATGCCAGCAAAAGGCAGGGATAGAAGTATCCATAGGATAGGAGGCAACTTGAATTGCAAAGCTGGATCTTATCTTAGATCCATTCTGGTTTAATTCTGATGTTTATAGTAAAAAAAAAAAAAAAAAAGAGAAAAAGGGGTTATCTCATCCTGTGGGGAAGTACTTATAGCCCTGAGTAAAGTGAACCAAGATTTTCCTGTTGCTTGAAACAGGAGAGCTGATGGTGTTACCAGAAGGTCACCTAAGGCAGCACAGATGCTTTAGCTCAGTGTAGCATCTTTGCCTAGAAAGTGAGAACCCTGGCTTACCATCTGCCTGAAATGACTTTTTTTCTGTATTTTCTTGAATTCAGAATAATGTGTGGATTATACCTGTGAATTGTTTGTACTGTGGAAAAGTGTGGGAATAGGCAATGATCCAGTAACCAAAGTCACTCCCCGAGTTGCCATGGCATTTTTCATTTCTTCCTATGAATTTCAGCTTCTGAATAAGGAAGACAACAGTCTTTGAATATCAACATCAGGAGATGTGTTCAGTATGGGCTGTACACTGCTGTGCTTATAATCCTTGACCTAAACTGTGAGCTGGGAAAGGGACAGACTTGTTCCACTCCTTAACCATCCATTTGGCTCACTCAAGGGCAAATTTATTTTAACAGCAGTTGATTACCTATCTGAAATAAGTGAACTTCAGAGGAGGCCAAGGAAACAGAGCGGAGACTCACATCTGTTCAGATCACAATGCCAATGAAGATTGTGAAATGATGCATTTATCCTGCAGAAAATCCCAATTACTCCTTTCTTTCTGCATAAAGTATATCTTTTTCTCCAGGAGTTAATTAATTGATATTTGCATTTCATAATATGTTCCTTCTACTGCTAACATTATAGCCTGCTGCACAAATCCACACATCAGGTATTTTTTCTTTTTGCAGGCTTTCAAACAACTGTAGCGTGGCACTAGCTGTTTAGCAAGACAGAGCACATAGTACCCATTGCTAATCGTTCTTCAAAGAGGCAGTTGAATTAACATAAGCTTTAAGTGGGCGTTATGTATTCATTTGCACATTTTCTGCTGCTGCTTATGGCTGGTTTAACCGCAATCTGCTACACATGAAAGGACTACTGTGCCTATGCAGAGCCTTATAGAAGTGGCAGATGCTTCAGGTATCTCTGCATAAACTCGTGCAATACGCTGAAGGTCATTAGTTTTAAGTGTCTGGGAGCAGAGAGATACAAATCTCTTCCTTTCACCAGCTCTACACAGGCGTGTTAAGTTGGCACTGTCTAAAACCTACCTCATCATCATAAGTAATGTTTCAGCTTATTCCCCCTTTTCTCTGCTGTCTATTATTCAGGTGAGATATTTGTTTTAAATATACCCAGGATACACTAGTTATAAGAGAGAGATTTTTTTGCATTTACCTCAGAAGACTGAACCTGGTAAAATGCAAACAATTGCTGCACTTGCTTCTCCACACACCCCTGCTGCAGTATCCCCACCCTGAAGGACTCCACATATAACCTCTCTGCTGAGAATGCTCAAATAGCTTTGTTAAACTGTTTCATTAGAATTAGATGAAACCAACAGTATCTCCTCTGCTATTACCTAGACAAGATTGGAATTCAGATTTTTTGTAGAAGTTCACATGATAGCTCACAACTATCACAGATAGTTCCCTTTTATCTGGATAAGCACCATGTGCAGAAAAAAAATCAGGACTGAATCCCTGAATTCAGCTTAAATCAGGCAATATATGCTATTTCTGGTTCTAGAAAATATGATTTTCTTTTGCTTTCTGCTTGGAAATTACTTTGCATGGCTTTTTTTTTCTTTTTTCCCTAGAGCACATTACATTTTTTTCTTGATGTATGCAGTGGTAATTTCCAAGACCACATAGGAACAAAAGCAAAGCGTGTACTGTTTGTTTTGATGGCTTATCCAGTCATTGCACAGCAAGGGTAGAACTCATTCATAAAGTGCTCTTCATTTTGTATCAGTTACCACTGTGCTCACTCTCTGCAAGTTGCTTTGCACACAAAACTGTAGAAGCATATTTAATCTTTTACCTCACTGAGATCATAAAGCAATGCATGAAGGGAATTAAATCAAAATGTGTTTGGTTTGGTTTTTTGGTGTTGTTTTTTCTTTTTCTGGCCTGCATTTTATATGTGAGGCATTTTATAATAACTCTTATATATACACTTTCACCTTGAAACATCCTTTTCTACAGACATTAGTTGATATGTATGAAAACCTGTAAACTATCACTGAAGGCATGTTAAATATTTAATGTCATGCAAGGCAACAGACCTGTTCTAAGGGTAGATGGCTAAAATATCATCTTTGAACAACAGTGTATTAGCCTCTACTTAAGGTAATGAATCGTTCTAGTATCTCCAAATGATGATATAATAAGCTGCCTTACTTTCTCCACTCTTTTTTATAGCACTGATTTACTGAGTCAGGCTGTAGTTGTGAGAGATGATAGGAAGGGCGGCTGACAGGCTGCAGGAGTCACTGTAAGAACTGAAATGAGTGGGCTGATGTCCATGTTTTGAAGTCAGCAATTATCTGTATGAAATCTATCTCTGGACATGTTCACTTTCCATTGCAAATCATGCCTTATAAATTGTTCCTTTTTCCTTCTTGGCTAGTGTAACATACAGTATGGAGTTTCCCACCACTAACAGGTTGCTATTTATGTGCCATACTTGATAAAGAAAACTAATAACATTTGAGCTTTGCTTTGAAGTGTTAAACAGGCACCCTTTAGAGGTAACTAACTCGTTTATATTCCCACACACTTCTTTTTTTTTTTTTTTTTTTTTTTTTTTATCATATTACTGGCTACTCAGTTTAATGACATAATATTTTAAATAATCCCAGTGGAAATGGCTTGGATGCAGTAACTGAATGCTAAATTGACAAGTAGCTTTTCAGCTGTAGGTGAAATGTCCTTATTGTTGCATATGCTGCTTGACATTCTGAAAACTGTCTTTTGAAACAGATATTTCCCAACAGAGAAAGACTACAAATAATATCATACACTTTTATTTAAACCAGAACAAATGGATGCCACAGTGAAATATTGAGAATTTTTCTGTCTTATCTTAATTTTATTTAATTTAATTTAATTTTAACTTTATTTTATTATTTTAATTTTATTTATTTCACATTAGATTGTGCATTTTTTTGGTTCCTAATATGTGACATGTCACATCAATACTGATGAAAATCTTAAGATTTTGACATGGGATGGTATACATCTCACCAAGACTTTACAATAAAATAAGCAAACATTTAATCTAAGCTAGTCAAGCAGGCTCCATTTGCAGATTAAATACCTCCATACCAATTAAACGCAAGTGGTGTCCTGGGCTGGTGGGATGAATGGCCCTCAATTAAATGCAGATGGAGCCTAGATGACAATCCTAGATTTGATGTCACATCTATTTTTTAGATTAATACAGTTTGATGAGGTGGATTGCATGTGAATTCACATAAAGACTGATACAACATAGCAAGAATTCAAGATGTTTTTATTTAGAAGAAATTCCAACATTAATTGCTATATAGAAGAAAATAAAATAAATTAGATAACAAAATCTTTCACTATTATATTGCACTGCGATATGATTTCATGTGAAATAATTCACCAATGAAAGAAAAAGGTCTGAATAATCAGATAAATTATCAGTCTCCTTACTAGAGCAACAGAGTCCTCATTCCTTCCGCTGTTCCTTAGTTTCACTCTCATCATCCTCTATGGAATTTTGAGAGTAGGAGCTGTGAAAGAAAAAAGTTGTCCTTTAAGAAGATAGAGTATTCCAGGACAAGAGGGTAAATAAGGAGGACAATAAAGGTGAGAAATAGTGGGAAATTGGCCTTTGCTTGTGTTCAATTAAGAAAAAAAGCAAACCCACCCTAGTACTACTTTTTTTAAAATGTCTTTGAACTGGATCATCTTTATCTACCTATTTTTGTCAAAATACGGCTTCATGATGAAAATTATTTCAACACTCATCTCCTGTGTTTTATTTTTCATAGTATATTTGGTAAACTCACCTGTTAAATCACTCTCCTTATTCAAGAACACCACTGCATGCAAAATACAAACTGTCATGTTATGAAGAGGAAAATATGAAAAATAAAATGCTGTGGTGTAATTAACAAATCCACATTTAAATTGCTACATCCTGTCTGCTTATGTTCACTGTAATTTCAGCCATGTGACTACTGTGTTTACTAATTATTTCTATAGAAATGCTGTGCATCATTAAGCAGCTGTAATGACTGGAGAGAGTGGAATTTCAGTGATGGACTACAATCATAGAATCATAGCATCATAGAATAGCTAGGGTTGGAAAGGACCTTAAGATCATCTAGTTCCAACCCCCCTGCCATGGGCAGGGGCACCCCACACTAAACCATGCCACCCAAGGCCTCATCCAACCTGGCCTTGAACACTGCCAGGGATGGAGCATTCACAGCCTCCCTGGGCAACCCATTCCAGTGCCTCACCACCCTCTCAGTAAAGAATTTCTTCCTTATATCCAGTCTCAACTTCCCCTGTTTAAGTTTGAACCTGTTAGCCCTTGTCCTGTCACTACAGTCCCCAATGAATAGTCCATCCGCAGCACCCCTATAACCCCCCTTAATGAGAGGTATTTTGCCAATAGTTTTGCTTCTAATATAAATATCAGAGAAAATTAATACAGTTTGGGGACTTTGTGCTACTATTTCTTTTCTTCAGAAAGCTAAGAGTATTCTTTTGAAAAACTATCATCTAACTGTGAGATACACATCTGTTTGTACATCAGATTCTGTTGATGGAAGGTGCTAAGCAGAACAGAAATTCTTGGCTACTATTGTAAGGGGTTATCTGTGTTCAGTAATAACCAGAAGAATTTTTAATGAAAAATTACTTTCTGTTGTTGGAATCTTAAGCAAAAATGTTTGGACACAAACAACAACTTATATGCATAAAATTTGTTTGGTTACTCATGTGGTCAGATCTTTTCTGGAATCATTTACTCAAAGCTTCCACTGGCCTCCAGAAGAACCATTTTGTGGCTTAGCACCTCTAAAAATGGGACTATCCAAGACTGGATTGAAAAATCAAATGTAAGTAATACTGACTGAAAAGCAAAGACATTTTAAAGCCAAATATTTTGTTTAACGTATCAGTCGTTGTAAATAGTGATAATGTCTGTATTTAGCTTTTGGAGGTATTTGCACTTTGCACGAAACAAGTGACATTGATAAATTAGCTGGTTTGAGCATTCATGCTTGTTAGAAAAGTTAACCCTGCGAGCACTTGCTGAAAAGCCAGTCTTAAGCTTTTCCAACATATTCCTTGTGTTTAATGAGCTATGGCTACACAGGGACTTATTGTCTTTTGGATATGTAGTTCAACCAGGGTCAGCGAACAACACAGAGAATCACTATCCGATAATATGTGCATGGGTTTATGATGCTTTGGAAATGTAAGGGCTGGGAGGAAAGGCCCTGTAAACACATAAAGCAAGACTACACTCATTAAAACTAAAAGTGTTTTAAATAGAAGCACTTCTACTGAATTCAGCAGAATAACTATCCCAGAATGTTGATCTTTAAAGCCACATGGGGATTGTCTGTAAACTTCCCATTAACTTGATGTGAAAATTTCTGATGATGATTATTACTGTTTTCCTTTTGTTAAATGGTTCACCTAATTTTTTTTAATGGAAGAGTTACTTTGTGTTAAATGCACTTCTCTGGCAAACTCATGACATTACCCTCCTTCAACAAATGTTTAAGACAATTACAAGACAGAGCGTTAGAAACAATGATTTGCTGCATGGAGACCTCATAGCAGCCTTCCAGTATCTGAAGGGGCCTATAAGGATGCTGGAGAGGGACTTTTCACTGGGGACTATAGTGATAGGACAAGGGGTAAAAGGTTAAAACTTAAACAGGGGAAATTTAGATTGGATATAAGGAAGAAGTTCTTTACTGTGAGGGTGATGAGGCACTGGAACGGGTTGTCCAGGGAAGTTGTGAATGCTCCATCCTTGGTGGTGTTCAAAGCCAGGCTGGACAAAGCCTTGGGTGACATGGTTTAGTGTGAGGTGTCTCTGCCCATGGCAAGGGGGTTGGAACTATAAGATCTTAAGGTCCTTTCCAACCCTAACTATTCTATGATTCTATGATTCTATGATAGACAGAGAACTACAGCTTCTCTGTTCCAGCTGATTTGACATCTGAGAGATTTGAAAAGGTGGCAGTGATGTGGGAAGGTAGCGCCAAGACAACAGGTTTCACCCAAGAGTATAGTTCAAACTCTGGCATAAGAAGCGCGTATTACATAAACTTGCTTAAGTCTCATCATGTCATTCTTGTACCTGTTAGACTGCAGGGGTCCATCAGCTATAGTTTCTTTCTTCTAGCAAAGTCCCATAGTGAAGTATGGTCAAAGGGGTAAAAAATTGGTGAATTATGGACCATTTTTGCAGATAAGGTCCAAATAAATTTCCTTTTAATCATAGAATCATAAAATAGTTAGGGTTGGAAAGGACCTTAAGATCATCTAGTTCAAACCCCCGGAGTATCTGAGTAATCTGAGTATTGACATCTGAGTAATATATCTTTTATGTTACTTTGAGCAAATTTGAATATGTGGTTAAATATTATTTTAAAATGTTACTTCTATTTTACTATTTAGAAGCAGACTTGTACCCTCACACGTATGTTTGCATGTGTATGGATTTTATGCAATTTATGCACTTTAAAATGGAAACAAATCCAGTCATATGGCTGTGCAGATCCTATAATTAGCCCCAGGTTGTGAATGATCTTGCCCTTTAATACCCTGAAAGTTAAAAGCCTATCCTAAGCTAATTATGAAGGCTGAGATTCTTCTTACCTTTGGTTCATTTATTAGATTTAGACTCCTGACTTGCCTCCATGAACACTGGTAATTTCTGGAAGACAGCCAATGCCTCTTGTCTTAACTCTCTTTCTCAACATGTACCCCAGATTCTGCATAAAATACAAAGGCAAGTACATGACCAACTTACACTGGATTCACAATTCAGATGACTGAAATCAGAAATTATTGAGGTGAATCCTACCCGCACGGGTTCACTATCTCTGTGAAGATACTTTGTGTTGTGTGCAAAATGGATGCTGCAACGAATGTAAGATGTCTAAACTGGGCATGAAGTTTGCATATTTGACTGACAGTTTGGTAATGTCTTCAGCATTGAACAGGCATCTTCAGTAACATATACAAGTAAATTTTTGAAACCCTCAGAGATTCACCTCTTTTGCTAAAAAAAAATTGATTAGGTCTTCAACACCTTTTTGTGAAGCAAAAAAATTGTTGCAACAAATGTATTTGACAGAGAGCATAGGCAAGAAGACTAGATATAACTAACTTGGCTCAGAGTCTAAACCCATAATTTTGAAATGGTAATTAGGGTTTTTTTTTTTTGTCTTGAAAATGGTTCAAAAAAGAAAAAAAGAAAACAACAGCATGATTAGTTAAAAGTTTCAGTCTCTGTTGGATATGACTATATGAATGCAGAGTCTATAGCAAAATTGTCACCTGTGCAGAAAAGGCTCATTATGAAAGGCATGTGAAAAAAAGAAATATACCATTATTAATTTGATATTGTCTCTACCTGTATTTCTGGGATATTAGGGTATAAATAAATTAGGAATGGTCATTCACTTCATGTGTTAGTGCTTGTGGGAATAGCTAAGATATTTAAAATCTCAGTGTTGTCTACTCAGCAACCGATGGCAAGAGCTGGTTTTTTTTTAGTTCAAGACTTCTGTTGATATACTGATATACAATTTTTTTTTCCTCATTTTATTCCTCCACAAAAGAGAAAGTAGCACATGAACCTTACACTGGTTTATTTTTTGCACATGACTAAAAAAATTCTCAGCTTGGAAACTTGGGGAAATAATGTGTGACATTTACGTAAATTCTGCCTCTATCACAAAACAGTAGAAGCTTTTCTGGCTTTTCACCTCCAATCTGGATTAAAGTCAGAACAGAGACAAGTTTGGGTAGATGGCATCTTTCATATTTCTTTTTCCCTAGAAGAAGCTGACTAACTCCACCTGGATTCTTTGGCAATCCTTAGTGACAGCAGCCCTGGTAGGGAGAGCATGGAGGAGATGATCATGCAGTAAGGCTTTCGAACACGACAGCTTGCACTTCTTAAATAAGAGAAAGAAAGAATATTTTCTTTAAAAATGCCTGGTGCTGATGGAATATGCTCCTGTTCTGTCAAACTGCAGCATTTCTTGCTTTGGGGCCCCATTTTTTTTAACATACACTGGCATAAAGTACTTTTCAAAATATCATCTATTTTAAAGTGGTTACCTTCTTTTCTGTGCTCCAGTGAATCTTATAACTTCCTGCTAAAGATGAAAGCCAGTAGCATCTTTATTCTTCCCACATGAATCTTTTTTTAATTTAGCAGGAAAAAAAAAAGTGGTTTGGTGTTCCTCGTAACAGTGACAATGCTAATTTACCATTTTTGTTTATGTCTTGTTTTTCGTAGCCTAGGTTAGGAATTAGTATTTCCCTAATTCACAAGCAACCCTTTTTGTAACTGCATACTGGGTGTTTCATAAGTAAGTAATATTTGGTTTATTCTGTGTGCTCTAATAGTCCAACTGATGCTCTAGAAAGAGTCACTACCCTGTATATATGTCAATGGACAGCAACACTCAGCAGATTTCATCCAGTGGCCATTGGTCTATGAAATCTTCCTAGTTTTTGCTGCCTTAATTTTAATTCTTGTTTAATTTTCAGTTCCACTATAAATACTAGTGGAAATTTTCCTGCGTATGTACATATTTTATGTTAGGCCATTGTTTAATAAATTCGGAACTGTTAGGATTCTGAACCTGAACTGTAAGCCAGATTGAAGGGCCATTCTTTCCTTAAACCAAACATGAGCTGCTTGTATGCCCATGGATCATAGAAAAGTGTTAAACCAGCTACTGGTTCATAATAGTGTTTTTACTGAAAGCCTCCAATCCCTCATAGGAATGTGGCCAATGCATAGACTTTCTGTATGCATTAGGGTCTGCAGAGTGCTCTTGTGTTCTGTCTCCTCTGACTCTTTCCCATGCTGCTACAGATGAACGAGTGATGACTAAGCCCTTGTTTGTAGCTCTGAGCCTGCTTTCAACCACTCTGCACCGATCTTGAAGTTTTCCCCGCAGAGAGTATCATTTCTCTATAACTTGAGAGCCATGTCTGTAGTGCCCATTCCTGCAGCTGGGGATGCCCTAAACTGTACGGTTTGTGTACCAGCAAGAGTAAGTCTGAACTCATTGAAAGATCTAAGTCCTGGGGACTGTATGTCCTGTAAATATTAAGGGGCAATTAACACATGCTGTTTTCTATTAGGGTCTGGATTTAGCATGGGCTATCCATCAGAGTAGGGTCACAAACAGCACACAGTTTAACTGTCCTTCTTTACTACCCTAGGACACTGGCTTGACTAAACTGAACAGAAGCTGCTTTGTTCTTTCTCCTTTTGCTTCAAATTTTCTGGGGAAAAAAAAAAATGAAAAAGAAAAACTAAAAATAGATGGATTGTGGAAAGGTTTGAGCAGAAAAGGAAAAACAAAAGATCTAATTAGACCAAATTGCCTTAGAAAGACTGAGCCGAAGAGGATCACTACAACAGAAGGACTGACCAGGTGTTTTAGAAGTGGGTTTTTAGTCCTAGAACTAAAGAAGTCAAAGCTAGAGAACAAAGGAGAATGAGCAACAAATTGTGGAAGAAAGATCCTGAAAGCCTTGTAGTATATACTCAGAAAAAGTGAAATCAAGGAAACTGAGACAAGAAAATGTATGTGAGAGTATTTGCTGCCATTTGCCTAAGGCTATGAAGATCCTGTGGACGAGCACCCAGAAGAGTGGTTTCTCAATCCTGCTTATTGTTACATTGCCGCCTTCTGTTGCCAGTGGATAAGAAGACAGTTACTACTTATTTAAGTGTTGTGTGTAATTGTGTAAAATAATCTTTTCTTGAAGTCCAGAAGGCTTTTTCCCCTGCTGTACTATACCTGTCCACAAGCAACTCCTCTCCGGTTTCTGATTTTAAGTGTTTGTTAGAAATGCTTTTATGTCAGCTGGCAAGGTGTCAATAGAACAATCCTATCTACAGTAGAAGGGAATGTTCTCTTCAAAAACATTATGCAAAAGAACAAAAGGAAATAAGAATTAAAATAAAGCACTTAATATGCTACAGAGTCCCTAGGATTTGTCTGATGTATTCACATATGTATCATAATAGTTATCCTGCCTTTTCCTGTCATTGTATGAGTTCATCTACATTGGTTTTAGTACTGATACTTAGAATAGCTGCCTTGGTTATTCTTGTTACACTTCCATGTTTAACTGATGGGCACCAATACAGGAACCAAATACACAAGGACATGTTATTTATTTCTTTTGCATGTTATATTGCTTTTTATAAAAAGATTAAATTGATTTTCATAGACAACAGGCTATTACAGTAAAGCTTTACCTCAAAGAATGGCAGTATAGTTGAATGGAGCAGACACAGTTATTCTTTGATAGGGAGCTCCCTTCTGGTAAGGACAGGAAATGCTATGGTTCTTCCAGCTTCAGACACTGAAAAATAATGGGATAAGTCCATCCTCAACACATCAAAAATAATAATTAAAAAAACTTTTTAAAATTTTATTTTCCTCTTGGGTTTTGAAGCTCTGTGTGTGTGCTCTTATCACACTTTCAAGTTATTCTTTCCAACCAAGAGTAGGTATTTTAGTTTTTAACTAAAACTGGAATTATGTTTTTGCTCCTCATCTCTAAGCTGTGTGGTTCGGTTGATACACTGGAGGGAAGAAATGCCATCCAGAGGGACCTCAACACACTTGTAAGGTGGGCTGATGCCAACCTTATGAAGTTTAACCATGCCAAGTGCAAGGTCCTACACCTGAGTTGGAGCAATCCCAGGCACAGCTACAGGTTGGGCAGAGAAGAGATTCAGAGCAGCCCTGCAGAGAAGGACTTGGGGGTGTTGGTTGATGAGAAAATGAACATGAGCTGGCTTCAGTGTGCGCACGCAGCCCAGAAAGCCAACGGTATCCTGGGCTGCATCAAAAGGAGTGTGACCAGCAAGTCAAGGGAGGTGATCCTGCCCCTCTGCTCTCGTGAGACCTCACTTGGAGTATTGTGTGCAGTTCTGGTGTCCTCAACATAAAAAGGACATGGAACTGTTGGAACAAGTCCAGAGGAGGGCCACGAGGATGATCAGGGGACTGGAGCACCTCCCATATGAAGATAGGCTGAGAAAGTTTGGGCTGTTGAGCCTGGAGAAGAGAAGGCTGCATGGAGACCTCATAGCAGCCTTCCAGTATCTGAAGGGGGGCCTACAAGGGTGCTGGGGAGGGGCTATTCACTAGGGACTGTAGTGATAGGACAAGGGGTAACGGGTTCAAACTGAAACAGGGGAAGTTTAGATTGGATATAAGGAAGAAGTTCTTTACTGAGAAGGTGGTAAGGCACTGGAATGAGTTGCGCAGGGAGGCTGTGAATGCTTCATCCTTGGTGGTGTTCAAGGCCAGTTTAGATGAGGGCTTGGGTGGCATGGTTTAGTGTGAGGTGTCCCTGCCCATGGCAGGGGGGTTGGAACTAGATGATCTTAAGAGCCTTTCCAATCCTAACTATTCTATGATTCTATGATTCTAAGATCTGAGGTTTAAAAAAATTCATTAAAGAGAGGAAGGTCCCAAATAAATTGCAGGAGCTGGGAAAACCTATGTAAGAAAACCATAGAAGATGTAACATGCATTTCTATACTATAAAATGAAACTGTGGCACCAAAAAATTATGCAAAATTCAGCGAATGAAAGTTAGATACTGATAGCTGATCTTTAAGAGGAATTGTGTAAACATTCAAAATGCCAGTGTTCGACTGTTCAATTTAATAAAAGCAGTAAGAAATATGTTTCTCATTTCACTGTTGCTTGCTATTTACACAGGCTAATTCTCACTCTGCCAGTGGCTCATTTCTTCAATTACAAGATGGACCTTCATTTCAGTTGATGTATTATATTAAACAATAAGTGCCTTATGTTAATATTCAGAAACTTGTTGTTGCCAGGCATCCTCCTTAAAGAAAAAAGCCTAGAATTTTCTTTTTAATTAAACAGTTGTCTTCAATATGAATAGTTGTCATAAGCTACTGCCATTACCCAAGGGGTAATGTTACCAAAGATCATTACATAACTATTCAATAAGAAATCCCACACCTGTATTTATTGAAGGTGTTTATATAGAACACATAAAAAAGAGCCAAATTGCCAAGTAGACAATTCTGTAGTGTGGCCCCCAAAGAGAGGGACTGTGTTGCAGTACTGAAGAAACTTTGGGGAGCTTCTACAGTTTCCATTGTATTCTGTGGAGAAATGAGACAACCACCTGTATCATTTGCATCGTCTGCTCCTATGACTGTAATACTCATCTTTTGCCCTCAGTTTTTCCATGTTATATGTTGCAGACATTTGACTCTTCTCATTAACTGGCCTGTAAGTTTGATGAGGAAATTATGTTACTGGAGAAATCTAGGTAGCTTTTAGTAAGAAGAAATGGCAAAGGCAGAGTGGATACTGACTCTTGTTATGAATCCAAAAGTGGCCCTCAGTGGAAAAGGGGTAATCTGATTAGGAAACTCAGGGCAGCTGGAATGATGACTGCTCTGTCACTTCTTTGTGCATCAATGTCTACACAGCAGATATTGGCTCATGTAAACGAAACCTGATCGCTTACAAAGTCTTGGGTAAAGTGGATAAATCATGTAATGAAACTGGTCTTGATCAGTGCCTTTGGGCTGGTTCCTGGAAATCTGAAGTAGGAAATTTGACTGTGAACTTCACAGTGTGTAGAAATTTCCCCTGCATGATTGACAGAGAGCTCATAAAAAATATGCTCAGCTTCACATGTTTAAGCCTGGGAAAACAGTGGGAAGACATTTCACTGTGGTTTTCTCTTTTTCCCAGTTTTTCTTTGGCTACTGCTGTAATATTCAATGAAATAATGATTTTACAGGATTATTGTGTCTTGGAAAACAAAACAAAACAAAACAAAACAAAACAAACAAACAAAAAAAAACAACCAAAAACCAAAAAACTACAACCCCAACAAAACCAACAACAACAAAACCCCAAAAAATAAGAACCAAAAAACCAAACCAAACCAAACCTAACAAAAAACCACCCAAAACCCCAAACAACAACAACAACCACCCCCCCAAAAAAAACCCTCCAAAACCCAACCAAACAAAAAAAAAAAAAACCCAAACAAAAAAACCTCACCAAAAACCCCAACCAAAAAAACCCCAAAGAATGCTTTCTAACAATAGGATTCATTATTTAATCAAAGCAAAACTAATGTGATGGTGTGTCCAAAGATGGTTCAGTTTATCTTAAGATAATTACCTAAGACAAGTGGGATAAATTGCCCTCTAGAAATGTCATTCTTTTTCTATTGCCTCCTGAGGGAGCCCAGGTGGCTAAGTTAGATCATGTGCCTAATTTCTAACAGGTTAAAACCAAGTCAGCAGAATATTGCCCTAGATGGTAAAGATAACCTCTTCAACATCTCACAGTATTCAGTGTAACTTTAACAGCAGAAGAAGCCTTCAGTTCAGTTTGGTGATGGAAAACCTCTCCTACTGTAAACCTAAAAATGATCTCTAAATTATGCAAAATGCTGTAAGGCAAACCTCCCACCATTTCTTTTGTTTTCCGAAGACTAAAAAGACTTGAGATTGTCTTTTTCATAAAGTTTTAATAATTGATGAAACTACATTTAGTTGTCTTGGTGATTATGTATATCTGTTTTTCTCAGCGTCTTAGCTGAAAATCACCCTAACAGAGAGCTAGGCAGAAAAATATGCTTGGCAGGAAACTGTAGATTGTCAGAGAGCTGTTATCTTTGCAAGGAAAACCTAACAAAAATGGAGGAAAATATGAGAAAGGAATGTCAACTCCTGCTGTTCCTTCACCAAGATTATTACTTCTAGAAAGACCACTTACCAGAACAGCAATGAGGGAAATAGAGCTGAAATTTATAATGCCTCATCTAAAAGGAACAAAATACTTCAGATGCTGTTAAGTGATAACTTCAGAAAGACAAAAAATACTCTCATGATATTAAGAGTTTTCATTAGGTAAAGATATAAAGTCATTATGGGGCAGTTTCTACCTTAACTGAAGAAGAAATGAAGAGACTTTAAACTGAGCCTTGAAAGTGTCCTGGACAGCCTGAAAAAAATATCATAGATTAAATTGATATTGAATTTCTTAGCCTTTCAGTTGCCTGTTTAGACACTGAAGAAATACATAATTTAGGAAAGTATTTGTAGCTCCTCTGTAAGATAGTGAGGTATCTCCATTACCATTAAAATTTTCATTGCTTTCCAGATATGCTTCTTCCACCAGTTAAAATGAAAGAATATATTGACCAGAATCTGAATTGATATGAGCAATGTAGGAGAGAAAGCATAGATCTCTGTGAACTCCACTTTCTACCGCACATTATGTATTCTTCTTGGTCTCTCTTCTTTAATGTCTGCTGCAGGAGTGTTAGAATTATTGAAGGAATTCATTTGCACTTAGAAAATATGAATTTACTTCTCAGATCTGCAAGAAATTTTTCTGTGTGATCATGAGAAAACCACCTGATTGCTGAGGTGGAGATGTGTTAAACTTGCTTAAGTCTTCAGAACTCAGTTCTGAAGACCTTGGGACAGTTCAAACAACCATTTTTTCCCCCCTTCATGTTGATAGATGAATATTTGAATGGTTCCTGAAAGCTTTAGGAAGTGCCCAACAGTAAATAAAAGCCATGCATCTATCTGGTGATAATGTGGGTTGTGCGGTCTGGCTGCTTTTCAAGGCAAATAAACCCTCATAAACACAAGAGTGATTGACAAAAGGATGTACCTTATTACACATGCTAAAATTATTAGAGGTTTTTTTCTTGTTTTGATATTATTAAGATAATATGTATCTCTGTACATGGCAATAAGCATAATAAATAGTCAAAAGTTTTCCTAAATTTTCTTTTCCTTTTAAGGTTGATTCAAAATTTTTTCACAACAACACCCTAAGAATCAATCATAATATTTAGCCAAGTAAAGTAAAAAAAGAAAACTCAGAAGTATTGGTTCTTGGCACCAAATTTCACTAAGTTTTTGCAAGACATCAGCAAGTGTATCCAATCAAACCTCAAAATACATTCTAACTAAATATTTTTCTGTACAGAATATGACTTATTACTACGTACTTACTTTAGTAGCAGACCTTCCTCAGAATCACAGGTACTTCTAGTTATGAATAGTGTTAGAAGATTATTTTTGTACTAGAGCAAAAAGAAGGATAATTATTTGATATTGATAATGAAATTAAACAGTTTATGAATCATAAATCAAAATAGAACGTTACTCAGGAATTTTAATATATGGACAAATGTCATTTACTATCTTTTATATTTGTGTTTCTTTAAGAACACTTTCATATTTATTCTCTTTATCATAACAGGTTTGTCTGCCATATCTGTCCCTGAACTTGTAGTAACTGTTGAACTTCTTACTGATTTCAAACTAATTTGACACAGAGGTGGAAATTTCATAAAGAAATTCTTAAGTATGTCATTAAAATCTGGCTGCGTAGAGGAATATGTGTCTTAATGAAAAGAAAAGCACCATAGGAACTTATATTTGATTAGGTACAAAGAATTAACCAGGAAAGAGTCCTTAAAAAGACCCCTGAATGCATGGTTTCAGTCAAATTTGGACCCTTGATATAAAATTCAATTAATTATTATAGTGATGAGCTCTGGGAGGATTAGTCCCAGTGCTTATGGAACAATGTCTTTGTTTACTCAAAGTCTGTATGTGCTCACACCTTGGTAAGAGGACAGTGAAGTCAAGGCAAACTCATTTCAATTACCTTAGTTGAGGACCCCATATGATCTCTGCCTTTAAACTGTCACCTACTTCATGAAGTTTCAGACTCAGACAAGTCTCTTGATCAAAGTCAGGGCTTTTTTAATGAATTTCCCTTGCCTGAAAGAAGTTTGTTTTTTTCTTAACCTAGATTGCTTTAGAAATGCTGAAATCAAATGAGATGAGCTTTGAAGGTTCTTAAACCTTCACAAGATTCCACTGGATTCTACACATGTATGAAATGTCACAGCCCAAGATGCACAGCGAGTCTGATGATTATTTAGAGTTCTCTTCTTGCTTCAAGCTTTACAAATTTAGGAGCTAAACTGTGTCTCTCAAGTCATTAATACAAAATATGTAAAATAGTTTCATTCTTTTCTGATCATAGAAGACTACAGATGTCACTCTTACATCCCTAAATTTTTATTTACTAAGCAAAGCCCAGCTGTCCACCTGGCTATGAGCAAATACAGGAAGATAATTTAAATTACCTTGGCACCCATGATGCAAGCTAGCTAGCACTTGTGTGCATTGGCAATGGAGATTAATGCTTGTTTAAAGTACATGAAAGAAAAACAAGACACTTTAGTTGAAGTGCCAGGGGTTAAAATAGCCAAAGTTGAGCCTGGAGTGTATTATTCTTTAATAGTGCAACAGGCAAAATCTTCTTAAATTAATTCAACCTGAATGAACACAGCCATTTGTAGGTAAGGTATGCCCAACTGCATCATTTGAATTAATTTTTAATTCTTGTTTCATCCCTACTTCAGCTAATAAGGAAAAGGTAAAAATGTTTTTGAAAGTATCAGAATATTTTGCATAATTTTACTTACCACAGTAAAGAGCTGGCAAAAGTTATAATAGAAATCTGAAATCATTGGCCATAGATTCTCTAAGACCCCCATTTCCTGTGAATGAGAATAAAAATGGGTCATATATTTACATCAGAGCTAAGAAGAATAGAAAGTAAATGAATAAAAGCATGTTTTGCTTTCTTTAGTAAGATGGACACACATACCTATATTTTATGGATTTTGCTTATTGATATTTTTAAAAATCAGGTTTTGACAGTATATATACATATTCTTGTAATACATAGTAAGTTCTTACTGTAAAAAAATCTTTAAAAAGTTCTAAAAATATTTTTATTTTACATATTGTTTATTTACACTTAATATTACAAGATTATTTAATATGTTAATGATAATTTATAGCTATAATACATCCATACCGCAAGCAATTTGGCAGTCTTTAACTGGAGCACTGATAGTGAAGTACCTTACTTTGTATTCCTTGATTTTATGATACAGGTAGTAGGTGTTGCTTGTTTCTTTCTCAGACTGCACCACTTCTGCAGAGGAAACAACATTGCTCATCTCATAACAACCTTTGGAGACATCAAGCATATACAGCAAACGCCGAAGGACCACTTCGGTTTAGTAGAGACAAGTTTGCTGCAGTTTTTAAGGAACTTGCAGAAAATAGCTTGGATGAAGTACCCGGAGGAAGTCTCAAGCTTTTTTCTCAAAGCTCTGCTAGCAGTATTTAGAACATACTTGTAAATAAGCAATAAACTAGTATTTTAGAAGAACATACCCCTTTCATGTCACTAACCAGTATATATGAAGCAGGGTGGCAAGGAGGAAAGCTAGTGAGAGCAACAACAAAACAAGTGTGCTTAGCAGCAAAACAAACCAGCACTTGTCTAAGTAGGTGATTCATATAATAGGAAATGAGATCATTAACAGAAATAGAGCCCCAAACTGAGGACAGTGGAAAAACTGAACTCTGTCACTTCAGACTGAAAGAGTGTCTGTGGTGACAGTTTGTTTATCAGAAAGTAAAGAGCAATACTATATGTGTAAGTATGCAATTTTGTAAGCATTAAAAATTTCCTAGTTTTTGGCAGGGCCATATCATGGGACTTATGCCTCCAGGCTTTTGGGGGATAGTGCTCAGAGAAACCTCAATGAAAGTCTGCAAGCAACTAATGTAAGTGAAATGCTCTGAGAAAGGGGCAGAATATATATGGATGCTGAAAATGAAGGAATTCACAGGCCAAGACAGAGGCTGAAAGCTGAGGAAAACAGGCAATACATTCTGCAGAAAATAGTATGGAAATCTGAAGGAATGAAAATCAGCTTCTGGGCTAAAATACAAGAGACCAAAAACTGCTACCCTCTTTCTACCCAATTAATTGCACAGCTTCTTCAGGAAGAAGAAAGCAACTATGAAGGTCAGAGCTGGACCTGGAGAGAAGGCTACTTGTGATGTGATTTGCACACCCATTGCCAGACAACAGCTGTGCTCATTGGGGTGCAAAAGGAAAAAACGAATAACTGTTTTAGGTGTTGCTTGACAATGACTTTACGTTATTTTTTTTTCTTTTTTTCATTGAGAAAAAAGATGAAAAGAGTAAAAAATTTAAAATGGGTTTTTTTTGAGGGGGTGGTGCGGTTTTTTTGTGGGTTTTGGGTAGTTTTTTTGTTTTTTTTTTTTGTTTGTTTGTTTTGCTTTCTGGTGAATGCAATAAAAGAACAAGGGGAAAAAATGGTGAAAAAGTAGTTTTAAAGAAACAGCAGTTTTGAGATAAGAGCAAGTAATGCCATAGCAGGCCTGAAAAAATACCAATAAGCACAGATATATCTGAAGTATTGGAAAATAAGTTCAAGAACTACTGACCGGAACAATAACTTAATGTAACTGTTGCAGGCATGATAAAATTTGAGTAAGTACGAACAGAATTGTAAGGATAAAAATTAGGTTAAGATCGAATGTTTTTCACAGAAATTAGGATTAGTCTACAAATTCATTAGCAGTAGTGCTTATGTCTCTTTTATTCTGTACAGAGCCAAACACTACCTTTTGTGCTTAATAGTTTGCAACAATATTAATATGTTAGATTCTTAAAGGATTTTCGCTTCCAATGGCAATTTTTTACAAGACTCAAACAACAAGAGTGACAGTTTAATGACTGAAAGAGTCTGTTTTTTTTCTTTAGCTATAAAGAAATGTTACATAGCAAAACTGAAACTACCATTGAAAAGCAATGCAGGGAAATCATCAAGAGATGAAAACACGTTCCTGTCTTGGAATCACACCTTTAGGTAAGCATATTAGTTTGTACATATCATGCACACATAGATACACATTTTAAGAGTTCAACTACTTTTCTGTTTCAAACACTGACTGAAGAAGATACTTTACTTTTGGTGCATGGAGGTTGTAAAGTAGCCTTTGAGTTTGATTTTTTTTTTCTGAAGTAGAAGGATGCTTTCATGAATTCCACAGCTTGCAATTTATGGGTTTGTTTTTAAATGCAATTGCCAGCAGCCTCGCTCATCCCACTTTGTTCATCTCATAATATATCTTCTTGTTTCTCCACAAATTAAATTATAATTCATAATTCTATCTCTGAATTAGCTTCCCACAGAGATCTTTATTATAACAAATGCAGTTGTTATAACTCATTTTAACGATTTAGTCTATAAATTGGTAGAAAGTAATTTACGTTTTTCTGTTAGTGAACAGAACTTAGTTTTAAAGGGAATTTAAGTATATTATATGCATTGTATACTGACCGATAAAGTTTTGCGTGCCTGCCATTACGGTACATTAAGCATGTAATAATGCAGCAAATAAGAATGTCAGCAGCAGAACTGAATGTGAATTTGAAAGAACTAAGACTGAATAGAAAAAAATAATATTTTTGTAAAAAATAGAATTATGTTGATGTTTTAGTGTATGTAGAAATGTATTCTAATAAATACTGGGATTTCAAAGAAACACTGCTGCTAGAAGTGTTGAAAAACTGACTTATGACATACAGTGCTTACCCTGCAGGCAATTCTGAGTAGTATGGCAGATTTTAGGCTTTATTTATAGATAGATAGGCAGACAGACTAAAATATCTATATTTCAAACTATTCTTTAAGACTGGAAATTATTAAAATGGATATTGTTTATTTCCTCTCTCTTAACATATCCTTAAGCTGTCAGAGCAGTCAGGCAGAAGTCTGCTCCCAGGCTGGGCGACTGGCAGGGCAGTCTGCCATCAGCAAGGGTGCAGCACTGCAGCACCCACACAGGATGAGCAGGGCAGGGATGGTGGCAGTGTCTGAGGACAGCCACCACCCAGCTGCCACCGCAAGCAGCTCTTTGAAAGAAGTTTATGAAGGGTTGCTTGGAGGCACCATCTGAGGGAGTGGGCAGCCAGCCTCCTTGGTGTGGAAGGAGACAGCAGAACCAGCTGTGGTCCTCGAAGTCTTGACGCAGGCAATCTCTTTCTCTTATCTTTATTTCTGTCTATTCTAGTTTTACAGTGCAGTGTTTCTTTTTATATAACTCTCACACACTACACTTTTTTGCTTGCTGAACCTCTGATTCGGCTTAAAGAAAAGTAGGTATGACTGGTTTTTTTACTTGTCAATGCTACATTTCTCAGAATTTTTCATCACCTATACTAGCATGCTGGGTTAAAAAAATACTTCAGAATATTCTTTTTCAGGAGGTAAAGTGCCTTTTAAAGGTGAGCATCAGGCATTTATATGTCACTACCATTCTGAGAACAAACAAGAAATCTCGTGACTGTGCCTGAGATCTGAGCCCTCCAAAGTCAGAAGAATTTCCATTCCTAATGATTGATTCTTTTTCTGCATTCTCTAATTCTTTATTCATCTAATTCACTGAAGTAGGATTCATAAGGATGAAGCAAATTCACAACCTTTAAATCCTCAAATGTCCAAGTTCCTCTCTAAGAACAGAAACCTTGATATCACTTCTTAGTTCACAAATCCATCAATGCTAGGAGATTATTTTAAAGCAAGGATTACACAATGCCCCCTCAATCATACCAATCTTACAGTTTATTAGCAAAAGTATTGGCAGTCTTCATCAGAATAAAGCTGGTATATCTAAGTGTCTTTACCCAAAATTGTTCATGCCATTTGGGCAGGAACATTCCAAACAACTAAAAGAAAATCATTGAGTGATACCTTTTGGCATTTTTATGAAAAGTGCATTTTCATTATCTCAGTAATTTTTGCTCAGACACCAGCACAGAAGCTCACTTGAAGTAGAATTTAGTAATGTCTTGGTAATTTAATCAAAGGTTTATTTAACAGAATACAAGCAGACTAGATTATTCTCTCTGGTTTAATATTGTCCTGGGTTCAGCAGTAGCAGTCATTTTTTCCCTTTCTTAGTAGCTGGTGCAGCGCTGTGGTTTTGACTTTCAGCCTGAGAACAGCGCTGATAAGACAGATGTTTTTAGTTGCTGCTTACTAATGTTTAGTCTGACCATGGACTTTCTGAGTCTCATGCTCTGACAGAGAAGAGGGGAAGCCAGGAGGAAGCAGAGAAAGGACACCTGATCCGAACTAACCAAAGAGGTGTTCCATACCACAGCACATCATGCCCACTATATAAACTAGGGGCAGTTATCTGGAAGGGCTAGATCACTGCTCGCTCGGGCTGGATATCAGTTGGTGGGTGGTGAGTGGTTGCATTCTCTTTCCTTGTTATTTCCTTTATCATTACTATTATTGGTGGTAGCGGTAGTGGCTTGTGTTATAACTTAGTTACTGGTATGTTCTTATCTCAACCTGTGGGAGTACATTCTTTCGATTCTCCTCCCCATCCCTTTGAGAGCGGGATGGGGGGGGAGGAAGGGGGAAAGTGAGTGAGCGGGCTGCGCGTCAGCTGGGCTTAAACCATGATAAAGATGGAAACAAATTTCTCAAGGCTTCCTGGAATACAATGTGTAACAGTGTCCAAAGAGAGCAGCACAAAAATCTGTCAGTCAAAACACATACAGATGCCATAAAAATATAATCCTTTTAGTATAAATAACTCACTGAGTTTACCCAGTTTGATCCAGTCCTTTCTTATGTAAGTCATAGCAACACAATCTAGGAAACAGCTTGCTTTTCAGAGACTCGAAATCATCTCTCACCTGTAAATCTGACAGTCCACAGGAGGGGAGGTTGAGCATGGAGCATTTAATTGCAACCATATCACTGCTCATGACATAAAAAATCCTTTTCAAGTCATTAAAATCATTTCCTGACAGCAATCTAGTATGCTTCTCCTCTGCTCTCTAGGAGTAGCTGGTTTTCATTTTAGACTATTTTGTTCAATTAGGCTGTGCAAAAAAGTAGGACACCAGACAATAGAAACATTTTTCTTTTCAAGAATGAGCTCTCTGTACATTTTGAAGAGATCAATGGCTGAGGGACCTAAAGTTACATATGTTACTCAATCTGAACCTCTGCTTCCCAATTCCAGCATCCACAGTTTTTTATTCCCTTTTTCTTTAATACTCAGAATTAGACTGAATGTCATGTGTTTGTGTAAGAAGTTCATAGTGTTTTCAAATGGATTACTTCTAAAAGTACACTAACTGTGAAATCACGTCATTGTACCTCCAAATGCCTAAAATGGAAGCCACAGGCTAGGTAGAAAAGAGATATGTTATTTTAGAGAAGACAGAAATGTTAATTAAGAATTCCTACATTCTTACAAGTTGAGAGGAAACATCCTCTTGTCAAATCCCCCTGAACAGGAACGATTGCCCTGAGAGAGTTTTGAAAACTTTACCCAAAACCAGCATTGCACAAACTAGAAAAAATTAAATATCTGCTGCAATTTCCTTTCCGGGTATCAAGGGTTCTTATGAAGATAATTTCATGGCATACTGCCTAGAAGTACTGAAAATCCAATCTCAATATATACCAAATTACAAAACCCCCCCACATGCCAAATAAGTTATGCAAGTAGTTGTCTGGCTAAATTGAGCCCCAAGGTGTTTTCCAAATGGATATGATCTGGGGTGAAAACTACATCTTCTGTTCATGATAGATGGCAGTCACTTACTTACTATTTTCATTATTATTAATTAAATCTTTTCAAGTTTATGGCTTAAAATATCTTTGTTCTTCCTTTTAGATCCATATTACCTCAATTCAAGGTCAAAATGTGATTCTTCTCTTCCACTTCAATTGTAACAATAATTTTGCAGATTGACTGAGATATTGATTCTCCCATAACTATTCAAAGGTAGCACATTTGCATACATATATATGTATTCACACACACACAGAGGTACACGCACAAAGATATATACATACCTAATATATTTGTATATACATGTGTACGTGTATATTCGTATGTATGCATACACACATACATACGCAGAAACTGGGAAGATTTTCAAAAGTAAAGAGGCTGATTTTGTACTCAGTCCTACTAAGAATCAATAAACTTGGGCATCTGAAATCCGATTTGCACCTCTGAAAAGTCTTCTCCATAACCATCATCTTCAGAGTTAATATTCAATAGAGTAATCCTGTCAATAGAAATAAAAAGGGCTTAGATTCTTCTCCAGGAATTATGCTGCAAAACTATACTTTATTGGAAAAGAAAAATTAAACAAATTGTGTTCCATTTTCTGTATTTTCTCTTTTTTAGATGTAACAATTACATCTTTATTACTTATGTGCATGTCTTTTCTTCCCATACTTTTATCCTAATTGCAGTAGCATGTGTTAAAACATTTAGTACAGGAGAAATTAGGGCAAAACCCATGACTGTTACATCATGGTTCTTTACCATTTTTTAGAAAAGGAGAGGAGAGGGAGGAAATTAGTGTAAAGTTACCTAATTAATATCGTACTTTAAGAATAAAAAGTAAAATTTTGTCTTCCATGGAGTAGACAAGAAGCCAATCTGTTTGTTATTGTTTTTCAATAGTAAATCTGTACGAATTGCATTTTTATAATGAAAATATAGTACAATTTGTAGTATTTTGTGAGAAATGTAAAAATTTTTGACAACATATCTTAGTTAAAATATCTTAATTTTCAGCTGAAAAATAAGCAATTTATTTTTTTGAAAAGGGGGCAGTTCTTATCTGATGGCTTCAACTGCTAATCTCTTGATATTGAAACCTGAACATCTTACTTCCTAAGACAATGCTCTTCAGTTGCATGAAGTCAAAATGGCTCCTGCCTATGCCACAGGCTGTTCTCACAGTATTTTTCAGTCCTGTATGCACATGGCACTGTGCATCTGATCAATTCCTCTAACTATTTCATGCCACCTTCTCTCTTTCAACTCAATCTTTTCTACCCTCAGTCCTCCTTTGGGTTTCACTTTTTCAAACTTTAAAGTTTTTCCTTCTGTAGTTCCGCAGTACTGTTTTCCTATCACTCCTCCCTACTTCTTTTCCTTTCTTTTTCTTTCTTTTCTATCCCTTCTCTAAAACCAAACCAAGTCCTGGTCTCATTGTAGATGGACTCCTGTCCCCATCCACACAGTCTTCCTGTCCCTGTTTGCCACTTGTGCATGGAAAACTCTGCTATTGCCTCTAATGCCACTGTCATGCTTCAGCCCATGTTGATGACTCAAAGTTTCTTGCTATGCTGTTATTTAATTTCAAACATGTACAAATTGTCTTGGTCTCTCCACTTCCTGGCTCTTGAATTTTGATTTGAGTGTCCTCATCTAGCACTGAACTCATACTTATTTTCTCTTAAGGAAAGCAGTATTTTTGTCATACTGCTTTGTTTATCACACTTTCTTTGTATAACCTCAGATTTCTTTGCCTACTTATAATTTCTCCTATTGCAGAACACCTAAGTCTTCTCTTCCTTTTTCCTTTGTTCAAAGATGCTGTTAATTAGGACAGACTAATCTCACCTAATTTTATTTGTCTAAAAGCCAGCATGTAGCTTGAGTTGTTCATCCTACTTTTAAAGTTCTGAAGTTAAGATAGAAAGATAAGCACTTTCAAAGACTGATTCATGTTACTTGTGCATCTCAGGATAGGAGGACATCTGTAGAGGTCATTACTTTTCTATATTAATTATCAGATGAGTTTACACAGCTAGATTAGATTACATATTTATTTTTAAATGGTTAAAATTAATCCTTCTAATATAAATTCCATTATAATTTCATCCCCTGACTTTTCCCCTTAAAATCTCCCACACTTATCCTACAGAGTTCTGTATAAAAAAAATTTTCAATTTCTAAATTCAGTTTTAAAGAAATTAATGATAATTTCTCAATAGTCTAATTCTGTTTCTGACAATATAATTTTTTTTTTTTTTAATTTTATCACTATTAAAAACATCTATTTGTTTACCTTTGGCTTCTCACTGCTGTTATTGGGCTGACGATCAGGATAGTTGAAAAGTATATCTGCCCTATAATGAGGATGATTTTAATTCATTTTTGAATATACAGTTGCTAACCAGGAATAAAAAAAGTCTACTATTAATAGAAGAGGCTGGACAAACAAGACCAGTGGTTGGTATAAATTTACAGTTGCTTAGACTTGAGAAAAAAAAATAGTGAAGGGAATCCAGCTGTTCTACACATGACAACCTCTCCTCTGCCCAAACAATAGAAAACACAGTTTACTGGTTATGTTTGATGTCTGCAGACAAGAAATATGAAGTATAAATAATTAGATCTGGAAGGCTTACTATTGATAAACAGAATTACTTATTTGGCATAATACACAGTTCATGATATAATACACATAATAGTTCATATTACACAATTAATGTGTATTCAGTATTACTGTTAACAAATATAATACAATGGTAAATACAGAATAAGTATTAATTGATATTCTGAATAATTATTGATATAAAATATTAACCCCCACAAAAATAAACCCAATATAATTGATATTTATATTAATATAAAAGGTCAGAAACTGAACAGGGAAGAAAATTTTGCCATCTCTCTCAAAGACTCAGGTCTGCTCAGAAGTCCAGAATGTTGCTGGATCCAAAGTCAGCTGGTGCATAACAGCAAAAGATGAAAAATGTATCATACTAAGGGTTATGATAACCACTAAGCCAAGCAAGCCAAGATATAACTTCTTGTAAAGAAGGAATAAAATTCTCTGAATCAAGGAACTGACTGGTTTTACAGGGACATTAAGTGGACTTACGTTGAGAGAAGAATTTTGAAAGTATTCAGCAGATTCATGTATGAGCTGATAGGGAAAGTAAAAGATGCAACAGAAAAGTGGGGTTTTCTTTCCTCCTCACTACAGAGTAATTGAAAAAGGCTGAGTGCAACTTGGGCAGTGGTGATCCTGAGTCACTGAGGAAGGAAATAAAATAAGGAAAATGTGTAATAAAGATGACTTAAGAAGACAGATTTCAGTAAACTCTCAGGTACTAGAAAACAGCATCCCCTTCAGAGAAAATAAAAGGCAAAACCAAGTAAGTGAGAATTTACAGTTTCTTAAAGAAATAATATTAAGTACAATTACCAGCTATTTTTTAAGAACTGGATTGAGAAATACCTGGCTTGAAGATAGGTGGTTTTTAGACCTTGTGGAGAATGAGCGAAGGTGCAGAAGATAGGCAAAAAGCAACAGAGCCACCTTTTTTCTTTTTAAGGGGGAGCTGGGAAAATTATAGTCATCTAAACTGTAACTGATGAAAAACACTGCAGCAAACAATTAAACAAACTATATATTATCGAATAGAATGTATAAGCAGATAGAATTTAACAGGAAGATGAGTAACTTCCAACACATTTGTAAAAAATTTTGCTCTCACTGTTCTAATTAATAGCACAACTAATTTTGAATTTCTGCAATCTGTTACTACATAGATATAAAATATAGTGTCCAGAAAAACATCTAAATCTGCCATTGGACTGTATGCCATATTAACATGAAACACATTAAAAATGACAATGTATTTATGTATATGAATTAATGGATTTGTTAATTTCCTGATATTTACAGATCTACTTCCCAATGCCATCAGTAGAACTGACACTATAGAACATCTTTTCAATTATTTAAATAGATTGACCATCAACAGACTAGAGGAAATCAGATTTTTTTTTTTTTTTCATCAATAATATATACTCCCAGAAAAGGAGTAGGCAAAAGCAGAGAGAAAAAGATCTTTGGGCTAATTTAGTTGAGAAAGAAATTACTGTTCTCAAGGTTGACTTACACTATATGATCAAAAGCACTTGAAATAGATAAATGATAAAGATAGTAGAAGTAGATAAAGATCTCTGAATGCAAGAAAAGTATGTGCATGGAAATTCCTTGCCTATTAATGTAAGAAGCTAAACATTTCTACTGCAATCAATAGAAAGACAACTGGGAGGGATACACACATTTATATAGTAAACCAGAACAGTTGAAAAGAAATCATATATATAGTCTAATAAAAGTTTGTATTACTGCCAAGAAGTAAGAGTTTATGCCAAAAATGTTCTGGAGCACAGCTGCCAAAAAAAAAAAAAAAAGGCTGAAAGCATTATGAAACACACTAAATCTATGCATAGAGGGGGCATAGAGAAGGAAAAAAATAAAAAAAAAAGCATATTTATTCTAGGGATTCAAGTATATCAAATCATTATAGTTATTTTATGCACAGTAAGCAAGGCTCTCAGCATGCTGGCGAGCATTCAACAAAGCATTCATGTTGTTAAAGAAACATGCTGTCCCTTAAATTTAGGAGAAAGGCTCAAAAAAAGCCACATTTAACTCAAGTGTTTGTGACAATCTAAACATCTAAAAGGCACAAAACTTTCCATGTATTGCTGGACATGGCTTAATAACATAACATTGTTATTAATAACTCCTGTCATTGCCAAGCCAACTCAGTTGGCTCCTGATGAAGGTGATTCAAGACTCACAGAGTAGGCATTCTGGGATCAGTCTTGAAAAATATGAAAAGTGGGTTGCTATTGCTGCCATGTGGCTTTCAAATGAGAATCTCCATGAGAAAGCTGGAGGCCCTTAGGAAGCCTTCTTAGCCTACAATTTCCAAAGTAGTAATCTAACAACCAGGTTCTGGAGGCTGGATCATGAATTTTTAACTTTCCTCTTGAAGTTTGACCACTGAGGTGTCAAAAAAATCAACATTCAGTGATCTTGGGGAGGAACTCTTCATTAGGGACTATAGTGATAGGACAAGGGGTAACGGGTTTAAACTTAAACAAGGGAAGTTTAGATTGGATATAATGAGGAAGTTCTTTACTGTGAAGGTGGTGAGGCACTGGAATGGGTTGTCCAAGGAATTTGTGAATGCTTCATCCGTGGCAGTGTTCAAGGCCAGGCTGGACAAAGCCTTGGGTGACATGGTTTAGCTGGAGGTGTCCCTGCTCATGGCTGGGGGATTGGAACTAGATGATCTTAAGGTCCTTTCCAACTCTAACTATTCTATGATTCTATGATCTAGGAGGACAATTGGAAGCCAAAGGCCAGTGATAAAGCACAATGACTGAGAGATGGAGCTACCATATTCTGAGACTAAAGGGCTGAGGACCTACTTCAGAGTGGAGAAGGCTGAAAGATGACAGACTGTCGTGGTTTAAGCCCAGGCCGTAAATTAGAACCATGCATTTTACTTCCCCCCCCACCCCCCAGAGGGATGGGGAGGAGAATCGAAAGAATGTAACTCCCATGGGTTGAGATAAAAACAGTCCAGTAACTAAGGTATAACACAAATCACTACTGCTACCAACAATAATAATAATGATAAGAGAAATAACAAGGGAAGAGAATACGATACTGCCTGCTGGAAATGAGCCCGACAGAAAAGAGAACGTGCCCTTCCTGGTAACTCCCAGTTACATCCCTGGGCATGATGTGCTGTGGTATGGAATACCTCTTTGGCTAGTTTGGGTCAGGTGTCCTGTCCCTGCTTCCTCCCAGCTTCTCCTCCTCCCTGGCAGAGCATGAGACTCGCAAAGTCCTTGGTCAGGGTAAACATTCTGACCAGCAACTGAAAACATTGGCTTTATCAGTATTATTCCCAGGCCGAAAGTCAAAACCACAGCGCCGCACCAGCTACTAAGAAGGAGAAAAACTGACTGCTGCTGCTGAACCCAGGACACAGACGGAGGTTTAAAATTCATGAAGGCAGAGGATAAGGTGAATGCAGACCTGTTGTTTACTAAATCCCACAACACTGGAAACAGAGGGCAGACAATGACACTAGTAGGAAGTGAGCTTAAAATAGCTAGAGGAAAGTACTTCTTTACACAGCAGATATCAAACTTGTGGAACTTGCTGCCGCAGGAGGTTCTTTATGTTCATCTATGGGAAAGGATTTCAGACACATTCTCCTCCTTATTCCTTTTTGTGGACTAAAGTGTCCCACTGCTTAGACCATTTGTGACACCTGATGCAGGAGTCTAACTCTCCTCTGTCTCATTGCTTACCAGCATCTTCAGCTTTTAGCTTGATATTAGGAATTCAGTGATTAGGAATGTGCTCTTTGGAGCATTATAGCACTACCTGCCACAGTGTCTGACAGGTTTTGTTCAGTGTCTGTCTTTTTGCTTGCAGAGATACACAAACAGGCACATCAATTCCTTTTCCAGGAAAGCAGTTTAGTTTCTGCATTCAAGTGAAACTAAACTGGGAAAGAAAGCCAATTCACAAATGTGTGATAGGTATCTTAATATAGGTGGAAGGAGAGAGAAATGACTAGAAATTGTGATTTGCAAGCTGGTCATTTTAGTAATGATACTCTCTGAGATTATGGCAAGACCAGATGGGAATTCATCTTCTACCATTAATAAAGTATGAACTTCTGAGCATAACACATTCTGCTTCTGGTGGGGTGTGAAGTTTGTGGTTACCTTTCTTCATTACTTCTTCCTTTATCACAATATACATTGAAGAGAGAATATAGCTTCAAATTGTTTTGGCTTACAAATGGGGAAGGAAATGTGACCTTTGACCTGATTTCATTTCCTCCTTACTGGTGATCCTAAACATACAAAAATGTGAGACAGACCCAAGCTGAAGAAATTTATATTCATTTTAACAGGACAAGCAATTTTCCTTATTGTGGTATCTTTTTCACAATTAATCATTGTTATCACAATTTCAATGGCGATTTTCAATTATTGTGATCAAGGATTTTTAAATGAATGTCAGTAATAAACATCAGAATAAAAATAATTATGATGGTGATATCACAACATCTTAGGTTCCAATTTCAATTTTAATCAGCCCTCTGATAAATTCTATATGGATTTTAATGGCTGAGGAAGGGCAGAGAGAGGACTCAAGTATCCTGTAAAGATACAGTAAAGAAATAATTAAATATTAATGAAAATAGTATGATTGAAACCAGTAGTTCTTTCTTCTGCAAAGCCCTGGCTAGTAACATGGTGCTGGCTCACTTCATTTCCAGCTGCTAGATTTCACTAAAAGAAGCTAAAAATAAATTCAATACTTTCCTAAAATGACTTTCCCATGTAAGCAAATGCTGCTGTTGCCATAGGGATGGTATAACATCACAAATGGGAAACAGTTCACATACTGGTAAATAAGAACACTGGTGGGCAAGTTGTCTATTTGAGCAGGTCTCAAAGAAGGTATCTCTCACGCTATATTTTTTAAGGGGAGATGTGTGTGTTTAAAAAAAGAACCATTGATGTAGTCTGCAGTAGTGCAAACTGCCGAATGCAGGTTTTCACAGATGTGGGCAGCTATGCAGATGCAAGACGGTTACTACCTATGCTAAGTGCTGCAGTACCTAATTGTAGGACCTATATCTTCCATTGAAAATGGATAAAAATGTTGAAAACATCTGTAAATTCTGTGAAAATGAAAACACCATTGTGTTCTTGCATTTACTGTTTGTTCAGTGAGCCTGGAGCTGTCCAGCCTGTCCTTATTTTTCCTTCTCCTCTGTAACACATTAACTGACTGAATTCTGGAAGTACATTTTTTGCCTTATAACATCCATTTATTTTGAAAGTCAATACAAATAAACACAAAGATGCTTAACAAACCAATGAGCTCACTTTCCAAGGTTTCTTCATAATGTTCTACATCATAAATTTTCAAAGGTCAGATGACATAAAAACCCAGTGACTTCACTGAAGTTGATACTACTGTCTTGATTTACAGCAAATAGTAATATAGCCTCAACACGCAAGCTTTTATTCTGTGCTCAACCCAGAATAGAAAGCAAATAGCTGGATAATAAATACCATGGAAACAAGAAAGAAAAAACAACAAAACTCTAAACTAAATCCTATAAAGAATCAATTTGGGAAAAAAAGAAGAAAAGCCAGATTGTCTGCAGTTAAAATAGAATTTTCTGGGATTCTGCAACAAAAATTATTTAAATACAAAATATTATGATAGTGTCTACATTTTTTTTTTTTTTTTTTTTTTTTTTTTTTGTGCCTTAAGTAGGTGTCTGTGGGCTTTATCTTTTAAGATTTACAGTTTTACCAGTCTTACAAAGTCATTACCAACTTGCTATTCTGAAACCAGTTTCAAAGTGGTCCCTTTCCCAGACAACACTTTGCCATTTGCTGGATCAAGCACTATGAATTAACTTCTCACAACACTGTTATATGCCTTTACTTTGGATCCATGCTCACTTGTTTCTTCAGATAAACATTTAAAATGTAGGTTTGCCCCTGAAGTATGCCAAATCCACTCTGTACTATATGTATATTTACAGAGAGACTAGTAGAACTCAGGCTGATCACAGATGTTAACCAGAAAACACTTTCTCTCTTTAAATTCCTGTCTGGGGTTTAAACTACCCTGCATTTATGGCTCCCTATTACAATATTAGGCCCATAGCAGAGGATGAGTGCTCGAACATAGAATCATAGAATAGTTAGGGTTGGAAAGGACCTTAAGATCATCTAGTTCCAAGATTGTCGTCATCGGCAAACGTGCTTAGGGCATGCTCAATCCCACTGTTCATGTCACTGACAAAGATGTTGAACAAGATCAGTCCCAACACTGATCCCTGAGGGACACCACTCTTTACTGGTCTCCAGCCGGACATTGAGCCATTGACCACAACTCTGCATGTGGCCATCCAGCCAGTTCTTTATGCACCGAGTGGTCCACCCATCAAATTGATGTCTCTCCAATTTGGAGACAGAGACGTTGTGTGGGACAGTGTCGAACGCTTTGCACAAGTCCAGGTAGATGACGTCAACTGCTCTGCCCCTGTCCATCAGTTCTGTAGCTCCAAAATAGAAGGCCACCAAATTGATCAGGCAGGATTTCCCCTTAGTGAAGCCATGCTGGCTGTCAACAAGCACCTTGTTGTTTTTCATGTGCCTTGAATTCCAGTGTAGTGCTCTATGAGCAAATCATACTCGGTTTCGTGTAAACCCCTGTGTCAGGACAGAATTAAGTTAGAAGAATCATTCAGTGTCTTCCTTTATCTATCTCGATTAAACCAATATTATCTGGGACTATGTAGCTGGCCAAACCCATCAGATACAATTAAGCTCTCTGGAGTCTGAATCACAGATCAAAAAATAAGCATTCTAACTTGAAAAACTGAGATTTTTCCCCAATATTTCCATGTCCAGGGTTCAATGCCTAATGTTTAGGAGAGAGTGAACTTTAGGAAGTGGATATTGAAATGGTATTTTGGTCAGATTATCACCAGGGCTGCTAGAACCCCATGGACCAATCTGGATTTAGAGTGACATATGAGTCATCTCTCCAGCTTTTAACACAAAAGATTCTTATATTGCACTAATCACCTGGGTTTGCTTTATCAACAGGAGAAATGACATTGGATGGGCTGAATTAATCTGATTATTTTAGACATGTACTCAAGCATGAGATAAATAAGGTGAACTGTGCTCTGAATATGCCTATTTATCTTCTTTGGTTATAATTGAAATCTAGAATGAACAACTCAGATGTGTACATTTACATGACAGATGTCTACATTTGGTCAGATGAAAATCACCTTGGCTGCTCATACTGTCCTTACAAGCAGTCAGCAATCACTCTGAGCTTAGTTTTTCTGCAGTTACCATGTTGCTCTGTAGAAGACAATGCCAGAAACTGCCTTAGGAAGAACTCAGAAGCCTTACAAACTGCTAAGCTACAAGGTATGGTAGCACCCACTCACAGACCAGGTGTGCTGGACACAAAGAAAATGCTGCTGGACAGCTCTGGGAATACCATCAGGGTTGCCTCACACTCTTCTTCACGTGCCCCTGGTGGGAACATCCTGGTTTCAGCTGGGATAGAGTTCCCCAAAAAGGACTGTTGTGACTTAACCCCAGATGGCAACTAAGCACCACACAGCTGCTTGCTCACTCCCCTTCCCCCAGCCCCTATGGGATGGGGAGGAAAATTGTAAAAAGGGTAAAAGCCTATGAGCTGAAATAAGAACAGTTTAATAACTGAAATAAAGTACAACAATAATAATAATAACAGGAAATAGAAAGAGAGGAATAAATCCCAATAAAAACAAGTGGTGCGCAATACAATTGCTTACCACCCACTGACTGATACCTAACCTGTCCCTGAGCAGTGGTTGGTTCCTTATGCCAGTCCAATTCCCCCAGTTTATATACTGGGCATAACATGCTGTGGTATGAAATACACCTTTGGCTAATTTGGGTCAGGTATCCTGTCTCTGCTCCTCACTGGCAGAGCATGAGAGACTGAAAAGTCTGTGATTAGGGTAAGCGCTACTTAGCAACAACTAAAAACATAATAGGTTATCATCATTTTTCTTACACTAAATCAAAAATACAGCACTGTATCAGCTACTAGGAAGAGAATTAACTCTATCCCATCCAAAACCAGGACAGGCAGGTAGCATTAATGTACAGCCATTGCAGTGTACATGGCAGGAGAAAGGCAGTCTCACAGGTGTGTATGGGTAGCCTTTTTATCAGAGTCTAGTGCCTTGTGTGTTGCCTCTTACTCTCCTTCTCATCCCCCTATTCATGTCCTTCTGCTTAAATAGCTAATCACCCAGCGTGAGACATCATACCTATTGCTCATATAGTGACCTTCTTGAGATGTGACAGTATGTTTCTCCATGAATGCTCTAGTATTTTATATACATGGGAATAACATTGATAGAAGAGCTGGAGAACACTTCTGTGTGGAACAGCCCATGATGTAGTCCTATCAGGCATTGAAAGGTGGAATTTGAAGCAAAAAGTTATTTGAATTCTTGTCTTCCACCCCCTCTATTCCAAGCAGTAAGGTATTGATCAAAAGCAATAGTGCTTTTCTGCCCACGCTTTTTAAAGCTTGTGCTTTGTGTCTTTTGTTTTATCACAAGTAGCTGGAAATGAAACGTACTGGAAATGTCAAGAATAGGTGGTTTCAATATTTCAAAACTACTTCTATTCAAAAAGAATTTTGGAAGTTTTGCTTTTGGCTAAAATTGTAAGAAGATATTGACCTAAATGTATAGTGATTATTGGTTGTCCCAGAAGTGTGCTTTTCAATGAAAAATTACTTGAAAAAATCTGATCCGACTGTCCTGTCCTTCTGTCTAGTATAGTGGCCAAATGAGCAATATAATCCAATATATAGACTGAAGGTAGAGCTGATTTTTATAACACCAGAGAAGACATCAGAGTGGGTAGAAAAGCAGAACAGACGTTTTATAAACCTTAGAGTTTTGAAAAGCCAGAAAACATATTGCAGACAGTGGTCTAAAGGTCTCATGAAATGTAAAGCTCTTTCTGAGGCCGGATCCATAGAGCAATATTTGGAAGTAACAATAATTTAGAAGAAAAATAGTGTTCAGATAAGTGTCATCTTCCATATTTTATTACATTTATATATATATATGGAGTTTATATATGCATAACTGCATATATGGCTATATGTACAGTTTTATATTAATCATGACTAGAAAATTTTGCCTTATGTTGTGCATGCTCTCTTTCTGCTTATATGTATACACACGTGTATACATAAATATGCACACAAACACATATATAAATATATATAGCACAAGAAAGCTGTATTTCCCAATATTGACCAAATAGACTAAAAACATATGAAAATACATTCAATCAGTACAGAATGATTGCATATAAGCTAGAGCGGCCTTTGTTATGGGGTTTTTGTGGTGTTTAAAGGGCACTCTGATTTGCAGGTTATGACTTGGGTGAGCGTTTTATGTAACGAAATAGAAAAGCGAGAAGCCAGAAGAGACCTCTGTGAGATGCTTTCCTAAATGTCTCTAATAGCAGCAGCTGAATCTTCTCCCCTCTGGGGAGCACTGGTGCTGTTATACCTCCAGCTTTTGCTGACACAGAGACTTCTGTTTCCACTTCGTTGGCATGAAATGCAAGATGGTGATCGAGGGGGATGAAAATTTAAATATTAAATTAGTGTTTCATTTTTACTGTGTTTGTGTTAGTTTTTTGAAAACAAATAGATAACACAGTTAATCAGTCGAATATGTATGAGTGCATACCTGTTTACAGTACTGTCAGTATCTAGGGAAGTTGTGAATGCTCCATCCCTGGCAGTGTTCAAGGCCAGGTTGGACAGAGCCTTGGGTGACATGGTTTAGTGTGAGTGCCCCCCTATGGCAGAGGGGTTGGAACTAGATGATCTTAAGGTCCTTTCCAACCCTAACTGTTCTATGATTCTATGATTCTATAAGGTATGAGAGTGATATTGTTAGTGGCACCAAGGCAATTGCCACTGAGGGCTGGTTACACACCTCAGTAGCAGAATTAAAATAAAAAGCTCCTTTGAAATTGCAGAAGTATGTTTTTTGGGATATATTGGTCACAGCAGCCTGTCCAAGCTGTGCAAGATGTGGAGGGATCAGCCAGTTCTGCCAACATCAAGTCCCTGCATCTTGATTCAGCCTTTAGCTAAAGTTCAGTCAAGTTCCTCACTGCTCCTGACATGTGAGGTATGAGAGTTTCTCATACTGAAGGCAGTCACGGAGGAAGGGGCTGGACAGGACAAACTGCCAGTGGCTGCCCCATATTAAGCTTTCTACTACTGGATTTACTGACAAGAGAGCGAGCAGCTGAAAGTTTTCTACCCCAAGATAGACAGGAGCAAACTCCTCAGATGCAAAGCCTAATCCCTCCTCCTATCAGAACACTTCAGAGAATCAACTTTGTGAAAGTTTTCCCAATCTGAAATAGCATTAGTAGGACCCCAACATTTTCATTAATACCTTTGCCTCTCCTCTTAGAGTTTATTTCTCGTTTCTCCCTCTGCCTTTTGTGCAAAGTGTTTGCAAATGAATTAAATATTAAATTTTTGATATAGTGTATATGGGAGCTGACAGACATACTGAGCCAAGAGTACTTGCCAGGTATATTATATGCCAGCTATCCTATATCAGATACACTATAATGGAAGGCACACTGTGCCAGCTTCTGACAGCATACACTATGCCAGCTTCTGCAGCTTCTGACCAGGTCAACTGTGGAATTATAGAAAGTAAAGCTAGATATGACATTGCAAGTCACACAGTTATCCCTCTACCCAAACACAAGATCAGATGTTTCTGAACCATTCCTGAAAGGTAACCATTCTGCTAGTTCCTGAAAGCAAGCAGTGCTAGTAATTTCACGGTCCCGGGGAAAACCATTCCTGTAAATGACCCTTGGACAATTGTTATTGCTTTTTTATCAAGTCTAGTATAAATCTTCCTGCTACTATTTTTTGCTTATTACCTCTAGTTCTGTTCCCAGAGAACAATGAATGTGGTTGTGTTCTCTTTCTTTGGCAGTTACCTTTAAAATATGTGAAGATTGTTAACCCATTTTTCCCCCCACAACTCTTTTATAGACAAAATGAACATAATTCCTCTGGTCCTTCTTTTAGGTGTTATTCTTTAGATTGCAGTTCATTCTCGTTGCACACACCCAAACTCTTTATAAGACTTAAAGGACAGCCATTAAACAATATCAACTCATGATTTTGCTATAATAACAGAATCTACAATGAAAGTGTGAGACTGAATTGTTATTTCTTTCCAGAGACATAAAATAGTCTAGTCTTTCATTTTTTTGCAGTAGGATCTTTTACCTATCCTTCCCTTAAACAATTGTTGAGATGCTTCAAGGCCATACTACCTTAGGCTCTGTTTTGTTTGTAACTGTCATAAACTCAATTGCATAGATACCTGCAAAGCTCTCTACAATGAAGGTATGACCTCATTACATTGGGAAAAAAAGAGCAGATATGGTCCCTTAATCTAGAAATAGATATTGATATATTATCAATTCTATTTTACATGAAGGAAATTGTGTTTAGAAAAATCACTGTAAGAAATAGTTGTATAATTCAGAGGGTGTTTAAGAACCCTTATTTACCTGATCTGGTGGTGAAAGGCTGTGACAAGTTCCTTTCAGGTCTTACACTTCCTTAAACTGACACTTCTTGAGCCACTTTTTAGTTGATGGAGTGGTGATGTCAGCACACCAGATTGAGATATTTGTCATGCACCAAAAGGGGGAATCTGCAGACTGCAGTATGGAAGAGATTTTTCCACTTGCTGTTCGGGGTGCTAACATACATTTTCTCATCCCTGGTATCCAACTTTGGCCCCAGATCCCTATCTGCACTCTGCTGCAACAATAACGCAAATAAAACCAGGAACAGAGCACCTACCTCATATGGCTCTCTCATGTGTCAGCAGTTGGAGCAGTGGTTGAAAAACCAAAAACCACCACAAGTCCCTCAGCTGAAGAAATCCTAATAGTGACCTCACATGACTGTGGTACACAATGGAAGTGTCACAGATACAGGTAGAGTATGGGTCTGCAGTGACAGACTTTGCAGGTAGTTTTAGTACAACTGGTTAGACATGCCAGGAGCCCTTACTCAGCTGTAGGTTGCCATGCCGATGTTTCCTAACAGGAGAGCTCCAATGAGAAGCAACAGCAGTGTATACCCTTTCTCCCCCACAAGGATGAAAAAGGCACCTTTTAGGTGCTGAATATGAAATTTGTTTAGTTGTGTTTACTCCCCTTTTTGATGAAGCAAAGTAATTTGTTAAACAGATATAACCAACAGGTCCATTCTTGATATCTTTGCTACATGCAACAAGGTCAAATGCCATAAAAGCTCCAAATAATCCTTATTACATATAATGTTCTATGCTAAAACATAGAACATTAATAACTGTAATAAAACACTGGTCTGGGCATGGAGACAATTTGTGAGAAGGAAGGAATCTAATAGGAAAAGATCTATTCTTTCCTTTTTTTACCCCACATTAAAATATTTTTGAGAGATTAGTGTATTTTTCAGACTTTCCCATCTTTAGAAACAAAATCTCAAAAGCAAGCAAGTAAAGAACACAAAAAATAATCCTTAATCAGAGGATCTAAACATTGACTGTTTTCTACCTTTTAGTTTTATTTTCCCAAGGTATTTTCCTCCTCAGTTCCCCACTGGCCAACATTGCTGAGTGTGAACTGTATTTTCAGCAAATACTGTTCACTTCTGGATTAACAATGTACAACAACAAAAAGGGAATCTTCTCATTGGAACTTTTGTTCCTTGCGGATGTTCTGTGCTCAGGGAGGCAGAACAGTCTGCTTGAATCAACTTACAGACAGGAAGTTTATATGTGCGCAGTAGATTACCATAGTGCTGGAGATTATGCCAGTTTATAATAGAAAGTCTTAACTGTCACTACTGTAAATTACAGACACATTCATATTTCATTAATTGCTCCTTTGATTTCTATGGAAGGGTTATTCAAGCATGTCCTAAAACTACTGTACATTTACTGAGGAAATCGAGGAAATAACCTGCATATTTCTCTGACACAAATAACAAAGTATATCCCTACAAAACCCTTTCTCCACATTGCTAGAATAAATATGCTTTATTCCATTTAAATTATTTGCCATGTGAGCACCCACAAGACATGACAACTGACACTAATCACGGTATTTTTTATGATGGTGTTTTCTGCTGAAATGTAAACCACTCAATAAAGTAGTAGCTAACAATATTGAATACTCTTTTGCAACGTTTCACTTTCCATACAAAGAATCATTAGTAAACACGGGATTTTACACATCATATATAATATGCCCTTAAAAAGGATTTGCTTTATTTAAGCCAGTTTAGTTGAGAAGAATTCATGGGGAACAGAATTTTTTAGGTTTGTTCAAAATGGTGGTACACTCAAACATGTGATAAACATTTGTCACACTTCCAGTCTCTGCCTACTGCCTTTGCATGTAATTATCCCCAAATTATTTAGAAGTTTGAACATGTAATTTCTCACTGATGGCATCAACATTATATTATCTTAGCCTTTGAGTTAGATTAGACTACAAAACCAATGTCCTAAATCCTAAATTTCAGCAAAAAATATTCCCACAGTAGTACCACATGCATGGGTCAAAGAAAACTGAAGACCTGGGCACACAGAAAAAATACAAGCCATAAATTCCTTTCACTGAGGGTGGCTTTAGCTATTGCTGAGCAGCAGCAAGTAACCATAACATACCCAGCCAAAGCTCTTCTTGGTGTGTCATACATACCAGAAACAACAAACCATGTGTTTCTGAAGAACATCATGTCTTAATCAGAGGAATTTTCACTGATGAGAAACACAATGGTTGTCTAAGCTTTCCTTGGATAATACAGTTTGATAGCATCTTCTGCATAAGATTTAGAAGCGCTAGGTACGATCCAGTTGTATAACAGCATAAATAGATTGCCTGAAAAATATAAAGTGTGGAAGCAAGAGCTTTGGGGGACAAAGAAAACCCGGCATACCAAATAACTCTATTCTTCCCTCTTCTGAGCTCTCCCTCACCTCAAAGACAGCAGGAGTTTTTCTCAGCAGAGTTATGGACCCAAATCAGGACTTTAAAGCATCTCCTGATAACTGTCCTTGACCTTATTATGCTGGGAATTTTTACATACCCATCTTTTGCACACATTTTTACTCCTTTGTGGCCTAAAAAATGATGCAGAGGAGTTAGGTGCTGTCTCAGTTACGCCTTTCTTGTGCTTTCTTCCATCCCAGTGGAATGATTTTCTTCAGAAGTTTGATACCCCAGGAATTCCCTGATATGTTTCCCTTAATTCATTCTTGTACAGCTTAGAGGAATTTGTTAATTCATTAAACCAGCTCCAGATATTATGCCATTTCTTAGTAAGCATAGGATAATGTGGTGAGCTCCATCCACTTCATAGCCAAGTACCACAGAAGTGTGACTTCTGCTAGCCTGCCCTCCACTTTAGAGACATTCATCTTCTGGACATCAAACAAAGCAACTATTAGCACAATACTGTTCTATGGGTCTCTCTCATCGTCCTGTGCAGCCTGTTTGACCTTTAGTGGCATCTAGTGGCAAATGAGTTTGTAGGGAAAATCTTCACAATTAAATGGCAATTAAACCAGTGAAAACTGATTTCATCTTCATATGTGAAAGCAGGAAGGATGACACTTGCAATGCATCAGGATAGTAAGGACAGGTTGCTGGCTGCCAGGCTACTTTTCTGGCCTAAACCAGTCTCCAGGCATTACCAGGCCATGTGGCCAAAGTAGTTTCAGTAATAATCTACAGAGCTTTTGATGAGACTTCCTAATTATGGTTTGGAACAAGGACTGTGGGTAGTTAAGTAATCAAGAAGTTAGCATTAAACAACTTTTGCAAATAAAAGTCTTATTTTTTTGCTACTTTTTTGATAATAATTTCTCATTTCTTTGTTCTGTAAAGCCATGAGGGGGCCACTTATGTCAGAATGTGTCTCTTGCTATGGCCCTTAGAAACTGTAGAACAGATTTTGATATTGCTTTGGAAAAAGAACTGAGCCACTCTTTCTAAATGACATTCACAAGTATTTTGATTTTATAAGATGTCACAATACTTTCTTCTCTTGTCTAGTATTAAAATACATATGGAGCAGCATGCTGGATAGTGACAACCACATTTCAGAGTCAAAAGATGTTTGTCTCATAAATATATGTTTCCAGATTGAGGCACTATGCTGGTAGAATTTGATAGAGACCCCTAGCTCTGCTTGACTATCAGTCCGCAGTTTTGAAACTGCTGCTTATAATGCATAAACTTTACACAAAAGTCAGCTATATGCAAGCAGAAGCTGTACACTGAACACTGTACAGAACATTGTACAGAAGAACACTGTAGATGAAGTAATCTGCTCAAATAATTTTTTAAAAATAATTCTAAAAGATAAAAATAATAAAGGAAGTGTAAATATATATATATATACATATATATATGGAAAATTTCCATAAGAAGTACCTCCACAAGTGCAAAATGTCATGAATAAATTAATGTATGCATATCTGTTTTTCTGTAGCTCTATAGCGGGTGAGAAAATGGCTGTGAGTACTGTGAGTATAGCATTTATAATCCGTGAAATCTTACAAAGAAGATTAATATTTATATTACTTACCTTGTTATGTTCATGTAACAAAAAAGAAAGTCTGATCTAAAGTTTAATATTGCTTATCATTTTGAATGACTGAAAAGTATTTTTTGAGGACACTTTTCAGTGAATATTCCTCAACTAAATTCTTTATTTTATTGAGATATTGTCAGATTAGACCACCTTTGCATGGAAGCCTGGTAGGAAATGCAGGAGGAGATATTTTGGCCATTGTATGCAAAACATTATGCAGTCAAATCTTTTTGCACATCTAAGATGACAAAAATACCATAATACGTCTTTCTGGGGGTTGTCGATAAAGTCCTTGCTTCTGTATTCTAGAAATGCCTCCTTATTCCTGGGAACTGCCAGTTCCTAAAGGTGCTGTAAAGAAATATGTCATAATCTCTTAGGTCAGCTTTTTAAGTGTTATTTTAGGACACACAACATGTCAATGGGTCATAATTCACTATTTAAGAAAGAGACAAGAAAACCTGCCTTAGCAGATTAATGAATAAGATACATTAATACAGCAAGTCCTTCTTTTTTCTTTGCTGAGGGACATGCTCACATTCTGGCAGCTTGGGAGGCCAGAAAATGTATTTGGGCCAGTTGACTGTGTATGTCTGCCAAATTAAATAACAGACCAGAGACGCTGGAACAGGACTAAAGGATATAGAAGATAAGTGAAAGCAGTGCCAGCTGAGAGGTCTAATAGTCTTACTGGAAAGTGGCTTGAACAGCCTGCAGCTGAGATGAGACAAAAAGTCAGTGTGGATAGAGAAGTCCATTTGTCGCTGAAAGCTTTTTTCCACTTGTTGTTTAGGAAAGATGCAGAAATTATTTAGGTTCCTTGGTTGCATATTGAAAGGGAAACGGGAGAAGATGTTTATGTTCTTCCAACACTGCACCATGACTTCAGATTAGCTTTTGCTTCATTTAAGAGAAAACCTTCTTCTTGAATGAACATTAAAGCATGTGCCTAGCTTCGAACAGCTCCCTTTTAATATAACTGAATTAATAGTCAGAAAACAACACACAGCTGATTCTAGCAGTGAAGAGGGTCTATCTAGATGAAATTGGTTGGAAATATAAAAGATATATTTTCTATGGTTCAAGACGTATTAACTGTATACCTGGGAAGTCCAAAAAACCCATCTTTTCCAGAGGAGGTGAGTTCAGAGGATGACAGCCCTACTGGTGTTACCCAGCATCCTGGAGGGATGAAACTGCCTAAAACAAGAGCTAGAGTCTCTAGTCTTCTTCTAGCATGCAATAAGCTGATGGCTGACAGCTGACATATCAGAGAGTTTATTATTTTTGGTGCAATAGTGGCCTTTAGAGAACTAATAGCTTCTAGCTAACAGAGGACTGGTTGAATAATTTGAATGTGATTTAAGCAATCTCTACACTGTTGGCAGATTTAGGAATGTTGCTTAAACTGAGGTGGGTTTTGTTCTTAAAGGTTTATATTTTTCAAGCATGGTTCTCCAGCGGTCTTAGTGTACTGTATACTTCTCTCCCTTCAAATCAAAGAATAGACGAGATTGAAGGACAGGTGTTAACAAAACTGAAATATCTTTTTAAATTTATACATGATGTGAGCCATGTTTGTCTAAAAGATGTGGCAATAAAATGCATTCACCAAAATGCTTGAAATCTGAAACAATTGTTAAGGCAAATATAAAACTCATGATCAGATTTACGTAAAAAATTAAGGGAGATGATATTTGGAATGTGAGTGTGGTGAAACATTCTAGGTACTAGTAGATGATGGAGTATGCTTCAGTGAGAACAGCAGACGAAGAAGGATCAATCTAATGAGTTTTGTTATCCTCATAGGCTCTACTGTGATAACCCTGAGTCACGAATTAAAAAATAAATAAATAAAATTTCAAAGAAATTCCTTCCCTGGAGATTTTACCTACTTCATGAAAAAAATAGGATTAAATAAATATGAAGTTGAAAAGAAGGCAGAAGGGTAAAATAAATAATGATCATTCTTACTTTTAACAGACAGGAACAGCAAGAGAGAAAGAAATATCTTCGGGATTATAAAGAGCATTAAAAGAAAGGGAGAAAATAAGAGATCAGTTTGGATGGTATAGTGTAGGTAAGGGCGAGTATAAGCAGCTTGAATGTGATATCAAAGGATAAGTGGAGCTGATCAAGGGATTGAAAGAGGAAATGATACATGCAAAAGATCAGTTACAATGGGGAAGACACAGAAAGAAGTCAATCAGAAGATACAATTATTAACAGAATCAAAACAAGACAGATACTTTTGTTTTTCAAAAGTCAATTTGATAGCCTCTACAAGCTGTACTTTGTGTGCTGAGTATTCTTACCACGGACAGCCAGGAACATTAGGAAAATGTCACTGCTACTCACTTTCAGGGAAATCAGCTCTCATGAAGCACTTATTTGTTGGGACTCGTTCTAAGGGTGTACTCCATGCACCAGGGTCTCTAAAAATGTTTAAAACAAAAGCTACATTTATTAGCAATTCAGTTGTTAAAGTCCTCAGATAAAGTAAGTTAAAAGAGGTTAATCAGTTTTTGTCAAAACTAGATCAGATCAGCCTTGACTTGGTTTAGCTGAATCTTGGAAATCCCCAGTTTCTCAGGAAACCTCCAGGGATGGTGATAACCTCTGTTATTGCCAGTGTTACACGGTCCTCCGAGGACAGAGATTTCCTGCTGTCTAGTTTGAGCCTCAGTTATTCTCCTTCAGAAATGCCTACCAAGTCTAATAATTCATAGCAGAAGTTGAAAAAATCCCTTTATTAAAGACAGTTTTGATGCCAGTAGACAAGTTCCATGCATTCAGCTACACTCTTCATAGAGACTTTCTACTGTTAGAAGAAGCAGCAACAACACTAAACTGGCTGACATCTTGAAGGGGAGAACCCCACAAACATGCCTAACTATCTGTTAATTTTATATTCAGTGTGTGCCTCCATTTTACCATCATCTATGTCATGACAAAAATGGCACATAGTTCTTGCAACCAGGCTTTCCCCAATGATGCTAAACAGAGCTTTAACCTAACAGCAGAGTGGTGAAAAGCTTCTTGCTGCATGCTTAATTAGAGGTCTGAGATTACACCTAGCCCTGGATTCATGCTACAGGCTGCCCCTGTTATGGGTGAAGCTTTGGTCATTTGAGTTGGGGGATTGAAAGCAGCTGGGTATAATGCTTGCCTTATGTGCTGCTGGCTGCAAACATTGGAATTCCTTAGCCATGCAACTTTCCTCTGTACTTGGAGGAGTGCTTTTTGAGTGCTACAATCCCAGTAATAGGTATATCCTCCTTCTCTCACACTCCAAGATTTCCTTCAATCAATTCTTTCCTTTTTCCTCTAACCAAACAGATTTCCCAGTTTGCAAAAATCTGGTATGGGCATATATACTGGATGTCTATGCTGTCTCTCACTTGTGATAGAAGCCCATTTGTCAATGATGATCTGTTTCTGTCTGCTGGTTCAAACAGGAATGCAATTTTCTCCATATATCTGAGCAAGGAATCAGTCAGTACCAACGTCAGAGGAGTATTTAATAGGCAGTCATTTTTTTAGCATGGGTCTTAGATCTTACAGTTTTAAAGTGCTGATCCCTTAATTAGTAGTCTTCACGCTTTTGCTTTTATCTTTAATGAAATGAGCACTCTAACTCTGTTGTGGGATCATCCATGCAAGCCTGAATGAGTCCTTATATTTCCCTCACGAATTGGATGACCACAGCATTGGAACTACTTTTGCGGTTTACTTCTAATTTGTATTCTCTTGTCAATGCACATTTTCAAGTATAGGAGTAACTTTAAAAAGAGTATCTCTGCCCTAACACAACCATCTGCAGCAAAAGAGCAAGTGCTTGGAAACACTAACTAGCTCATAGAAGTTCTTGCTAGATATAAATAATCCCATTTTCTGGACAGAAAGTCCTCACAGTGTGATCTTTAGTTAGAGGAAAGAAAACTTCTGTTAGTTGGCACATCTAGCAACATAATGCAGTTATTATTAAAAAAGTGACCATGTAAAAATGGCACCTTGTTAAATAATGTAACAAATCTCAGTGTGTATTCTGGGACAGATTGGCTTACGCGGTTTAAAACAAAAATAAACTTTTATTGCTTTCTACACTGTTAACACTGCTGAGCCAACACATCCACACAGAGCAACGACAGGCCAGAGCCAAATACTGACTGAAGTGTTTTAGCACAAAGTGGACTTTAAATATGAAAGTCATTAACACAGATTAAAAAAATGGGGCTACTGTAGGCTTAAATTTCGAACAGAATCCTCTTTCTAACAGAAATCCTGATCACAGGGATTTTGAAGAATATGCCTGGAATTTCAAGACCTCTTGTGGCACTGGCAGCCTTGATGCTCCCCACTCAGCAGTTGTGTGACCAGAGGTCTCACACATGATCCGCTGTTGTGGGTATGGCTGACATTTCTGTACATGTAGCCATCTGGTCAGAGCTGCTCTGCATTTCTTCTCCAGCCTGAGTTATCCGCTTCAGGGAAGCCTCAGGTGGATTAGTGATGCTGCGTAGTGGCTGCTTCTAGATCAGTGAATTAGAGGTTCTCAGGACTGCTCTTTAGCATGGAGGCCATCAGAGAGAAATGTGTCTTACCCACGCCCTTAACTCTATCCTCCTCCAGCTCAGAATGCCTGTAGTTCTTCACAAGAAGATTTAAATGCCAGCATGGATATGTACCCAAGACAACAGCATTTGAACAAGACTGGGTGATGGGTGGCATTTTCCACTCATTTTCATGAAGCTGGGTTGTTGTATTCCATCAGATGTAAAAAGCATCAGGGCAGTGATATTACAGATATGTGACAAGGTCTGTACTTCTGGAGTAGAATAAAAATGCAGCCAAACTTTTTTTTCATTTCCCTACCTTTCCCCACTGTGCTGCATTGCAAACTGTTTATATCGCAGAATTTTCAGTACCTGATGTCTTGGAGACTTTTAGTCCTGCTTTGCTAGAAATCTGAAGATCCTGGATTTTTCAGTTATTACTGGTCCCAGCCCTGAATGACATTAGGTGATTAATAAGCAAATACATAGAACGAAAAATAATTGTTTAAATTTGCTACAGAATTATCAGGTTTCTGTGCTTTTACTTGTTTATATTCCAGATCTTTTACCAATAAACTCTATTCTTAATTCTATTACTTGTATGCAAGGTGAAGATAGTACTGAAATGGCAAAACCTAATTTTATTAAATATTGCAACTAAAAATGTACAGAGAAAATGCTGAAATCTATATTCTTCTCTAAGAGAAAATTGCAAATTGCTACTGTAGCAGTAATCAATGGCAGTTACTTTCTAGGAGATATACTGTGATACACTTTTAGTATGTTTCCTAACATTTTCAAAGGAGCTTTGCAATATAATTTTTGGCCATTTAAGTTCTAATAACTGTTCCTAACTTCAAAAAGCTTTGGATTTTTTGTTTTTCCAGAAGAAAACCATGATCCCGTGATTGACAGAAATCATTGCCACAGGTAATTTTGGTTAAAAAAAAAAAAGTATGCTATGTAATTTATTTTTAAGCACTTTTAAAGGTCTACAGTGCTGACTCAGAGATAATGGTCAGTTGTTTGAAATTACATTTAAAGCAGCTTTTAGATGACGGATATGTAAACCTTAAATACTACTATTATAAGTTATATTCTAGAAGCTTATTCTTTCTTAGCTGGTTAGAATAAGCAACTACTTTGAGAAAGCTAGAGTTACGTATAAAAAATTCTACCCATGATGTCCAGGGGAGTAGCTACTGGCACAGGCTAGAGGAGAGCTACAGGCACGTATATTAAAAGTTGTATGTGGAAACATGTTCTCGCTCTTCAAACGTGGATTATTCCTTTAATGCATCAGGCAGATGATCAGTCACCCACTCTGCAGTTATTTAACTTCAGTTTATTTGTCTCAGTATGATCAAATTTTAAAGCTGTACCTCTTTCTTTCAAATGGCTGAAAATGAACACATGAATGAAAGGTTTAAATAGTGCCCTTCGAAAAATAAACTACCTAAGGACTGAAGGAGTTTTTCTCTCTCTGAATAATGCTGGTCCCACTGAGCAAAAAGCAATGCTTGTCACTGATTTAACTGGAAACAGATTTCATCAGAAGCACAAAAGTGATGACTCTAAGGCAAATAAGTGTAAATCTGGTTCTCACAGGTGTCCAGCTTCCATTGACAGATGTGGAAGTTCAGCATTTCTAAAAGTCAGCCCTGAGTGATAACCTCATTTATATCTGGAAAGGTCAAGTAAAAGGTAGGATGTGTCTAAAATAACTAAAGTAAAATTTGTTCTTTTTTCAAAAGAGAACTTGAAAACCATTTCTGTCTGGTTTTCTAATCCAATACTGCTTTTGCAGCCACAGGTGAAATTTTGTGTTGCAGTGTTTGCAGAGCTCAGAGGAGCTGAGGGAATCAATACTAACTGACTGGTAAAGGCTGCAGCTATCGATGTACTGTCTGCCTCCCCAGCTCCTTCATATCATGCATTAATGCAGATATTATTTTAGCAAGCGCATTAGTGCTTAGCATTGCCGATAACACTTATGTGAGTACTCAGATGTGTTATGAAGAGATGGCATTTTTTACGGGTACCATTAAATATCTATGGTTGTCATTCCTAAATCACTGCATTCTTTTTCCCTGTATCTTGGGTTTTTAACTCCCTATTGTTCTGATGGGATTTTTTTGACTGTGGTACAAAACCTGTTAGATGAGGTCAGGTAAAATTCTTAAAATCTTCGAAGATACTGCCTCACATTTTTTATATTGATGATGTGTTCTAAGACAAATCTGCAAAACTCACAGCAAAGTTTTGTTAAAGACCCAATTCTGTCATAATTCTGTCTTCAGAACCCCTGCTTCTTAATAATGAGAGTTTTGAAATGTGGATTAATGGCTAGAGCTGACCCCTATCCCTTGACAATGACATACTCCCTACAATAGCAGAGAACAGTCTTCCCTTTCAAAAAACTGCTTGAATTTAAGATAGTTGCTTAAAAAATAAGATTAGAAAGAACTATATATAGTGTTACCCACACAGATCTCTAAAGAAGACATTTATGAAGTCAAATAAATTGCAATTAAACCCTGACTTGGTCTTAAGTTAGCTATTGGCATAACTCTTTGAAAGGCTGAAAACTTTCTGCAAGGTGTTCCCATGAATATGTGTCTATTCTATAGTTCTGTTGTCATAAAGGTTAAGACCTGTGGCCCAACCATATTGCAAGATGCTCTTGGCTTATAATATGGTGATTTTTTTTCCCATTAAATCCTATTAGGGAGAACTTACAGATTTGGACTGACCTTGAATGTAGCATGGGTTACAAGGGGAAATTCAAGCAGCTTTTTTTGCCATGGTTATTACAAAGCAGTGTGAGTTTCTCCGTTTTTATGTACAATCTGAGTGCACTGACAGCTCCACAGGAGCCAGGATAGAGAAATTAACATGCTTGTCCTTCTCTTGTACAAATGAGCATACTGGTACCAAACAAAAGATTTCTGCAGCCTTACATTCTTTCTCATTATCATGGCTAGTTTAGGAAAAGGGATAAGGAAAGGAAAATTCAGAGGAATATTTTCCTCATACTGCAAGCTGTGCCATGAGTCTTTCAGAGGCTGCCTATTGACTGTTGTGTTTATCAGCCATCAGTGGGCCTTTGTTGAACATATTTGTTCCATCTTGTTCAATCCTGTTTGCACTGATGGCAAAACATCCAGAGGCAGCAAGTTCCCAGCTCCTTTACATAGAATGTGAAAAAAAGCTCTTTGTTTTTAACTTGATGCCTCATGATTTCATCTAGTCCCCTGAATAATTATTCGACTTTTACTTTCTTTGTCTTCTTTCTGTCATGTGTTTCTTCACTTTATGTTTTCCAGGCTAAGTTTTAGTCCATTTAAGCTCTGCTTGTGTAGAAAGAAGCCTCTTCATTTTCTTTGATCCCTCCTGTTGCCTTTTGTATAATTTCTTGTTTTACTGTATCTTTTCTGAGGTGGAATGACCAAAACAAGGCAAGATAATTAAAAGCAGTTTTCATCAGGAATTTGTACAACAATACAAATAATTTCCTGCTTTGTTTTCCATTATCATAGAATCATAGAATAGTTAGGATTGGAAAAGACCTTAAGATCATCTGGTTCCAACCCCCCTGCCATGGGCAGAGACACCTCACACTAAACCATGCCACCCAAGGCCTCATCCAAACTGGCCTTGAACACCGCCAAGGATGGAGCATTCACAACCTCCCTGGGCAACCCATTTCAGTGTTTCACCATCCTTACAGTAAAGAATTTCTTCCTTATATCCAATCTAAACTTCCCCTGTTTAAGTTTTAACCTGTTACCCCTTGTCCTGTCACTACAGTCCCTGATGAATAGTCCCTCCCCAGCATCCTTATAGCCCCCCTTCAGATATTGGAAGGCTGATAAGAGGTCTTCACGCAGCCTTCTCTTCTCCACTCTGAACAGCCCCAACTTTCTCAGCCTGTCTCCATACGGGAGGTGCTCCACTCCCCTGATCATCCTCGTGGCCCTCCTCTGGACTTGTTCCAACAGTTCCATGTCCTTTTTATGTTGAGGACACCAGAACTGCACACAATACTCCAAGTGAGGTCTCACGAGAGCAGAGTAGAGGGGCAGGATCACCTCCTTCGACTTGCTGGTCACACTCCTCTTGATACAGCCCAGGATATGGTTGGCTTTCTGGGCTGTGAGCGCACACTGAAGCCGGCTCATGTTCATTTTCTCCTCGACCAACACCCCCAAGTCCTTCTCTGCAGGGCTGCTCTGAATCTCTTCTCTGCCCAACCTGTAGCTGTGCCTGGGATTGCTCTGACCCAGGTGTAGGACCTTGCACTTGGCATGGTTAAACTTCATAAGGTTGGCATCAGCCCACCTCACAAGTGTGTCGAGGTCCCTCTGGATGGCATCCCTTCCCTCCAGTGTATTAACCGAACCACACAGCTTGGTGTCATCAGCAAACTTGCTGAGGGCGCACTCAATCCCATTGTCCATGTCATCGACAAAGGTGTTGAACAAGACTGATCCCAACACCAATCCCTGAGGGACACCACTCGTTACTGGTCTCCAGCCGAACATCGAGCCATTGACCACAACTCATACTAATTCCTAGCATTCAATTTTCCTTTTGCCTAAGCACTGAGATAGAGGTTTCAAAAACGTGTGAATTGCAGATCTCTTCCTTCAGTAATAAAAGTTCATCCAGAGTTCATCATCTGTATGTATAGATGGGGTTGTTTTTACCATGTGCATTATGCAAAATAATGACGTTGCATTTTATTTTCCATTTTATCACTCTACCACTTAGTATTGCAAAATGGTTTGCAGAAATCTATGGCCACTGAGGTTACTTTTGTATCATTCACGTATTTTTTTCATGTAATTGTTCAGTCTTTTTTTCAGATTGTTTAAGAATATGCTCAGTCCCTAAGGCAGTTCCATACGAGCCTCCTTTGACAATTCTCTCACTTTTTTTGAGAATGAGTAATTTATTGCAGTAATTTGTTATTTATTTCTAAACCAAATACTGATCCACAGGAGAACATCTTACTGTTCCACATGGCAGCTTAGTTTCTTTAAAAAACATTGTAATAGCTTCTGGAAATCCAAGATTGGAAACCTTCTCTGCATGATTACTGACTCTTTGAAAGAACGTAAGTTTGCTCTTCAGATGTTAAATCTTCTAAATAATATTATATTTATTATATTTATTTATTTGATTACTAATATGTTGTCTATTAATAGGCCAGGAATCAAAGGCATATTCACTGCTTTGTGATCCTCTTCAAAATCTTTTCTGTTTTTTTAATTTTTAGTTATGTTAACCTTGTTTCCTTCCCTCTGACAGTAGATGGCATAAGAGTAGACGATGGCAAAAGAAACCATGAAATATAAAATTCAGCAATGTTATATCTGGGCTTCTTTGGACCCCTTAGGTGAATGTCATCTACTCTGCTGATTTGGTTTTACACATATTAAGAACTGATTCCAAAATTCTTTCACCAGTGAAAATCTTGCAAAACAGGTGAGATAAACCAGGTGGAATGACTAAAGATGGTTCCCCTTATGATGGTGTTTTTCTCTCAGGGAAGGTTTGTCTCCCATTCAAATCCACACAGGATAATGAACCTCACATTGCCTGTTGCTGCCTCTCATATCTAAGAAACACAATGTAGCCTATGATAGGGAAAATCAGATTACCATTTCACATGCACCATGAAAACATCATCCATACCATTTGCCTGAAGAAAACAGTAAGTGAAAAAAACGCTATGTTTCCTATTTTATTTGAAATTATTCAAAAAGTGGACCACTGTGATAAAATAATTTAGAACTACAGTGGAAAAAATTTAATCTACTATATGTTTATAAAGGCAGTCTACAAGGAGACTGAAAATAAGGGGTCTAAGCTTTTTTGCTTTCTTTATAACACATAGAAAAGGTCTGAAAATTATACAGGAAAAGGGGACTCATTCTCTTGTTATATATTAACAAAACAGGTTTAGGGGAGGTGGGAGGCAATGAAAAGTGTTTGGCTTTTCTATAATAAAAAAGCAGATTTTGCTTCTGCATATGTCTTTTTGTAGAGTTTAAAAAAAAAATCGATTCATCTATGACAGTCATGTATGATTGTATGATTTTTCTCATCTTGTCTGATTATGTCCTTTTAGCACCTATGTACACAGAAAAACTTAGAAAAAAGGGTGTACAAACATTTCTAATAACATCCCTTGTTCTATCTCTTTCAGCACTAATTAGCAGAGAAGTGAATGTATGTTAAAAAGTTGTTAATGAATCTTTTCACAAAACTGACGTGACATTATTGATATTTTTATGGTTTAACAATAGCAGAGAATGAAAGCATTTAGAAAGGAAAAGCAAGAGCTCTTTTACAGTATCTTTATCATAAAGAAACAAAGGTTACCTGTTAAAAGAAAAAAAAATTGGGTTATTTGCTCTTTAAATATAAATATGCAACAGGTTCAAATAGCCATTTGAAAACAGTCTTCAAACAAATTTCCTGGTACTGTGTTATATTTTTTTTTTTTTTTCCTAGCTTGACAAAGCCTCTTAGTAAGAATTTCTAGAAAATTTGAAGAAAGGCACAAGCTATTAACTACTGGTAAAAAACTCCACTATCTTCAGAAGATTCTTTGCTACTTCAGCTACAGATGGAATTTGCTGTTCCTTAAGGAACCTAAAAAGTAGTGTTGACTTAAAAACAAATCAAAATCACTCTTAACCACAACGTTCATCTAGGCCTAATACCTCCTTTATGCAAGAGAAGTGGTATTGTTTTCTCTTTGTTTTCTGTTCACACTTTACACTTTTTTGTCCTTAGGATTAGTATTATGGCCGTAACTGAGAAAATACCCTGGAGACTTAAAACATCTTTTATGTTTCCCTTGGAGTAGTTCCTGTTGTTGAAGACATGAAAAGTTATAGAGAAACTGCTGTTTTGAATGGAAAGTTGCTATGATTTGAAATGTAAATAAGTAAATACAGTGGTAGACATAATGTCTGATCATTGAATCTACATAGTGCCAGGTTCTTTGAGAAGGTAAGCAGAATTCCAGAATAATTCATAATCATACATTTAAAGAGAATACATATTTATGACCTTTTGGTAATGACTTTTGCAGTAGGTACTGTCTCTTGGCTGCCATAAAATCTTACTAGTATTTTCCTCTTCAGAGCAAGCTCATTGTATACAGATGAAGCATTTATAAGAAAACAGTAGCTTGTAAAACTAATAATCTACTCAGAGATAACACCATTTTCCCATTGTCATGTCCATAAGAAATTGCAATGGGTAAATTGCAATTTCTTGCACAAAAAGTAAACATGTGACTCCATCCCGTTATAATCAGGCTGTCCCAAAACATATTTACATGTGCTCTTCTTACCTGATTAAATATCAGGTATAAATATCAGGTATAAATATGCATCCCAACTAGAAGGAAGTGCAGCAAGAGGGCCAGGAGACCTCCTTGGATGGATAAGGACCTGCTCAGGAAAATTCAAAGATAAAAAGAGCCTTACAGAAGGTGGAAGCAAGGACAGGTGGCCTGGGAAGAATACAGGGATGCTGTCCGGGAAGCTAGGGACCAGGTGAGGAAGGCTAAGGCCCAGTTAGAATTGAACTTGGCTAGGGATGTTAAGGATAACAGGAAGGGATTCTATAGGTACGTAGCAAATAAAAGACAGACTAGGGACAACATAGGCCTCCTTCGGAAGATATCGGGAGAACTGGCTACCCTGGATTTGGAGAAGGCTGAGGTTCTTAATGACTTCTTTGCCTTGGTCTTCACTGGCAAAGTCTCTGACCGCACCACCCAAGTCTTGGAAGGCGAACGCAGGGACTGTGAGAATGAAGATCCTAGGCCCACTGTAGGAGAGGATCTGGTTCGAGACCATCTTAAAAACCTAAACGTACACAAGTCTATGAGACCTGATGAAATCCATCAGCAGGTCCTGAAGGAGCTGGTGAATGAAGTTGCTAAGCCACTGGCCATCATAGTTGAAAAATCATGGCAGTCAGGTGAAGTTCCCGATGACTGGAAGAAGGGAAATATAACCCCCATTTTCAAGAAGGGGAAAATGGATGACCCGGGGAATTCCAGACCAGTCAGTCTCACCTCTGTGCCTGGCAAGCTCTTGGAGCAGATTCTCCTGGAAGGCATGCTAAGGCACAGGGAAAACAAGGAGGTGGTTGGTGACAGCCAGCATGGCTTCACTAAGGGGAAATCCTGCCTGACCAATTTGGTGGCCTTCTATGATGGGGCTACGAAACTGATGGACATGGGTAGAGCAGTTGACGTCATCTACCTGGACTTGTGCAAAGCCTTTGACACTGTCCCACATGACATCCTTGTCTCTAAATTAGAGAGACATCATTTGATGGGTGGACCACTCGGTGGATAAAGAACTGGCTGGATGGCTGCACGCAAAGAGTTGTGGTCAATGGCTCGATGTTCGGCTGGAGACCAGTAACGAGTGGTGTCCCTCAGGGATCGGTGTTGGGACCAGTCTTGTTCAACATCTTTGTCGATGACAGGGACAGTGGGATCAAGTGCGCCCTCAGCAAGTTTGCCGATGACACCAAGCTGTGTGGTTCGGTTAATACACTGGAGGGAAGGGATGCCATCCAGAGGGACCTCGACACACTTGTGAGGTGGGCTGATACCAACCTTATGAAGTTTAACCATGCCAAGTGCAAGGTCCTACACCTGGGTCAGAGCAATCCCAGGCACAGCTACAGGTTGGGCAGAGAAGAGATTCAGAGCAGCCCTGCAGAGAAGGACTTGGGGGTGTTGGTCGAGGAGAAAATGAACATGAGCCGGCTTCAGTGTGCGCTCACAGCCCAGAAAGCCAACCGTATCCTGGGCTGCATCACGAGGAGCGTGACCAGCAGGTCAAAGGAGGTGATCCTGCCCCTCTACTCTGCTCTAAGTGAGACCTCACTTGGAGTATTGTATGCAGTTCTGGTGTCCTTAACATAAAAAGGACATGGAACTGTTGGAACAAGTCCAGAGGAGGGCCACGAGGATGATCAGGGGAGTGGAGCACCTCCCGTATGGAGACAGGCTGAGAAAGTTTGGGCTGTTGAGCCTGGAGAAGAGAAGGCTGTGTGGAGACCTCATAGCAGCCTTCCAGTATCTGAAGGGGGCCTACAAGGGTGCTGGGGAGGGACTATTCATCAGGGACTGTAGTGACAGGACAAGGGGTAACAGGTTAAAACTTAAACAGGGGAAGTTTAGATTGGATATAAGGAAGAAATTCTTTACTGTAAGGATGGTGAGGCACTGGAATGGGTTGCCCAGGGAGGTTGTGAATGCTCCATCCTTGGCGGTGTTCAAGGCCAGTTTGGATGAGGCCTTGGGTGGCATGGTTTAGTGTGAGGTGTCTCTGCCCATGGCAGGGGGGTTGGAACTAGATGATCTTAAGGTCTTTTCCAATCCTAACTATTATATGATTCTATGATTCTATCATTCCTTTGAAGCAGCTAGAAGCTAGGGACACAATTTTAGATCCTCAAGCATATTGCTGGATGAATATACTTGAAGGGTGGCATCTTTCTACAAATTTTGAGGTAGACAAATGGGTCACTCATTTCAAATCACATCTTTTAGGTGAGCAATCCTGTCAGGGTGAGTGAGGAGTCTTGATATGGGAGAATACGCCTGAGTGGCAATATTCTGTTCTTGTGACAGAAATAAGAAAAAGACTGTGGTTATGAGTCATCATCTTTCTAAAATTTTGTTGTAGGATACACTCCTTGCTACCTGGATAAGAAAGAGAATGTGTTGTTGCTACTGTGATGTGCCTATGCAGGCTGCACTTTCGTGTGTCTATGGGCTTAGCTGGGCTGGTGGAGGGGAGGATGTAAAGCCTGTGCATGTTAGCCAACACACAGAGCAATACTGTGCAGCATAGCTTGGGGGTGTGGTTGTAAGACACAAGGGTATTCTTCAGTTTGTAATGGCACATGCAAGGATGTTTTCACCAAAGGTCTGAGTTTGCATCCTGTAGACCACCCACATAAGCAGGAAATATGTGACATTCACTCCTGCGGTTAGATAACACAAGCTCTTCAGAAATTCTACTTTGAGGGGAGAGTAGAAGGCACACTTGTAAAACAGAATGAATACAGTTAGTGATTATTTTGCATTCATTCATTATATCTAATATTTTCAAACAATTCTATAGGTGTGCATAGCTTGAACTGGTTATGGCATCTATTGTAGTAACTCATATCCCACAGTGACCTATCTGCCATAACATCCAGCATACCTTCATGTGTGCTCATTCTGGATGAACTACATCTTAGAGTAAGAAAAAAGTAGACTCTCAAATTAACTTTGTTTGCTTTAATGTTTCTTGGTTGTTTTCTTTTCTTGTCTACTGATCCTAAATTTCCTAGGCTTTCTCTTTATATTCTCAAATACGAATTGGTTTTCTATCATTGCAGCAACATTTATTCAACCATGATTATTTAAGCATTTGAAAATGAAACATACACCTTCCACATGGGAAGAGTCCTGAACCAAAATATCCACTGTAGAATCATAGAATCATAGAACAGTTAGGGTTGGAAAGGACCTTAAAGTCATCTAGTTCCAACCCCCCTGCTATGGGCAGGGACTCCTCACACTAAACCATGTCACCCAAGGCTCTGTACAACCTGGCCTTGAACACCTCCAGGGATGGAGCATTCACAACTTCCTTGGCCAACCCATTCCTGTGCCTCACCACCCTTACAGTAAAGAACTTCCTCCTTATATCCAATCTAAACTTCCTCTGTTTAAGTTTTAACCTGTTACCCCTTGTCCTATCACTACAGTCACCAGTGAAGAGTCTCTTTCCAGCATCCTTATAGGCTCCCTTCTGGATACTGGAAGGTCACTGTATTGCAGCAATATAATCAGCAGTATCTTCACTGAAGTTGACGCAGTTAAAACAATATAAAAATAATGTAAATTAGATGTCCTCAAGACCTAGTACTGCAATTTCTTGAGTAATTCTTTTCTGAGCTTAAGCTTGTTCCAATCAATCTCAGTCAGAAGTGGAAGGAAGAGAAAAAGAAGTTAAAGGAAAGCATTATACACACCTAAGTTTAGAAAGCATGTGCTTCAATCACTGTAAATCTTATCAAATTTGTTACTCTTTTTTTTATTATTTTCTTTTGTTTCTCCTGACAGAAAAATTGCTTTCCTCAAATAAGTGCTACACATATGTATGAATGATAATTAGTAAAAAGGAAATTCTAACTCCTATTTTCAGTCCCACTGAATATTATAATTCATATTGCCCCTTTTCTCTGCAACACACGGCTATACACATTTCATATGCCATCTTTAGTTTTAATTATACAATGTTATTTTTTATTAATCAAATGCGAATCATAAAAAAATTATTAATTTCCAGTTAACCATTTCCTGCCACAAGCTTGCTATATTTCCTCTTAATCTGTCAGCTGAATAATGTTGCTTTTTCTGCTTGGAATGGAGAAAATTGTTAGTTCAGTATTATCTAATCTGCCTACCTTTTCTCTGCCTGGATAATGGTTTAAATGTATAGATAAATACTTAGTGTATCTAAAAAAAGAAAAGCAACATAACAGCAATCCCTAAATCAGCTTTACATGCTACCTTAGAACAGTGGAATACTTTGCATAATTTAAATAGTAAACTTCCAAATATATCCTAAGTTTATTGCTGTATTCCCAGGGGAAGAGAAGGCGCACTGAATTATACTCTGAGAGGTGGCCTAACACAGACGTGTGCTATCCTGGACAAGTAAAAATAATCAGGGATACCAGTCTTTTAGAGTATGACTAGCCCACTTTCTAAGTCAGTGAAACCAAAGCACTTTATCTGTTTTCTTGGAAACAGATGCTTCTGTCCCTTTCCGTCTTGAAATGTACTTCACACAACAGCAACTGCCAAGCCAGATGAATTGCACACTAGGGGTAAATGCTGAAAATAAGCAGAATGCAGTTTGAGAATAGGAGTTGAGAATAATTGCAGGAGAGGAAAACAAGCATGGTTCTCTTCATTGTGGTTTCCTTTCAACCACTTTCCAAATGCATCACGTACTATGGAAAATATTCTAAAGAAAAGGTGCAAGTTGTAAGGTGTAAGAGCTGAATCAAAACTTCATTGCTTTCAAAGTCTTTAGACCACCAAAGGTTTTGATCAGGCCCTAGGTCTCTCAGCATCCTGCATTCAAGGCCTGGTGTACTAGCAAAAGGTCTAGAACACTGCACTCAAGTAAACATGAAGTTTGGTGCTTACGTCCCAAACTGAAATCAAGTCCTGCCCTGCTCAGGGTCTGCCAGACAGTAGAAACACATTCTGACTACCCAAGCACATTCCTTCTGGGTAGCTCTGTCTTCTCAGGTCTGAAGAGCTCAGTGGCTATTTCCCAAGCCAATACATAAATGGAACAGACTCTTGAAAAAAATGAAGTTGACTTTCTTAAAAGACAGCTAGATAAGCAATTTTTCCTGGAGATACAATTTGAGCATTCATCCTAGAAAAGGGAAAGGCTTATTTCATGCTTTTGTCTATCCAACAGGATGCACACCTGCATTTTCTACTGCTTCCTAACCATTACATATACTTAAATGCACTATGGGAGAAAGAGGGAATATTTACAAGTCTTTCTTGAAGTATTGTTACTGTAAATGAAAGATATATTGTTCTATAAAGAAAACAAGACACATAACAAAAGAAGATTGCTTTTTCTATATTCTAGCTTGGCTGCAGCCATTGAGGTTTCTTGTACTGATTAAGTGCTTTATAGGGAGTTAAGTAATCATCGTATAAAAAAAATGTGTAAAGGCTGTTAGGAAAAGGATTAAGATACAGATATCCTATTGCCAGTGTCTTAACTATTAAGCTGTGAACCAAGTTCATATATTCTACTTCATTTTTTGTTCAATTTGTCCAATCCAATCAACCCTGACTTTTTACTCTATAGCTTAGTTTCATCAGGATAGGTTCTAGAATTTCTTTATTTCTCCTGAAGTGTCTTTCCAGCTAAACCCAGACACTTTTATAGGAGGCTACATGTAGCAAGACAGTCAAAATCTTTTCCCAGTGTGCTTTTGTACTCCAAAAGAGAAGTTTCCCATTTTGCCATGAATATTCCAGCAATTGCACGGTGATAAAATGAGAGCAGGAGCTGCATTTTAAAAGACAGTAGCAATAGTTGCACTTGTGTTGCTTGTTGTCCCTACTGAGGCATGCTTAGGAGTGCTGACAGAATGCTTGCTAAGTCATATTCTTTTAGATACACAGATGAAGGAGTGCCAGATCCAGCCATGCCTTATGCATCAAGCTTCTCATCTACGTCAAGACTGAGGACGAACCACGTATCTATCAATTTGGCACCATTAAGAGTAGACAGCAACAAAACTGGAGTATCCAGAGTCATCATTTGGGACTCCAGAATAACTTAGGCCCCCAGATCAGGTTTTAGATGCTTAAATCCTTCAGTAGGTTTGGTCCTAAATTAACTAAAATGTGTATGCCTCCATCAGAGTATCAGGTCAGGAAGCTGAGTGAAATCTAGTGTGTTTCCGAGTACTATGTATATTGTATCCATAGGATTACTTAGTAGTGTGGAGTGCAACTGAGATCTGATTACAGATGGTTCCTAGCCTAACAGATGAAGTCATGATCCATCTTGTGCACAAAGCCTTTAGTCACTTCTGGTTCTCCAGTATCACCCCAAAAGGAGCTGTTGTACATATAACGGTCTAATCTAGCTCTTCCATGTGGCCACAGTAAGAAAAGGCTGCATAATTTCTGTTGTTCTCCCTTAAATATGAATCAAATAAAACCTCTAAATGCAAGCATGCATCCTTACGCCTCTAGATATGAGTCCAAACTCATCTCAGTCCCATAGCTGAATATGATTTAGACAAATTTGCTTTTCAGTACTTCAAGACAGGTTTCTCCATCCTCCTTGGTTAGCGGGAGATTCCAGAAAATAATTTTCTCCTTGTAATCGCTGATGTTATTATATTTTTTGACATGAACACAGCTACTGTAAGACCTGTCCTGTTCTCTTGGCAAGTAGAATTGCAGAACTATTTATATTATAAAGAACACAAGGTCTGATACTCACATTCTAGACTGTGATCCAAACTCTGCTTGTTCAAACATATGTATTGCATGCATATTTGATGTTACGCTACAGTCCTTATTCAACCAAAGCCTCCCACAATGGTAAAAAAATAATAATATAATTTAACATCCAGTAATATTCTATTCTCAAGTGACATTATTCTCCTATCAAAATTGTTGCTTCTTGCTTGAATAATTAGTGTTCTTTGTTCGGCTTCCTCCAGCTTTATAAATTAATTTTCTTTCTTCTTCTAAGAGAACTTGTCAAAACTTCAAGATGAGGACACAGCATTCGTATTATCATATTTCCTGCACATGCTAATAAGACTGCAATGGATAGCATCATATTTCCTCTCTTTCTTCTTCTTAATACAAGCGTAACATATTAAATACTTTTTGAGGTCTCTGGTAAATATTGAACAGATACTGCAGTGTGGTGTTTGCTAAAGCCCAAGACCTATGGACATAATTTTTCATTGTTGAAGGGCAATTCACTTATTTTCAAGGAGGGTGAACTTTATGACATGTAAAGCTGCAAAGAACTAAGCAAGCATATTAGAAATAGATTTTATTTCTCTTCTGTAGGAGAACTTCCATTGTGAAAAAACTTTCTAATATCTTGCATAGAGACATTTTGTGTTTCAATTGTATTTTGAGAGAAAATAACATCATGGATTTAAACCCTAGACTCTCCTGAGGTCTTATTATTCGGAAAGCAAAATGGTTTTTGACTGTGTGCATATGTATACATATATGCAGTCATACATGTACATGCCAATAGTTACAGAGTGCCATCTGCTGTCATGAGACTAAATAGTGTTGTCTCTGTTAAGTTTTTAGGATCAATAAAGTCGTTGTGCCCTTCAGAGACTTTCTGATTAAGTTACACTAGCAGAAAAAGCACATTTTAAAACTGTAGGAAAAGTGGAGGTATTTTTTCCTCCCTTTGAACACACTGAACCCTCTATATTGTATTCCATTTTATTTTAATTTATTTCTGCATATAATTGGCGACACAAATCACAGATAGGTCTTCCTCGCTGGCCTATCTGTGCAATCTCTTTATTCTTTTGTTCATGGATGAAAAAATAGTTTCATGACATGCTTGTGTAAAATATTGTTATTTTTTCTTAAAGTGCTAGCCTATTTAGACCAACCAGTTGTTATTTTCTTGTTGCTCTAGAAATAAATTACAAGGAGTCTCAACACAGTGTAAATAACAGCAGAGATGTTTCCAAGCAGCATTCAACCTCCTTTTTGGGAATGAAAATCTAAATTTATTCTTCAGGATAAAAATCTACTTTAAGAATTGGAGCCATAGCAAGATTAAGGCAAAAAATAAACTTTGCTACTTGTCACAGCTGCCTTAGAGAGACAAATCAAAACCGCCAGCTTATGACATTTCATTCAAGACTGAAAACTTGCTCAAATGTTGTGTCTCTTAAGACTGATAAGTACTTCCCTCTGATGGCCTGTTCCATAAAATATTTCTCACAAAAGTTAAATTGCTTGTAATGCTCTGTCTTTGAACTCGGGAAATTTTGTGAAGATATAGACGCAAAAAAGTTTGTGCCAAGTTTCAAATGGGCTCTGAAGAGGCTTTAACTAAAAACTTTTTAATATTAGCATATTTTTGGTTTTTAATTACAGTTAGGTGGATTGCATTGGTAAAATTTATCTCAACTTGAAATCTCAGAAAAATCTCAAGAAGATATTTAACAAGAAGAATGAAAGTCAGCCATGTACCATACTGGTTAAGCTGACTTCTTTATCCCTTTAGGAAAGGTGGCCAGGGAATCAGCACTTTTTCTTGTATCTCACTTGACTGCACAACTAAGCCTTCCACTCTGCCATGGCATCTTTATGTGCTGCCAGGATTGTTTTGTGTTGTCTGTGAAATGTATTCCTATAGAAATATTACAGTCTCTGCACTGTAATAGGACAACATTGTGTGCTTTTGCCTTATACTTGATTAGGTTTAAATCTTGGTAGAAAAATATAGAACAAGATACTTAAGTGACTTACCAAAGATACTGTGTTGAGTGACTCTGCTATTGGCCTCCAAATATGCTCTTTCATGATCAAGGACTAAGAAAGAAAAAAGATACTGTATTACCTAGAGTTTGTCAGAAATCAGTGCGAAATTTCGTTTTAAGTAACAATGTTCAAGAATGGAGATGAAAAGGTAAAAGATTGGATTTATTTTTTGTGTGAAAGAGGAATCATTATTTAAAAAATCAATTTAAAAAGAAAAGCAACAACAAACAAAAAAATATTGCATTTCGATCACTCTCTTTACCTGGACTCATCCTTAGCTTTCTAAGTCCCTGAGGCACCAGCAGAATATCTCCACAAGCAGGTGGAAATTCAGTAGCTGAAAGAATATGGTAGTTTGGCACACCATTCAGGCAGTCTGGCAAGCAGGCAGGTAAGAAAGCAGGCAGAGAAGGAAATAGCTTGTCTTAATCACTTAATTCCTTAGGTAAATTTGACAGAATCAATATAGTACCTTGTAATATTTTAGTCTTCTGTAATTGGCTTATTGTGCCAAAGAATAGTTCCAGTGGTAGATTTTCAATATATCTCATCTCAAGAGTAGATTGTGCTGCCAGAACAGCATTCACCAGGGATCTCAAAACACTTCCCAAATGCTCCTGAATGAAGCCTTGTAACACATCCTTCACATTGGGCAATTAAAAAACCTGAGAATTAGTGCAAACTTTTCCTTTCACTGGAGACAATCCAAATTATCATTGCTGAGCACTCCTTTAATTTGAAGTGGAAATATCAACATAAATTTAACACATATCCTCTAAGACAGAGGACTAGTTTTCAATCTTGTTCTTTCACAAATGCAGATAGATTCTGGCAAAAAAAGACTGGAGCAAAGGAAAAGAGGTAGATCCTGGTATTATAAACAATTTTTATTTTTGTTTAAAAATTGCCTAAGAAAGGGCAAGACTCAACTTCCACAATAATTGACTGGAATAATTTTCTATTCAGAGTTGATTTACCTGTAGGCCTGACAATTTGCCAAGTGTTTTACATTGCCAGTTTTATTCATACACAGAAGTGATTATTATGAGAGTAAGTAATACTCACTTTGATAATGTGCTGCTGTAAGTAAAAAAGTTGAGGACAAAAGCAGCTCATATGCCCAGTTGTCAGTGAAACCCGGAAGGTAAAAAAATAATGTAATTTAAAACCTTCAAATATCTCTCAGGTTCCAAGTATTATTATAGGTATTCTGTCTGTGAATGTATACTGTGACATAATTCACTAAGTGCTGTTCTATTTGAATTCTTTAAAAAAAAAAGTAATCGCTATGTGTCCTCTTTTTATATGCAATATTTATTGTTTTCCCTTTCACTGTATATGTGTTCATTTACTAGGTGCCTTCATCAAGTAATTTGGATCAATAAATTCCATTTTTGCTTGTAATTGAAATGCAAGCATCTAATGTAACTTCTAAGATCTACGAAGTGCCAGTGAGGTGTCAAACTCAAATTGATGTTTGAGCAAGACCACTCTGTAATTATCTTGCAATGTCAAATTAAAGGTCAGATCTGATTCCATCAATAATACAATGAGAGGTAAAGAAACCATTGTGTACTCTTTACTCACTTCCATGGGTCCAGGCGTTTCACTACAGACCATAAACCAGAAGGGACCAGTATTATTTAATATATTCATCAATGATTTAGATGAGGGAATTGAGTGTACTATCAGCAAGTTTGCTGATGACACTAAGCTGGGAGGAGTGGCTGACACGCCAGAAGGCTGTGCTGCCATCCAGCGAGACCTGGACAGGCTGGAGAGTTGAGCAGGGAGAAACTTGATGAAATATAACAAGGGAAAGTGTAGAGTCCTGCATCTGGGCAGGAACAACCCCAGGTTCCAGTATAGGTTGGGGAACGACCTGTTAGAGAGTAGTGTAGGGGAGAGGGACCTGGGGGTCCTAGTGGACAGCAGGATGACCATGAGCCAACACTGTGCCCTTGTGGCCAAGAAGGCCAATGGCATCCTGGGGTGTATTAGAAGGGGGGTGGTCAGTAGGTCGAGAGAGGTCCTCCTTCCCCTCTACTCTGCCCTGGTGAGACCGCATCTGGAATATTGTGTCCAGTTCTGGGCCCCTCAGTTCAAGAAGGACAGGGACCTGCTGGAGAGAGTCCAGCGCAGGGCGACAAAGATGATTAAGGGAGTGGAGCATCTCCCTTATGAGGAAAGGCTGAGGGAGCTGGGTCTCTGTAGTTTGGAGAAGAGGAGACTGCGGGGGGACCTTATTAGTGTATATAAATATATAAAGGGGGAGTGTCATGAGGATGGAGCCAGGCTCTTCTCAGTGGCAAACAATGATAAGACAAGGGGTAATGGGTATAAACTGGAACACAAGAGGTTCCACTTAAACTTGAGAAGAAACTTCTTCTCAGTGAGGGTGACAGAACACTGGAACAGGCTGCCCAGGGGGGTTGTGGAGTCTCCTTCTCTGGAGACATTCAAAACCCGCCTGGACACATTCCTGTGTAACCTTATCTAGGTGTTCCTGCTCTGGCAGGGGGATTGGACTAGATGATCTTTTGAGGTCCCTTCCAATCTCTAACATACTGTGATACTGTGATACTGTGAAAAATGACAATGTTTCACACTCTAATGTGAAAGAGTTTGTCTTTCAAGCTTTTATTATGATACTATCATTATACACTTCATCATCATACACTTACTGTAGTGCATTAGTTCCATTAAAACAAAGGGATTCACCTTGATTAAAACAGATTAATATGCCTTCTATAATTGAGAGAGTTTTGAGGAAAGCTTGCAATATTATCCCTAAGTTTTTGCTAAAATTTTTTTAACTCTTGAAGATCAATGATGGTCTTCAGAATTTTACTGCTGCTGGTTCACTACCATTAAAAAACTCCCAACAATAAATTGCTGTTGACTTCAAAGAAGAATTAATCTTAATAGTATTCCCAGCCATAATATTCAAAATGCAAACATTATGTTGCATAACATTACATAGCATAATGTTGCCTTGAAAATTAAATATTTTAATGTGTTTTAGATTCTTATTTTTCTCCTGTTTTATATGCACTTGAAATACATTCAAGTTTCGGGTTTTTTTTTTTCCGAGCTTTTCATTGAAACATGAGATGGGAAAATAGAACATTTGTTATAGTTGTTTCTATTGTTGTGCTGTTTAATGAAAGCCAAGTTCCAGTTGCAAGAAGTGAAACCTAAGAAATCTGCCAGGCAGTAGACAAACCAGAAAACTGTGGAAACTGCCAATCTTAGTACAGCTTCATAAAGATGTAATGTATTTCACTTTCATAATAAGTACCTGAAACTAAGGCCTAGCTTTAGATTGCAAGTAACAATTGTTAGTAAAGCTCTTTCATGTTTAGAAGAGTCTATTTTAAGCATTCTGAACATAGAGAAGAAAGTCTCCAAATGAAAAATTCCTATTCAGGTATTCTAGAGATGAATAGAATTGAAGTTACATTATCAAATACAAAAACCATACAAAAGGGAAAGAGAAATCTATTTTAAGAAACCTAATTTATTTCTAGAGTTAATAGATATGGAAGATAAAGGTACAGGAATGAAGTTCCTTTATCACTTTAAAAGGTTTAAAAATAGAATTTTAGAGGAATACATACATTTTACAGCAATCACTTTAAACTTCAGCATTTGGTCTCTTATTTCAAGGGAGAGAAAGAGAGATGGATGTTCACTCAGATTCCTACAGTAGGGTGGGAGGAATTGCTGTCTGATGAAGCCTTTCTCCTCTGACATCAGGTTGTCTTGAGCAATGAGCGTATACTTGATCTCTAACATTTAGATAGCTAAAATTAGGCAAGATAAATTCCACCTTATGTTAAATACTTCTCCATGAAGACAAAAACATGAAAAAGACTGTGAGGTGGAAGATAATGGGTTATGTACATTGCTTGTGCTACAGGTCTTGTATCTTGAGATACAAGAAACTTAGATCTTCAGCAGAGCTCACAGTATTCAATGCACAACACAAACACAAAACAAGAGAACATACCATGCCCTAGAGAGCTTATTCATGCCCCACTGTCAAAGATACTGATAATTCTTCTACCAGAGCAGAAGTATCTTCCCACGCTGGTCTGGTACAAAACTATGATCTCAGTCATAATTCCATAATGAACTTTCTAATGCAAGTAGAGAATACATTAAAAAAGAAAAAAATGTTAATATGTTACACTGGTATCTTCTCTGATTCTTAAGGATGCCTTATTCATCAAGATTCCCCACAGTAAAAGGTCTAACTTTCATCATAAGCTGAAAATATTTAACAAACTGAATGTTTTAAGAATTCGAAAGCATTTATAATCAACTGGGCTCCTATCTTATGTGTATCAAGTGGTAAGATTAATGTTTCTGTGCAGCTATAAGTGGGATGCATTGTCCTGCATTCTCATTAGAGTATGTAGAAGCATAATTTTCTGAGAGATTTAATTTAAAGATCCAAGGTTAAATCAGATAAAATCTTATAAATTTCAGGGTACATATTCCAGCCTCACTAACCATTCAGTATGGCTTGTCTTATTTTTCCTGCAAGTTTCCTCAAATAATCACTTTACAGACTGTCACAGAAGATACAGAAGTTCATGACAATGGACAAAAATCTCTGCAATATTGGGTATTTTTTCTTAGAAGACAGGTTATATTGTTTATCTCTGTCCAACTTGGTTTCCTCTGTCCTGTGTGACACACAAAAGATATACATACCTCAAATACTGTTTAATATCCCATAGAAAACAATGGCAATGCTAGATACATAGTTGATGCATGCAGGACATGCCAGACTTCATTTGATGGGAAGATGTCACAAATTCATCCATATCAGGCACTGTATTAACTAGTCTTTGAAATTCCAGTGATAACTATAGTAACCAAAAACATTAAAGCTGCAGCATTGTAAAACTAGCGGTGGGTAATCCAGAAAGCATGAGGGGTTGCAATACAAAATTTATTTACTACTTGTTTGTTTTTTAATGAGCTTTAGCACAGTGTCAAATTTTCAGACTTACATGAATGTTGGGATTGGTGACTATTAATTATTTTATTTATTTTCAACTAAAAAAAGCTGTAAATTACTTGTTTCCGTGAGACACACACTGTTAAATCCAGTAGCTGAAATATAGTTGGACATATAATAACATCTAAGGCAAAACTTCAGGGAGAAATACAATGATAACTGTAATGCACTAAGTGATACTGAATTTGAAAGCTATTAATATGGTTCATTTTTTTTAGCTGATACATTAGTGGAGAACTTCCATCAGATATTGCTAGACACCTCAAGAGACAGGCAAACCTCTTATTAAAAGGGTTTAGATAGTTATGGCAGAAAATTAAAATCTGATGATTCATCTTGCTATTACAGAAGAAATAACATTACTTGGAATGCATAAATTATTCCTTTTGTCATAGATGCATAATGACATGCATAATGAGTCACAATTTTCGTTCATCACTTGCTTATTATTAATTCAATAGCCATAGAGATGGTGTAATGTATTTTCTCCAATTTCATTTTTTATTAATAGAAGTCTTCCTTTTCAAGTTTAACATGGTGACCAAGAGACATGTCGTATTGGTGTAATTGAAGGACCAAAGAAAACAAGTTTCCTGGAATTTCAGTTCTCCTGATTTACATAGCAGTCTGTTCAACAGAGAAAATGTTTGTATTACCCACAACAGAACACACACCTCATTGTGGAAGAGTGGTGCATGCTGCTTTAATGAAGCCACAAAATATAATGCAGTGATTGTGACGGGCTCTTTTGGGATGCAGCTGCTTACCTGATTGCGGAAACATGCAGGGAGTGTATATGTTTCATCCTATCTCCAGCTAACATGAAAACAGTTGTAAGGATAATTAAATAAATATATTACAGCAATATTTACACAGAAAATATTTTTTGTATGTGTCTAAATATAATATATCAGCTGTCTTTCCATCCAGTAACTGCCCTCATTCCAGAACCTACTTTCGACATCTCTCTTTCTATGGAGAAAACAGTACAAAAGTTATTAAACACAGAAAGGAAGTTTGCTAAATGTTCTTTTTTGAAGATATCAGTGACATGTATTAATTACAGATCACTTGAAACGCATTCTCCTCTTTTCAAGATAAGCCATCTATTATTTATGCTGCATTTCTCAAATTGAAAGTAAAGCAAATCTAAGGAGCTTTAGAGGAATTCTGCTCAGTACAGATACAGCATATACAGAGGGTCTGTGCTGAATGCGTGTTCAGATATAACAGCAGCAGAGGAGCTTCTGGTTTTGCCTATGTTGCACAGCTACAGTACTCCTGAAGCTTTAATTTGGCTTTCAAAGTGAATCCTCTGAATGCCCACAGTGTCTGACTCCAGGAATGCCATCCAGGACGTCCTGAGAACAATCTGGCTAGAGGAAACTGGCGGGGCAAGCAGCCCTTTCAGTGCCTGTCAGAACATCCTTAGGCATGCTGTGAATCACCACAACACAGAGCATGACAAATGCCCAGCACAGGTCCCACCTGAGAAAGAGAAAAGGGAGGAGCTGCACCTACAGCATCCTATTGGATGAATCCCCATAAAGAACACCAATGAGCCATTCAGCAAACCCATATACTTTTGGCTTTTCTTATCACAGATGAATCTCTATTCTCATGTGACAGTCTCATGTCATAAGGCCAAATCTGCAAACGTGTAGCCCAGGTCAGTCCTCTGTTAGGAGTAGAAGATGCAGAAGAGACCATCCTCCTACTGTGACAAAGGCACTACAGATATGGTCTCTCTGTAAACTGTGCAAGCACAAGCTTCACATCCAGTATTCAGGCCTGCCCCAACCATTCACCCATCCCCAAGGCTGAAAACCAGCCACTTCTCAGCCTGGAAACAGGTCACGAGTCTCTACCTCGGTCCAACCACTAGTGTCGTGGTTTAAGCCCAGGCCATAAATTAGAACCACGCCGTCTACTTCCCCCCCCACCTTTCTTCCGTCCGCTTCTGGAGGGACGGGGAGGAGAATTGAAAGAATGCAACTCCCATGAGTTGAGATAAGAACAGTTTAATAACTAAGGTATAACACAAATCACTACTGCTACCACTAATAGTAATAATGATAAAGGAAATAGCAAGGGAAGAGAATACAACCGCTCACCGACCGGTACCTCGCCCCCACCCTGCCGTGTTGCAGCCCTTCCGGGTACTCTCAGTTCTACATCCTGGGCATGACGTGCTGTGGTATGGAATACCTCTTTGGCTAGTTTGGGTCAGGTGTCCTGTCTCTGCTTCCTCCCAGCTTCTCCTCCTCCCTAGCTCAGTCGGCAGAGCGTGAGACTCACAAAGTCCTTGGTCAGGGTAAACATTCTGACCAGCAACTGAAAACATCGGCTTTATCAGTATTATTCCCAGGCCGAAAGTCAAAACCACAGCGCTGCACCAGCTACTAAGAAGAAGAAAAACTGACTGCTGCTGCTGAACCCAGGACAACTAGGACATCCAGTAAGGAAAATACGAACTTCCCTTTTTTTGGGCAACGTTTTTCTGGGGCAGGTCCCAGAATCCTTAACATTATCTACTGTTGCTCTTGACGCACCACCTGGAGATATGCTCTTTATGGCAGTGTAGCCCCTCACAGCAGTATATCCTGTTCTCTTCTCACATGGTGCAGTCTAGAAGCTTTACTTTTACACTTTCAACCTCATTTATGGAAGCTTGTGATTCATACTAGTGCAGTAAGACCATTACAGAGACTGATGATGGGACATTTTAGAGTAAGATGGCATTTCATGGCACAAACAAGTTAAAGTGGGTGAATACTAAGAGTGTCTTGCTAGACATACTATGAGGACCTGGGGAATATCTTGGTGAGAAAACCTTATGCAGTTTGGATACATCTGGGCTACCCCAAAAATGTCATGGGAATTTAATGCATTGACAGCAAGTGTGAGTCTGGGGTGCTTTTGCTGTCATGGTATTATAGAGTGGCCAAGAAGAGCAGTGAAGACAGAACCAGTGAAAATGAAAATTGCCAAGTTAAACCTGCAGCTTGCCAAAAGGAGGGTTTCCATGGGGTAACTGTGGAAGGAGGCGGGCAGGTGTGAGGCAAAGAAATCATCCAAAGAAGTTCCAAATTACCTTCAGATCTGATATGCTCATAAAGTCGGCCTTTATTTTCAAGCTATTCACATTTCTGAAAGCAAAAGTGAAGGTGAATTGCAGGTCTGGAGAAAATGGAATGTCTGTACAGTCTTGGTCTAATTTTCTTGCCACCAAATGATAGCTCAGGTGTTCGGATGAAGGAGATTCTTGTGGTAATTTCTCAGTGCTTGCTGCCCTGAGACCAGTGACCCTTGCTAACCCAGAGGGCTTTCATCTTTCTCTCAGTTCTCTCACCTTTCCTGTCTCAGAGCTGCCCTGAGCCCTTTTAGCCCATCGCTTTCCCTCCTCACTCACTTTTCCTATCTCAAAGCCTTCTCTGCCCTCTGCTCAACTATTCCCAAATCCCTTCCTGACTTAACAGCCTGGGTTCATGCTCCCTGAAATTTTCCCACCACCTCCTCCTACTCATGTCTGTCTTCAGGAGGCACAACTCTTGGCATAGAGGCTGTTCTGCTCCTGTAACTCTGAAGTGCCTGCACACTATGGGGGTATCTGCTGCCACACCAGGCCACCACAGCGGCAGGCATCTGCTTGTACCCTTCAGCTCATCTCCACTCACGTCCTCCCACCAGCAGCTGTGGCTCTCATTCTGGCAGGGATTTCAAAATCCTGCAGAGAGGTTGCATTTATAAAATATCTCCCTAAGTGTATTCCAGAGGAAAAGCAGGGGAAAAGAACGCCTTCCCTGCAAGAACTCTCTACCAGCCATGGAGGTTTTCTGGGAGGATCTTTTTGGGCTTATTTAGCTTTCTCTGTTAAAAAGGGTGGCAGGTTCTTGGGGGAGAATTTAATGCAGCACTAAGGAGAATTACAAAATTTAAACGCAGCAAAGGCCAAGTAACTCATCCAATGCAACTTCTCGACAGTGCAGTCTTGCACTGTTTGACAGATTTTGTGATGCTTTCATCCAGTCTACATCTGCTTTACAAGGGATGAAGCTTCCTGTACTCCTCTGGAGTTTTTCTGATATTTTATGTGATTCTAACCTTTAGAAGTTTGCAAAGTAAGAAGCTTTGACTTTCATACAGACTACAGAAACTTCCATTTTACACCATACTAATTTCACTTATGTACAAAAGCTGAAGCATAATGTTATAGCTCAGCAGCAACATAACCAAAGAGAAAATGAGCCACTCAGTCTCCAATTCACTGGGAAAAAGAGCTCTGACTAAGCAAGATCTCTTTCTATAATTGTCAGTGAACCTCACCTCTTTTTAACCCCTAGGTCTGCTCTTCTGCCTAAGCATGTCTTTTTTTCCCTTCTCTCATTTACCTTTTTAGTTTTGACCTTTTCAGCCATTTCTCAATACCTTTTCTGAGATTCTCTGAGGAATTTAATGAAATACTTCAGAGTGTTCAGCAAAGCTGTAGAATGTCTGAAGTTCAAGTAAGTCCTATTTACTGATTTGATGCAGCTCATGAAGGAACTGCAGTTCCACTGAAACCAGCAAGGATCTTGACATAGATTTCTCTGGGGTTCAAAGGCCATCTTGTTTCTTCTGGTTTTTAGCTTCACTTTTCACTTCCAACAAAATTTTGAAATCACTAATGCTGATAAGAATGATTTGATAACAAATTTAGAGCAGCAAACAAGATGTGTCAGCTTGACTTTTAACACTTGTGTCAAGCAGGATTTTGTTCTAGCAAGACACAATGCTGCAAATTTGCATGATTAGTTGCTCAGATAGGAAAAATCACATTGACATTCAGCAGAACTACATGGAGGCACAAATTCATCATGGAGGATTGTGTGACAATTGTCTGCATGACACAAGAACAGTAGGCTCATGTTACTGCCGAATAAGAAATTAGCAATTCAGGATCTTAATTTTGTGCATGAACTATAATAAGGCTATTCCACCACTTACGTTCCTCTGTGCAATGAACAAAGGTAAGAACTGTACTAGAACTAATATTGAAAGAAAGAGATAACATAGGTATTTATGCTCTCAAGTGCTTGGGGTGCTATTTGAGTTGTCAAGTCTTATACTGAGTATCATCCACACCTGTCACATGTTTTTGAGAGAAATTTCTGATTTTTTACCAATACATATTTGGACAGAGCAAAGCATTTCTTGTTGTGATAGTGAATGACAAGCTTTACAATTTCATTTGTGGGTAAGTATCTGCTGAGAATTTAAGCTGAAATGAGCAAGATGTGGCCTCTGCTTAGGTGCGCATGTGCAGTGGATATGATACTACCTGTCTTGCAACAGGCTGCGACTAATCTTCAGAATTCTTCTTTTTACTGTGTTGTCATAGATGTGTTTGAAATAAACCAGGGTAACATGCTTACTATTACGTAACGTGTATTGTGGCTGCAATACCCAGACAAAACATAAAAGTTTTACCTCATTGTAATTTGATGTACTCAGTTTTGAAAAGGCACTGTTTTTCCCCATTGGACTGAAATATTCATAAGGAAAAAAAAATTATGCAAACCCTGCATTTTTCCATGAACTAAACAAAGTGAAAACCTAGTAAATGACTCAAGTTATAAACTATTAATCAAGTTGATAATTGGCCATTATGTAGTGACGAAAATAATGTTTTGGAGTCATCTTAAGTGAATCAGCCCTTCTGGAATAAAGCACTGAATTTTCAAGTGATTATGTTTTTTCTAGTGATTTAGCAGTGTGCGCTCGCAGCCCAGAAAGCCAACCGTATCCTGGGCTGCATCAAAAGAAGCGTGACCAGCAGGTCGAAGGAGGTGATCCTGCCCCTCTACTCTGCTCTCGTGAGACCTCACTTGGAGTATTGTGTGCAGTTCTGGTGTCCTCAACATAAGAAGGACATGGAACTGTTGGAACAAGCCCAGAGGAGGGCCACGAGGATGATCAGGGGACTGGAGCACCTCCTGTATGAAGACAGGCTGAGAAAGTTGGGGCTGTTCAGAGTGGAGAAGAGAAGGCTGCATGGAGACCTCTTAGCAGCCTTCCAGTATCTGAAGGGGGCCTATAGGGATGCTGGGGAAGGATTCTTCACTAGGGACTGTGGTGAAAGGACGAGGGATAACGGGTTAAAACTTAAACAGGGGAAGTTTAGATTGGATATGAGGAACAAGTTTTTTACTATAAGGGTGGTGAGGCACTGGAATGGGTTGCCCAGGGAGGTTGTGAATGCTCCATCCTTGGTGGTGTTCAAGGCCAGTTTGGACAGAGCCTTGGGTGACATGGTTTAGTGTGGGGTGTCCCTACCCATGGCAGGGGGGTTGAAAAGATGATCTTAAGGTCCTTTCCAACCCTAACTATTTTATGATTTTATGATTTGAATGCCGAGCAAGACCACTGTGATTAATGGCTATCATAATTAATGTAGAATAAATTAATAATGACTTTCAATTTTGCAGTAAGATGCTGAAGATAACAGGTATATTCTTTATGACTTTCTGTCTACAAGAGGTTAATGTTTTAATGCATACAATCAAATGATGTGAAACCACTATTCTTCATTAATTTTAGAAACAAATATTTTGTAGCACACTGTTGATCAGGTAGTAAAAGCCCATTAAACTAAATATATTTACAGAGGTAGAGCGTAGGATATATCTTTAAAAAGAAATTAAATTTTTGGACATGGAACACTTATAATGAAGAATAACTGATAATTATCAGACTCAGTCAAAACTGCAATAATAAACCTGCATGAATAATAATTAATTTCATACTTACTTTTGACAACAGGGCTTTCAAAAACTAAATAGGTATTTGCATACTGAAGAAGTATAGTAAATTATTATCCAGTATCACCAGATAAACACTGTCCATTACAGTCAAACATTCAGTGCAATGAATGCGTATGAATCCAGAATTTAATACATTTCTGAATTCAAATCATGTGTGAATTTTCTCTCTGAAATACAACAGATGTTTCCTGTACAGCAGGCAGCAATTTTGGGGTTCCCCAGCTATGCTCCCCTCTCACTGCCCAGCAGTTTCACCCTAAAATTCTGTTGCCATAAATTGGTAAATTCTAAGGCTGACTTAACAGGATGGCTTTTGGGCAGCCTTACAAATGGAAGCTACCTATTTGAGACAGAGAATGTGATGCAGATCTTTCGCTATTGTTAATATAAAGTGTGAGAAAATGTACACATCAATAATAAAACAGTATTGAGGCAAATGAAACTCAAGATTCATATTTTTATTGTAATTTGTCTATGTACCTTGAGAAGTGAGGAGAAAAACAGTTGTTTAGGCTGTCCCTGAGTTTAAGGGAAATATCGATATTCAGGTTAAATGTCTTGTAATCAAATCCCAGTGTGCTCACCCCCATGCTTGTTTGATACAGATCCTCCATGTCCCAGCACCTGAAAATAGAGGTCAATGAAAGATATCTAGGACCACTGTACAAATCAACAGTTAGCAGATGGCAGGGAGATCTGTAGGGTAAAAAGGCTCACACATCTGCCTTCAGCCTGAAAGATCATGTGAGTGCTCTTATTTGCAAAGCTATGGAAAAATCTATCCACTAAAATCCATCCACCATGAAGTATGGACATATTTTTATTTGCTCCACTTCCTTTCTGATGTTTATTTTACAGTGAAAGGCTTGCTAGGCTGACTCCAACAGAGCAGCTCCCAGGTCAGCTGGCTAGTTGAGGAAGAAAAAGAACTTGGTGTGGGTGCTGTGGGCAGCCAGCCACCCATCTGGGCTTCAGTATGCCCTTGAGCCTGCTGTGCAGACTCAATTCTTTATGATTAATTACTATGGAAACTGCTGAATTTAGTTTCAATTTTAGCTTTGATTAGTTGAAAAAATTACTGGGAGACCAAGCTTCCCAGGCCATTTTCTGAAGAAAAGTCCGAAGCCAAACACTGGAGCTCCACTCAGAAGCACACTGGGCCATGAGGTTAGTTTTCTCCTTCTGGGCTTATTATAGACGAGTGGAGCTTTTAGTTTCACGGTCCTTCTTGCTATGTTGCAAAAACTGTCAATCTCTTAGGCAATTGCCTTCTCCTTTTTTACCTATAAAAGAGCTGCCAAGCATTAATTTTAAAAAGTAGATGTGCTTTATCCACCTCAGCCACTCTTGGTTTTTTTCACCAACTAAACAGAGCAGTCTACTTCATCCTGATTCAATTGATTTTTTTGCCTACTGGGAACACAAGTAATAAATAGCAACCTTATTTAAAGATCACTGCAGTGGGCTTGTGATAGCAATTCAATAGTTTCAGTGCCATAGTAGTCTTTCTTTGATGGCTATGTGGTTTCCCAGTAGGCCTGAAAACATTAAAGATCTGAGGAAAACCATTTTCTTTCTTAATAGGAGAATCAATTGGACTGAACACATAGGTTTAGGCTGATGTGATTAAATGTCATGTGTGAAGGAGATGGACTTCTTGCCATATATTTTAGCCTCTAAAGAAGCAAATGCTAACCAGTACTGATCTTCATACCAGATTGCTTAAGTGCATAAAGTTGGACAATGTAATTCTTCATTTGTTGCATTTTTTTGGTGTGCAAAAGAACACCATTACAATCTACTTTCTTTGATTTACTGCCTTTTGAGGCAAAAGAAATCTGAAACCTTAAGTAGGCTTAGCGGATTAGAACACAGCTGGCAAAGGACAATTTCTTTGGTTTATACTCCTTCAAGGTCAACTGGCAGATGGCAGAGAACTGAACTTCATTGTCCTTCATTTCCATGGATGTGATCAAGAAAGGCTGCACATAATGCAAGATACCATTGACTTTATTGACCTCAGATTTGTAAGCTCAAAAGATAGAAGAAACTTACTGCCATACATATTTGTCTCCATTGGCCATTCTTCTTTCAAATACTCATTACAATTTGTTGTTGTTACATGTATTATGAAATATGGAAGCATTTAACTGGTCATTTTACAAATAAAGTTAAAATAAACATTTTGGTTTTGACAAACACTTAGAATTCTTATAAATAACAGATGAAGGATGTGTTTATTTATTTATTTTAAGTGTTTATTTAAGAGTTTATTCTGTACCCTGTTTCTCAATTGTACATGTATAGAATAACAAGTACAATATTACAACATTGTTGTATACCACCTTAAGCTATTGTTAATGTCAGAATATTTGTTCTTCCAACAGGCTCAAATCTCTTCAAAGTTTAATTTTAGATAAGCGAAGTGGTAGTAATGAAGCAGCCTCTGTTTGTTGAAATGATGCAAAGATTTTTCCATTAAAGGTAAAAAATGTGGATTATCCCACACTTTGTTATCTGCAGTTACCATGTGGTTTTGATTATTTGTATCACATTACAGAAACCGGAGTTTCTTTTCCAGGAATCCTGTTCTTTAGTCTTTGAAGACAGTGACAGCACTGCCATTGACTTTTCTGAAATTAAAATGTAAACCTTCAACCTCCATGCAATCTATCTTAATTACAGCGATTTCTTTCTGTTTGTCTTCTGTTGCACTTGATTTGTAATGATTATTTTCTGAATTCTAAAGAGTAATATTTCAGTAAATTATTTAGTACCCCACTGGCTTTTCTTATTCTTCCAGATTCTTGTCATTGTCTCGTTTTTTATTTTTTTCCTTTTTTTTTTTTTTTTTTTTTCCGTGGATGGAGCTTTTAAGTCATATTCTATTGAATAATATCATAGGTGACATAATAATGGTCATAAAAGTAATTGTAAGTGGGGTTGCCATACAGATTGCATGCAACATTCTTGTCATTCAATTTATAGATTTACCCTCTTAAATATAGATTATTCAAACCTTAATCTCTTATCCATCCTCTCCCTAGAAAATAAATAGTTGTATTCACTTAGTTAGTTTTACATGTGAAAGTCATCCCTTAATCAATAAAACAAAAATGGTCATTTCATTGTTAACCATATATCTGTAAAATCACATAATCACGAGGGCAAAATTAGCAAGTCTCCTAGGTGCAGAAAATGCCAAGGTCCCTTACCTGAATCATCTTAGTCTGTTTTGTGAATTCCTGAGAGAAATAACCTCACAACTCTGAGTTCCTATTGGAGTCAGTAATGGCTGCTGATTTCCATGGAGCCTCTCAACCTGTATTGTGTTCACCGTTGCAGCTGCCCACACAAGCATGCAGAGAAATTCCCAGGATCTTCAGGTCAAGGACAATCCACCTCCATGGAGCATTATGAAAGGTTTTCTTTCCTGAGGGGGAGTAACACTACATTGAGAAGTGTCAGACTACAAAGACTTTGAGAATGAGGAACCCGCATTTATATCAGTGGCAGAAAAAGCAAGCTACAAGACTTAGTACAAATTTTAAGCACTGCAGTGATTATGCAGTTTGACTTTGAGAAACTGAAGGCCCAGCACCTCAGGGAAGGATTTGCTCACTGTGCAGCAATATGTTTTTAGGTACAATGTGACATTAGCGAGTCTGTCTAAAAGCCATCAAAATGTAGTACTAAAGAGGACCAATTTTTCTCTCACAACTCATAAGGCAGAGGAAATAACATGGAAAATCGTAAATAACATGCTTATTAATCCTAAATTAAGCTGCAGTTGATTATTTTCTTTAGATTTGCTGGGCTTTATGTATTTGTTTCTATGACAAACTGTCAGTGTAAATGGAAGAAAATTACTAAGCAATGCCTTGTATGATGATCATCTCCCATACATTAACTCCCCACAACACACATATAACTCACCAACTGGTGTGCATTGAGGGGAATAAGAGTGCAATGCTCTTACTCTTCATCATAGACTACACTGCCAGGAATGGACCTATAATTCTCAGAATATTTTCTACATCCCTTTCTATAGATAGGAGTTAAATTTGCCTTTGAGATCTAATCCAGGGGCTGCTTGTAATAGCAATTTAAACAGTTTGGCTAGTAGTCCTGTGGTTTCACATACAAATAACATTTGGTCCTGGTGATTTATTAACATTTAACTTAATTATTTGGTCTAATACTTCCTGTATATTTGCTGCAAACTCACCTCACACTTCTGACCTAGCTGCTACAAATGATGCATCAACTATGGGAATCTTCTCATCTTTTTCAGAAGTAAAGACCAATGGAGCAAAGCCATTGGGCTTTCTTGCTATGGCTTTATCAACCCTCAGTGCTTCCTCTACACCGCTGTTATCAAGCTGTCCTGTCACTTCTGTAGGTTTTCTGCTTTTGGTGTACTTGATGAATTTTCTGCCATCAATTTTCATTGTTTGTAAAGTGACCTTCAAAATACTTTTATAATACTTTAGTTTGAAAAGGACTTTAAGATAATCAAGTTCAGCTGTAAATATAACACTGCCAAGTCAACCACTAAACCATGTCCCTAAGTGCCACATCTGCACATCTTTTAAATATCTACAGGGATGGTGACTTGACCACTTCCTTGGGCAGCCTGCTCCAGTTCTTGCCTCCCAAGAAACTCTGTCAAACCATCTCCTAAACAGGCAGAAATTTTCCCTCCAGAAGCCCAAGGCAGAAGTTCTGCTGACCCCCCTCCTTACTTCTCCACAAATCAAAAAACTGTGAGTGCTGTGGCCAGGACAGCCTCCAACCATCACATCACCCACAAGTCTTTCTGTGTTTGCAAATAACAGGTCCAGCAGGACACCTTCACTAGTTAACTCCCTCACCAGCTGTTTCAGGTAGTTATCTTACACACATTCCAGGAACATCCTAAATTGGTTCCTCTCCACTGTAGGGTATTTCCAGCAGAGATGTGAGAGTTGAAGTCCCCCACAACAGCAAGGGCTAGCAATTGTGAGACTTCTCCCAGCTGCTTATAGAATATTTCATCTGTCTCTTCAATCTGTTCGGATGGTCTATAACAGACTCCTACCATAATATCTACCTTTCTGGCCTTCCCCTTGACTCTTACCCTAAACATTAAACAGAGAGAGTCAAGCTCTAGAGAGTTGAATACCCCCTAATATACAGGGTTACCCCACTGCCTATTTCTTCCTTGCCTATCTCTTCTGAAGAGTTTATAGCTATCCATTGCAGCACTTCAGTTCTGTAAGTCATCCCTCCATGGTTCTGTGAATACAAGTATATAATAGTTTTCCAGCTGTACAGTAACTTCCAGCTCTCCCTGTTTATTGACCATGCTGCATTCATTGGTGCAGATGCACTTCATTTTGGATATTAATCCTGCCACCCTATTTTGGGGTGAAGCAGTAATTCCTATGTGATTGTTCTCAGGGGCTCCTGTGATTTCTAACATATCAAAAAAATCTTTGCTTCCATATGGATCTTCATCTTCTATCTCCACTGAGAGGAATGATTTGACTTTTTGTGTTTCATGGCTTTTCCTTTTGTCTTCATTTGTACAGGTATTTTTGCTTTTTAAACATAATTTTTTTTCCGTATATCAAACTTCCCCATGGAGCCATGTAATTTTCTGCTTTTCTTTTTAGATTTTGGCACTATTTTTGACTGATTCTAACAAATACTTTTTTAAACAGATTCCAGGTTGCTTAGAGGCTTTTTTTTTTTTTATAGTAACCCTTAAGTTCTCTTTCCTTCCTTTCCCTTTATTTCTACTTCCCCCTCCCTTTCCATGTAAAACCTGTGTCTCTACACCTTGTCCTTAATAGACGTTTATCCAGTCTGTATGTGGGCAACTGAGATGGTCTTACTCTTATTATCTGACACTAATTTGTATTTTCTCTAGTCTTGCTTAACATTTCCTGACCATCATAATTGCCTTATTGCCCCAGTGAATTGTTCACAAGTGCAATACTAATACTAAGACCATTACCATTAGGGGTAATCCCACTTGAGATTTCCACCCACAATTCTTCATATTCTATAATACTTCTATGCTATTACATTAAAACAGTAGGGTGCCCATTGTCGTATCATTAAGCATAACTTCTTTTTGGTTTTGTGGCTTAATGTTGCTATGTCACAAAAACAATAACAGAGGACTGAACAATCCTGACAAGCTAATTACATCAGATGAAACTGAAATAAAATAGATGGTGCTTCAAACAGAATATTGATTGGCAGCTCCAAGAGAAAGTCTGGAAAACCTTAAATATTTCTTCCCTACAACAATTACTGATAAAATCATAAAATGGTTTGGATTGGAAGGGACCTTAAAGACCATTTCATTCCAATCCCTAAATAGGGATACCTTCCACTATAGAATCATAGAATAGTTAGGGTTGGAAAGGACCTTAAGATCATCATTTCAACCCCTGCCATGGGAAGGGACACCTCACACTAAACCATGTCACCCAAGGCTCTGTACAACCTGGCCTTGAACACTGCCAAGGATGGAGCATTCACAACTTCTTTGGGCAACCCATTTCAATGTTTCACTATCCTTACAGTAAAAAACTCCTTCCTCATATCCAATCTAAACTTCTCCTTTTTAAGTTTTAATCCGTTATTCCTTGTCCTATCACCACAGTCTCTAATGAATCCCCAGCATCCTTATAGCCCCCTTTCAGATATTGGAAGTCTTCTGTGAGGTCTCAACGCATCTTTCTCTTCCCCAGGCTGAATAGCCCCAACTTTCTCAACCTATCTTCATGCAGGAGGTGCTCCAGCCCCCTCATCATCCTCGTGGCCCTCCTCTGGACTTGTTCCAACAGTTCCATGTCCTTCTTATGTTGAGGACACCAGAACTGCACACAATACTCCAAGTGAGGTCTCACGAGAGCAGAGTAGAGGGGCAGGATCACCTCCTTCAACCTGCTGGCCACGCTCCTCGTGAGGCAGCCCAGGATACGATTGGCTTTCTGGGCTGCGAGCACACACTGAATCTGGCTCATGTTAAGTTTCTCATCAGCCAACACCCCCAAGTCCTTCTCTGCAGGGCTGCTCTGAATCTCTTCTCTGCCCAACCTGTAGCTGTGCCTGGGATTGCTCTGACCCAGGTGTAGGACCTTGCCCTTGGCATGGTTAAACTTCATAAGGTTGGCATCAGCCCACCTCACAAGTGTGTCGAGGTCCCTCTGGATGGCATCCCTTCCCTCTAATGTATCAACCAAATCACACAGCTTGGTGTCATCAGCAAACTTGCTGAGGGCGCACTCAATCCCACTGTCCATGTCACCAACAAAGATGTTGAACAGGATCGGTCACAATACTGATCCCTGAGGGGCATCACTCGTTACTGGTCTCCAGCTGGACATTAAGCCATTGACCACAACTCTTTGCATGCAGCCATCCAGCCAGTTCTTTATTCACTGAGTGGTCCATCTATCAAATTGATGTCTCTCCACTTTAGAGACAAGGATGTCACACAGGACAGCATCAAACGTTTTGCACATGTCCAGGTAGATGGCGTCAACTGCTCTACCCATGTCCATCAGTTTCGTAGCCCCATCATAGAAGGCCACCAAATTGGTCAGGCAGGATTTCCCCTTAGTGAAGCCATGCTGGCTGTCACCAACCACCTCCTTGTTTTTCCTGTGCCTTAGCATGCCTTCCAGGAGAATCTGCTCCAAGAGTTTGCCAGGCACAGAGGTGAGACTGACTGGTCTGGAATTCCCCGGGTCATCCATTTTCCCCTTCTTGAAAATGGGGGTTATATTTCCCTTCTTCCAGTCATCGGGAACTTCACCTGACTGCCATGATTTTTCAACTATGATGGCCAGTGGCTTAGCAACTTCATTCGCCAGCTCCTTCAGGACCTGCGGATGGATTTCATCAGGTCTCATAGACTTGTATACGTTCAGGTTCTTAAGATGGTCTCGAACCAGATCCTCTCCTACAGTGGGCCTAGGATCTTCATTCTTACAGTCCCTGCATCTGCCTTCCAAGCCTTGGGTGGTGCGGTCAGAGACTTTGCCAGTGAAGACCGAGGCAAAGAAGTCATTAAGAACCTCAGCCTTCTCCAAATCCAGGGTAGCCAGTTCTCCTGATATCTTCCGGAGGGGGCCTACGTTGTCCCTAGTCTGTCTTTTATTTGCAATGTACTTATAGAATCCCATCATGTTATCTTTCACATTCCTTGCCAAGTTTAATTCTAACTGGGCCTTAGCTTTCCTAACCTGGTCCCTAGCTTCCCGGACAACATTCCTGTATTCTTCCCAGGCCACCTGTCCTTGCTTCCACCTTCTATAAGCCTCTTTTTTTCCTCTAAGTATCTTCATCAGCTCCTTATCCATCCAAGGAGGTCTCCTGGCCCTCCTGCTGCACTTTCTTCTAGTTGGGATGCAACACTCCTGAGCTTGTAGCTAGTGATCCTTGAATAACAACCAACAGTCTGGGATCCCTCTGCCCTCTAGGGCTCTACATCCCATGAAACCTTACTAAGTACTCCTGAATAGGCCTGAAGAGGCTTGCTGCATGCTCTTCTCACTGTCCTGAGGATCACGAACTCGACCATCTCATGATTGCTACAACCAAGGCTGCCCTGGAGCATCACATTTCCAACCAGTCTTTCCCTGTTGGTGAGTATGAGGTCAAGCATGACACCTCTCCTTGTCGGCTCCTCTATTACTTGTAGAAGGAAGTTGTCTTCCACACAATCGAGAAACCTCCTGGATTGCTTGTGCGGGGCCGTACTGTCCCTCCAAAAGATGTCAGGATGTCTGAAGTCCCCCATGGGGACAAGGGCCTGTGAGTGTGAGGCTGTTCCTATCTGCCTATAGAGCACTTCATCCACAGATTCCTCTTGATCAGGCGGTCTGTAACAGATCCCCACAATAATGTCTCCCATCACTGTTCTCCCTTTAAACCTGACCCACAAACTCTGTTAACTGCTCACCCGTCCCCAGACAGAGTTCCATACTCCATCCTATCCAGCCTATCCTTAACATAAATAGCAACTCCCCCTCTCCGTCTGCTGGGCCTGTCTTTTCTAAAGAGCCTGTAACCTTCCATTCCAACACTCCAGTCATAGGAGCCATCCCACCCTGTTTCTGTGATGCCTATTATATCATATCCCTGTAGACATGCACACATCTGTAATTCCTCTTGCTTGTTCCCCATATTATGAGTGTTTGTATAGAGGCATCTGAGCCGAGCTCCAAATGAAGCCAGCTCACTGGCTGGAGCAGCTGAAATACCTCTACATTGCTCCAAGCATCTATTATAGGTGTTGGCAGCTGACTGGGAGTGTTGGGATGGAATGACGCCCTCCTCCCCAACACATCTAATTTAAAGCTTTCTTGACCAGCCTGGCAAGCTTCCTATCAAAACAGCTCTTCCCTTTCATTGTCAGATCAACCCCACCAACCTCCAGTAGACCTCACCTCCCAAATTGAGTCCCCTGTTCTAAATACCCAACGCCCTGACTAGGGCACCACTGTTCTAACCATTTATTAACCTGGCCGATCATCCTAGCCTTTTTTAGGTTCTCCCCTTTACCCTGGAGAATTGATGAAAAGACAACCTGAGCTCCAGAGCCCCTAACCACCTCTCCCAGGGCTCTGTAATCCTTCTTAATGTTTTCTGGGCTACTGCTGTCTATATCACTAGCACTAGCTAGACGAGGTTTCTCAAAGCTCCATCCAGACTAGCCTTGAACACTGTCAGGGATGGGGCAGACAAAACTTCTCTGGACAATCTGTGCCAGTGTCTCACCACCTTCACAGTAAAGAACTTCCTTGTTATGTCTATCTAAATCTACCCTCCTTCAGTTTAAAGCCATTACACCTTACCCTGTTGAATCCTCATATAACTTCAGAAACCAAAAAACTCTATATAATATTTGAAAAAGCATAAATTACTGGCTGAAGTTTGTGTATGTGTGTTTGTGAAAATACTCCTGAAGATTATTTTCTTGCCAACCACTGACTACAATACTGAAATAAAATTGCATATTTGACTACAGCTGTCTGTATTGTCCTTTTATTAAGCTGGGAAAATAATACAGAAATATGCTCATGGATATGCGTTTAGCTATTGCACTGATATATCCATGTCTGCTTACTTTTCAAAGTAATCTCAACAACCTTATTTCCTTATAAAGGTTTTTAATAAAGTCATATGTGTGAGTTTTCATGTAAAATAGCTTTCCTCTCTTTCACCCTGTGCCAACCTCAACAGTTCACAAAACAGATAGATAAAAGACCAGCAGCCAGAAGGTATGATCTGTGTGACTAGGCAAATAAATTTAAGCCACAGAATGTAATATTAACAGCGTTCAGAGACAAGGAAGTTTGGCTGTTCTTTATCTAACAGTATAAGATAAAAGGTTGCAGATAAACCATTTCTAATCCCTTGAATCAATGCCCTAAAAGAAGATACAATTGTTTCTTTAAAGGATGTCAAAGACTGTTTATAGACAATGAGACTAACTTGATTAAACTTCAGTTTCTCCAGTGAATACAAAAGATTATCATTCATTAATCATAGTTTACTATATTTGATATGCTCTCAAAAGAAAATGGGTGTTCTCGGGATTCAGTCTTTTAAAATAGGTAGTTGTCAGTCTTAGAAATAATGGCAAGACAAAGGGAATAATGCATTCTCTGATATCTGTGCATGACTTTGCAACAGAGAATAAAACTAGCTGTAGTAGCAGCAATACTAATGGCAATAACAATAATAATGACAAAGCCAGCAATATGATGCTTAGAGATTATAGGACAGAGTTTTTGAATTACTTTTGTACCTTTAAAATAGAAAGAAACTTTTCTAATAAGAAAAAAACCTGTCATGTCTGATAAAGTTATCAGTCCCTGCTAGGTTAGTAGCTGGATGCCAAAGACTTTAGCAGGAAAACATCAGAGTGAATAATTGATGATAATTAACCTCACCCTATCGATATCAGCAGACCTGGAATTCACTTCACCACGTTCAAGTCTGGCCCTTACTATTTACAAATGGTGCATGGGAAGTATTTGATTAATTGTAATTACTCATGACTGCAGGGCTATAGGCAGTGGCAGGCTGGGAATCCTGCTGAATCTGAATTTCCAAGCATAGGTGGATAAAGCTATACAGGAATCATTATGCTCTTCTTACTAAAAAGACACGATTTAAAAAAAACCAACAAAACAAAACAAATCACCAACAAAACAAAACAAAACAAAAACCAAGCAAGCGTGAGACTGGCAATGCAAAACATAACATGCATTTCTTTGAAATAAATTTGAAGACAGTGCTAAAGGATTTAGGCAATTTTGGTAAAATGGAGAGTCCAAGAAGCATATATTACAGTATTCAGCCAGGTAGGCCTAGACACAGGTTTCCACAGTTATCATGCAATCATCATGATCCCACAGAAAGCTTCAGTTCTGTTGAATTACCATTTGCCACCTAAGCCAATCACTGAAAATCTTCCATCCAGTTTTAAAACAACAAGCTAGTTTTTCCCCATGCTGAAGCAAGATGCTTTATAATTCACTTTTTAATCAACACTCCTGTCTTTCTAAACAAATGGGAAACAGCTGAATATATTTAAAGTCAAATCATGAAGCAGCTCAAGAGTATCTGTTTGAATCACTGCACAATGAAATGTGGAGAAAAGGTATTCTTGAATAGTACTAGCAGCTGACAAAACAAAGAGCTGTGATAAGAATGTACTTATTATTATTCTTGCCTTGAAATACCATTTGCATGGTGACAATTTGTTTTATTTTAATAACACGTGAAGGATAAACAAAAAATATATGTTGGGATGACTTGTCTGATTCTGAGGAAGTTACTCCCAAGAGTTATCTAATATTTTGTCTCAGATTTTTTGTTGTTATTTCCTGCTAGTCTCATCTGGTATATTTTGTTGTCAGAAGCTCTATAAAAATAAATAAATATATATATATATATAATAAAAATCCTAAAGGTATTGACAGATTCCTTCTTTCTGTTTCCTTTCAACTGAAAGCTGAAGAATTATAATAAATCTACTTCTTTACCTCTTCCACCTTGAGACCATCTATCATGTAGAAAAATGGAAGTTAGACCTGATCAGTCTAGAAAAATTGCTTTTCAGTTCATTTCACTCTCATTCAATAATCATCAGTAGTAAACAGCAGAGGGCCATTAATGACCATTAATTTGCTTTAGAAGCTTAAAGTCATTTTGTTCCCCCTGGGTATACATAAATGAGGAAAAACAAAGAGCGCACACATTTGACTGATCACAGAATAGTCATTAGATTTATTCATCAGTATCTAGCAAATACCTTATTTGACTCATAAGTTTGGAGATTTCAAAACAGACAATATAAGAACAGTGACAAGTTCAGGGAAATGGGGTTTTCTGTCTCAGAGGTGGGAAGCAAGTTATCTCCACTCTGCTGCTGGCTTTCATGGTGGCTGAAATGAGCTGCTGAATGTCCCTGGACCTCACATGAGAAATGTGAGGAACCCAGATCTAAATCTAGAAAGGGATGTACATGACAGGAGGAGAACAATTGTTTCACATAAATAGTTGGAATATGAAAAAAGATGATTAAGAGGAAGAATAGCAAAACAAAGAATTAAAAGAAATTAAAACATAGGGAAAATCATAAAAAATGTGCTATCTATTGTGATGCATGCAACAGCCCCATAAGATGAATGATAAACTCTTCTTTGAAAAATAAGTTTAGAAATAGAAATACAGCAAATAACCAAACACTTGCAAATGCACTTGCAAACATTCACTAAAAGCAATGTAGTGTAAATTAAGGACAGCTCCTTAGCAGTCAGCAGTTGCATAAGTGTAAATCAGCACAATTGAGGTCAGACCAGGGTGTAGGAATGTTAATGTATTTGAACTGGAATGTTAATGCATCTGAACAGGAATGCCAGGTACAACTTTACAATGCAGTACCCGGAATTAATATTCAGTACTCTTCCCTCTAATAGACTTTGGTACTGTGGAAAATCCGAGGAGCACAAAAGAGGAAATCTCATCCCTCTGCCAAAAGCACAATCAGCAAAACAAACTATGAGCTGATAAATAGCTGGTTTTCACCCTGAAATAATAGGAACAGAAGGAGAAATACAGAAATTGGAAGGCTGTGAATCAAGATGTTTCACTTCCCCTTCAACTCTCAATCTCCCAAGGAGAAAACAGCACCTGAGTTTTGCATGTACTTCCCTGACACTGACTTATTTTTACTTTTCCAAAGCTCTTCAGTACTCACTTGCATCTCACAAGTGAATGTGACAAGTGTCATGTATGTCACAAGAAATCAGCCATTCCAAAAAGAACAACCATTTTCTGTCGTGTCAAAGAAAAATCTCAACTGAAGCCACACAGACAGCCACCCACCCACCACTCCAAAGACAGCAGCAGAGTACTGAAAGAAAAGCAATTCAGACGCACAAAAAACCAAGAGAATGAGAAACAAAGGGGGTTTGCCCGAGTGATTTAAGGTGGGGGTGTGTTGAGTGCCAGGCTATTGTAAGATGAAGTTAGATCGCAGTGGATTTAGCTGGCCTTCTTCCTGGATTTTTTGGGCTGCAAGCCTGCTGGGAGAATACTACAAATGATAATGATACTACAAATGAAATGTTCATTTCACAGCATCTTAGCTTTTGACATTTCACAGTTCTGCACAAAGATACCATTCTGAAGAAATTTGTACTGTGTCACTACCTTAGCAAATGCTAAGACTATAAAAAGTCTGAGAGGTAAAACATAAAAACAAACAAACAAACAAACAAACACAAAAAAGAAGTGAGCTACATTACCATTTCTTTAAAAATACTGCTAAAGTGATTGTGAGTATTTGCTGAGTTCTTCTTTTGGCTAGATCCATTTCTGATAAAGCAGCAAGAAGTCCAAGATTGTAAAAAGCAAACACTGAAGGGTTAAAATGTCCTCAAGTCTGCCATACATTGAAACCTACCTTTGACCTTGCCTTTTGCTAACATGAGACAAACCATTCCTCTAACCAGCAGGACCTCAGGGGCCTTGAAATTAAATCAGGTCTCTGCCTCAAGGTGTTTAAATTAAGTAGCTCTCTTATTTGGGCCGAGTCAGCCTCCCATATAACTGGGCTGGGGAGAAAGGACTGGCTTGTTCTGACACAGCTCCAGGCAGGCAGTTACTTTCAGAGACCAGCAAAATCCCCTCCAGCAAAGAAAGAAGCAAAACATCTCTCCCCATGCCTTCATCATCTTCTTAATATCTGCTCCTTAATGAATCCCAGCTGAATGGGTTGTTTAGCAGATGAAGACTATTTCTTTTGGGCTGAAGGAACTTGACCTTTCCTGTTGCAGAGGACATTCATTAATCTCCTTCTATAGCTACATGTGAGGCACAGGGCTGCTCTGCCCACTTGCTGCTCTGTGCATCCCCAGCTGGGAGTAACTATTGCCATGCTCGCATGCTGCTTTCTGGAGAAGGTGCCAGCAAGTCTCTGAGCTCCTTTCTAAAAAGGGACTCAAAAGGAGGGGACCAACCATTGCAGGTCTCCACTTTGATAATTCTGCTGTTTGGCTGTGGGGTGACATTTCCCAGCCTGGGATGCCTCTACTGGTTTGGCATTTTGGCATTCTACGTATGTTTGTCTGGAATACGAAATCTGTACTTTTCTGCAGTATTTTTAATTCCCATAATTAAAAGTCCCACTTCTGTTTGGTTTGGTTTTTTTTTTTTTTGTTTTCCTGGGCACTGTATCCTCACAGTCAGGTCTCACTGGAGGGCAATCTTAATTATCCTCCTGCTGCTGGAAAGGTGTTTTCAGAGTAACTAATGAATTGGCTCATTCCTAATGGCTACTAATTACACCCATATTTAGTCAATAAACCACATTAACTTCTAAAGTTTCAGAACTACATTTAACAAAAGCAACACAACAGTGGTACATTCTCATCTGAAAAAGACAAAATGAGGCATAAAGACAGCAGTGGAGGAAGTGGTAACCTCCTTCATTTAAGAAACCCAGGGCTTTCTTTGTGGAAGGGCAGTATAAATGGTCAGGTAAAGAAGCAATACAAAACAATGCAGAAATGATCGATAGAGTTTGGGATTTTCTGAATAAGGTGCTTGGAGCAGACAGGGCTGAGAAAAGCTCTTCAGAAGATACAGTGGAAGTGAGTAGATGAGGGAGAGACAAAACGTGGCATCATAACTAGGAAATTCTAATTTTTTTTGGATTTGAAAAACTAGATTAGAGGATTTTTTTATATATTTTCTGGTTCCACATGCCAAACAAATGTCCTGCTGGGGAGGAATAGGTGCACAGATCCTTTGACAGGTATAGAGAGTTAATTAATACTGATCTGACAGTCTTTACAGTGGGGCTGCACCTTTGGCAAACAAAAGCAAGAGTTCATTTTCTGTCTAAAATAAGAACATTAATAGTCCTATGCCATTTAGTATGATTTGTTCCTTTGATCTGTGTGTGGCTTTGACTGTCGTCTGCTAATTTACTTAAGTGTTTGCAAGGAGGGGCCAAGGGGAAAGGGCTTTCATTAGAGCTACAGAACTGCTGAGTTGTTTGACAGTAATTCTATTTGGAATTCATTTATTAAAGTACAGACAAGGTGGGGTTGAGGAGTAAATGGATAGGATGAATAGTTGAATAGAAATGTGTGTATTGATGACTGGACTTGCTAAAAGCAAATTTAGGAATACTCCTGAACAAAGCTGACCTAGTGCAATGTTGCATGGGTTATTGTTTGGCCCTTCATGCTGTCCACAGCACATTCGTTCCTGCTGCAGATCAAACCAGGCAAATACACGTGGGTACATGAAAGCACATATGCAGAAAAAGCCACAGTGGACGCTTTACCTGTGTTTTTATCTCAGTGTGTTCCAGGACTCCCAAGGGAATGATATATTAGAGACAGTATTTCATTCCCCAGGACTATTTCCTAGCTTTCTTGCAGAGTCTGCAGAGATGACAGTAGTGAGGCTGGTTGCTAAGATGAACTTATGCAGTGCACAGAGATCGCACTGAAATGATCAATAGGCTTTTCACTTGAGCAGCAGTCTCTCAGGAACAGATTTCAGTCAGTGTTAACCTAAGCTGTGTTTAAATCATTGACATGGAGATAAAAGGCTTCACATCTTGTTACCAGTTCTTCAAGCAGTCTGCCCCTCTGTTTTATTGAATAGAGGAGAACTGACTGGATATGAGTTGTGGTGCTGGTTGTTTTTGGTTTTCTTTCTTCTTTTTGTGTGTGTGTGTGTTTTGTTGTTTGTTTTCTTTTCTCTTCAAACGGGAAAATGAAGATGATGAAATGTTGAAGTTTGCCAACAGCTTCTCTGTGCAGACTGGTTGTGATGTGCACCCATGCTTTTCCACATTATTTCTTGCACCAGGAAGTTCTGTGTGGTCATTTCTGGCTGGGGTTACTGTACCTAGTAAAAGAAACAGAGATGAGAGGCCTTAAATATGAAATCTGCAGAAAAAGACCCTATTGTATAAAATATAGAGTTAGACAATAACATGGTGAATATATTAATGAATGCCAGTATTTTAAATCAAATAACAGCTGAAAAATGCGAAAGAATTAATAAGAAAAAAAATTGTTTCTTTTTTCATAATAAAAAAATATCTTTTTCAAAATATATTCTTCTTTAAATGGTAACCTGGCTTGACAAAAAGTCTTAATGTGTATTAGCAGTTAAAACTTGAAGTACTGATTCATTGCAGCTGGATAAATAAGTATTATGGGTTATTTTTCCCTTATCGCAAATGAAATTATTTTATTGTCTAATTAGTAGTAAAGTAAATTCAAATGAATTTTCCCATGCATTAACTTGAAAAAAAATGGAAATTCTGGAAATATTTCAACTTATACATTGTAGAAACACTTATAATTGATTTATTTTGGTAAAACTTAAACATTTAATGATCTCAATAAAAGATGCAGCCAGTGTTAATGAATTACTAAATTAAATAAATGAAACCACTAACTGAACAGTTAATAACTTCTCTTAAAACATTTGCCCAGCTGTAGATAAGAAATATAATTTCTTCCAAATTATTTAGAAAATAACAGTTTGTACTTCATATATATGCCTTATTTTTGTGGATTCCAAGATTACAAGGCCCCTTATTTCCTTCAGGAACAGTGCCCATTAATCTTGTATGCCATTAGTTCTCTCTTAAAGACTTTGAAGTACATTTTCCACATCTGGCTGTATGGAAGTCAGGATGTTCCCAGCTTTATTTAACTACAACCAGATTCAGATCAGTGTTTTCCAAACCATTTAATTTTTTATGTTGTCTGTCATTTTGCATGACTCCCAAGACAATATTAAAACAGTAATTGCTGTGCTGTTGGTGATTTGATTTAGGTATTAAATTAAAATACAACAATAACACCATTCATTTGCATATTCTTCCTCACAGTAACATCAGACTACTTTCATATTTCAGTCGATACTGATATGTGTATTAAGTGGAAATCTCTTCAAATTTTAACACACAAAGATGCAGCACATTAACAAAGTTCATGATTAATAGCAATATTTCCCTCAAATACTTTTTAATTACATTAAAGATAAAAACACATAAACTATGAATAAATTGGCAGTGATTTATGACAGGTATAAATTTCACAGTAGAGGTTGAAGATCAGGTACAGAAGTACTGGGTCCATATTAGCCTTTGCCAATGAGCATGCAGTTCAGCCCTCAACCCTCACCCATTACATCCTACCTTTAAATGGGGAATATTTCACTAACTGAAATACCATTGGAATCAGTGGAAAAAATCCCAACATTTCATCTGCAATGGCTTTTCACCTCTATTCTTATATAATACTCTATAGCAAGCAGGTTTTATATTTGGCTATATTAAAATTCATATATGAGGTACTAATGAAATCTAAATGCCAGATTGTGAAAAGTGGCTCACGTTGTTCTTTTGGTTTGCATTTGATTTTCCTCTCCACATCTTTCCACCTCTTTTCTTTCTCTCCCTCTACCTTGCTAAAATACATAGATACGATCTATAATTTTGGGAAACTCAAGATATTCATCGCTTCCCATACAAAACCATCACAAGCACTTCAAGTCTTGCAGGAAAGTTATATGGACGTTTACAATTGGGCATTTATTTGCTTCAGCTCTTTTACATAGTTCTTTAAAAATGTGCTCTTTCATTTCACACTTCACTTCTCCGACTGTTTAGAGGGATTGTATTACTAAAGCAAGTTTGTCTTTCCAACATCTCCAATATCTGCAACAGTTATCCCTAATGACTTTACATGACTTACAGTTTCCCTCAGATTTCTTTTTCCGTGGGCTAATAAATCTTTCCTCACAATTCAAGGCTTCTGCCATCTTTTCCAAATGTAATATTTTATCCTGAAGTCTTAGTTTGCTCTATTTCTCTCCTTTATGTCTTTATATTTCAGCTTATTCACAAATTAATTTCATGTAAGCTATTATTGTAAATATCCATAGCTTTAACATGCTACCTTTGAATCCCATTTTCTGACAAAATATTTTATAGTTTACTCAACCCATGTGCAAATTATTTGCAGGAGTTATTTAATTCATTCATTACAGCAAAGTGGGGTGAAATAAAGAAGTCTTTAACAGCACATTTCAGCATTATAAAATTATTTAAGACAAGAAATGGCAATGTCATATCAATTGAGTCCATGGAGGAATGTGGAAAACCAAAATGCTGTTAACCTAGTCAGAGTTTGGGATAGAGACTTACATGCATTATAATATTTTCTCATAGGTTTATAAAATAGCAGTGTTTCATAATTCTTCCCAAACTACATAAGATCTTGTTCTTCCAGACTTACTGCACAAACTGTATGCTAATAATCTTTACTGAAGAAAAATTCTAGATTGCATTGTGCATAAAGATAATAAAATATAGCAGATTTAAGGTATCGGTACTGTTCCGTCATGCATAAAAGGATATTTTTAACAAATTTGTCACCAGTGCCTAGGATTAAGTGAGGTAACTTTGGCAGGGACATCCTTAGCCCCTTAGCAGAATGAGAAGAGGCTGAATCTCTGAAAAAAATCCCCATACATCAGAAATTGACTTGTGCCTTCTGGAAAATTTGTTCAGTGTAGAGAACAGAGAAGATCAGTGCACATAAAACCCTCAGAGGAGATTAGAAACAGCTCTGGGAAAAGTCATGGCTCTTGGACACAGTGACTGAGCTGCAGGTCTTGTAGGAAGCCCACCTGAACCCTCACTAACGAGCCTTTGTTCATGGGCAGTAGACACTGGCTGGAGTGGCACCCAGAATCTCCTGCCTGTCCTGTGGCCATGCTCCTTCATTTAGCCACATGTCCGGTATGTAACTGAAACTTCCCTTGCCAAATCTACCTCATGACCTATCTTTAAAGCATATCTTTAGCGCCAGGCTCACCACACTACCTACTGGAGCACTTCCAGCAGCTTTGACACATCCATCCTGACTGTTGGCACAGTCTCAACCGGAGCTTACTGGGATGACAGACTAAAGCAGCCCATTTATGTTTGGGAAATGCTGCACTCCAGTGCATGAAAATGGAAGGCCTCGGTCTCCTGTTTGTAACCAATTTGTTGTCAGATCATTCACATAGGAGCTCGGAGCTGCTCCATGGCAGAAGAAATGATGTCTTGTAGTTTTAAGCATTAACTTTTCCATGAATCATCTGTCAAGCTGTACAAAATATTGTACTTAAGCCTACTAGAACTCAGTTTGGACTTTTTTATGTTTATTAAACTCTGATTGTATTACTGAAACTCCTACAAGCTTGGCTGAACTGGAAAGCCAGTGAACCTCCTTCACCAGGAGACACACGAGAAGGAGGTGGTGGACAGCTGCTGTGTTCCTGTGCAGCTTTCCTAGAGGCTACAAGGATTCCGCTTGTTCCTTGTTATTTAAGATATATTAAGCTAGAGAGGAAAAAGATCATCCCTCAAAATATACAGGCTCCCAAAGCTTCTGAAGTGTGTGCAAGCACATTTTTCACATGCTTTTCCATTTATCGCGCATCCATGTCTATCTGCATCATGTGCCCGCTAACCTCTCTCCCCCAAGATGCACTGTACAAAGCTGTCTCCCTCAGCAGTTTCAGACAGCTGCCATTCCTTTAAATCAACCTGCCAGAGAAATATTTCCTCTTTCCAAATGTAAGCTTCCTCCCTCCCCACTAAAGCATCCTGGCTTAACGCCCAGAATGGGCAATGTTCAGTTCTGGACCAGTGACAATTTTTCTTTGCAGATGAAAAAGTGGCTCTGTTTAGCATTTTCTTTCCCCACAACAGAAAGTTAGGAACTAGAGTTTTATGTGCTTGTAGAAGTCATTTCTGCTTCCCAATATTGCCAAGTCCTAGAGAGTCTCTGCATACTAGATTTCAAAATTTTGCCAGTTTTCTGAACAGAAAAATAAATGATTTTGTAAGTTGGTTTGTATTTGTTCAGTTTAATTTGCCTCTCTTTCTGCGGCATGTGCTGTCAGGGAGAAGAAATGAGAGTGAATAAGAGCAGGGCTGGAGCAATATGAGAACCCTCTGAGACATAGTTTCAGTAAGATGAGATAAGAGGGTTATCATGAAGTTTGTAACTATGAGTCTTTCCTGTGGTTCAAGATAAGAAAACCCTAATTAGTCAGTGATTCTCTTAGCCATTTCATTGACAACCACATCTTAAAATCATACACTTGATATGATGGATATCCTTATTCTGGGAATTACCACGTGACACCTTTGAAAACCCCCCAGATTTTACTGCCATGGTCATACTTCTAATTATGGTCTGCTTTGAAGATGTGTCCAGCATATTCTCTTCACTTTTCTGGAAAACGGTCTATAAACTGATCTTTTGCCAGTGCTTTCTCTGGACTGCTCTTGGGTGTTGGCTCCCTCTCAGCACCACAGTTTCAATCAAACATGCAGCCTGTTATAGTTAAGCCACCTTCTGGCCAGAGCATGTCAGGCAAAATCCCCTATCTATAATCTTCCCAATGTACATAACAAATACATCATGACAGATTCAATGACATCTCCTTCTTTTCATTCTTCCCACAGTTTCAGAAGGACTGGTCTTCACTCAGAAAACTGAGTAACTGCCTAGAAGAGACACTATGTGTCTGAGGAATTTATTGATAACAGGTCACCCAAAAAGACTCCTAGGCATCGCTGCTTCCTCCTCTGTTCACTCATTCAAATACAGCAAAATCTCTCAGCCTGCCAAGTGCTCATGAGTCTAGGCTTGCTCATATGACTGGTGAATTCTCTCTCTGAGAAAAGTCCTTCTGCCATCTAGGAGCAACTTTCACTGACTGCTACACATGCTTACAATAATTAAGTGATTCATGTGGGCACTGCAAATAACATTGGCAAACAAATGTCTTTACTTCCATTTTCTTCTTGGTGTTTTTCATGATAGCACACAAATAACACACAACCCTCACCTTCCTCTAGGCCTTTGATTTAATTAAAGTCTATACAAAAACATTATATTAAGCAGTTTCAAAACTTAATGCTAAGATGCAGGACTGCCTGCTGGTGATAGTGCTGTCTCTTTGGTCATGATGATGCTTTGGTATGGGTATTTGCAAAATTAGACTAAATCAACTACAGATTGCCAAAAGAAACAATAAAAGAATAACACTGCAATGCACTTTTGCAACCTAGGCTTATTGGAGTTAATCAATTTTGCATTTATGTAGCAAACAATTTAGAGGATCTATACTGCAGTTTTGTCAGCAGCAAAAGTCTTGGATTTTTAACATACAATGAGAAAAGTCATCTGGACAATGTAATGTTAATTTCCAAAGTACAGAAGTGAATGCAATGTAAACAAATCTGATTTTAAAGTCTTGTAGTAACCTCTCCAAATTAATATCTGTTATAAAATAAACCATGGCAACAGTGTTTATGTGACCATTCTTATACAAGCAATAGAGATCACTCTGGTGAATAAGATGCTAGAAACAGAGCAAGGCAGCACTGGTGGGTTTGTCATATCTTTTGTATTAAAATTAAAATCTTCATTTTGCACCACCCATGCAGGTCATATTTTCTCAACAAAAAGCAAGGTGCTTCACTTGGTTGTTTTGTACTGGTGAATTTCACTTGCTACTTCTAGCTATTAAGAACATCTATTCCCAGATCATGTAATATCAAAAAAAAAAAGAAAGCTGTTTTAATGAAAATTATCAAGGGCTTGGAATGGAAGTGTGCTGTATGAGGCTTTGAATAATGATGAGAAGAAGAAGATGAGTTCTCAGACTCTGTGTTCTTTTCAGCACTGAGCTTGCAAAATTAACTCTTAATAGTTCAGTTAAAAGCATACACGAATGTATTTGAGAAAGCTGGACTGGTGAAGAATAGATGAAAGGTTATTTCACATTTCTGAGTCACTGAACTTTTGCCGCAGGCTATATAATTTATTTTGATTTAAACTTTATCTCAACACACTAATCTAGAATATGAGTTTTTATAACCAAAGTAACATTCATTTCCGCTCAAGGGAAAGCAACATGCAAGTCAGTAGATAAACCCTAGTTTCATTGAAGTCTACAGCAAAACCTGAATTGATTTTCATGGCACTGTGTTTCACTTTTCACAGTATCACAGAATCACAGAGTGGTTAAGTTTGGAAAGGACCACTGAAGGTCATATAGTCCAACCTCCCTGCTGAAGCAAGGTCACCTAGAGCACATTACTCAGGATTATATCCAGACGGCCCTTGAATATCTCCAGGGAAGAAGACTCCACAATCTCTCTGGGCAGCTTATTCCAGTGCTCAGTCACCCTCACAGTAAAGAAGTTCCTCATGTTCACGTGGAAATTTTTGTGTTTCGTTTTACGCTCACTGTTTCTTGTTCCATTGCCTGTCACCACTGAGAGGAGTCTGGCCTCATCCTCTAGATATGCTTCTTTCAGGTAGTCATACATTGATCAGATCTCCCCTGAGCCTTCTCTGGGCTAAGCAGACCTGGCTCACTCAGCCTTTCTTCGTGTCAGAGATGCTCCAGACCCTTAATCATTCTAGTAGCCTTTTGCTGGACTTGCTTCAGGACCTACACGTCCCTCTTGTACTGGGGAGCCAGAATGGGGCACAGTACTCCAGGTGAGGCTTCAACAGGGCTGAGCAGAGGAAGGATTACCTCCCCTGACCTGTTGCCAATGCTCTTCCTAATGCAGCCCAGGATACCACTGGCCTTCCTGGACACAGGGGCACATGGCTGGCTCGTGGATACCTTGTCATCCATCAGGACCCCCAGTCCTTTTCCTATTTTCCAGCTATTTCCCAGCAGGTCAGCTCCCAGCCGTCAGTGGTACATGCGATTATTTCTTCCCAGGTGCAGGACCCTGCCCTTGCCTTTGTTGAGTTTCAGAAGGTTCCTCTATGTCCATCTCTCCAGCATGCCTCGATCCTTCTGAATGACAGCACAGTACTGTGGGCTATTAGCCACTTTTCCCAGTTTTGTATTGTCAGCAAACTTGTTGAGGACACACTCTACCCCTTCGTCCAAGCCACTTTTTTGTGGCTTTGCCAAACAACATAGAAAAAGAGAGAAGGAGAGAGAGAAGAGGGGGTGGCTATTTTATTAAAGAAATTAAATTAAATTTCTTTCACCCTATTCTATTTTGAAGAAAGAAAGAAGAGGGAAGCAATAAAGAGGAAACATATTTGTCTTCTACCACCTGGCAAAATTGTTCTTTGAACAGGCACTATTAAAGAGAAATAAGAGATTAGAGAAAGAAATTGAATATAGATCAAAGGCAACTGTGCAGATGCCATGTTCATTGAAATGGTCACTGAGGAGCAACTGGCACACAGCACCATGTCCTTCAAGAGATGGACATCAATATATGAAGCCACTGTCAAAGCAGCAGCAGGGAAGCACGCTCAACCAAACAGCCTATTTTGACAAGAAGTGTCTAAGTAATTTCCCCCTCTTTATTTGACTATGGCTACTGGGAAATTGACTGTTAGTCTTTTCTGAGAGCTAAAAGAATAATCCATATCATATAGCATTCTGCCTTGAACATGATGATGTTACAGGATCTGCGTTTCATTTCTTTCATCTGTGAACAAGTTAATGCATAAAGAACATCTTCTCCCAGGAAAGTATAAAGGCCACCACTAAACCATATGTACAATATTTTACTCCCAGAAAACCTTCAAGGTATTATGTAACACCATACTGCAAAAGAAGCCACACTATGCTTTTGTGTAAAACACTGTCATGACTGTTTCTTGATGTTTATGCTGCATTCAGCACTTGTTTGTGTTTCTAGTTCCAAGGGCTAAACACTTTTAACATTTGTGTTTGGTTTTTTCATACTGCTTTCTGTAGCAGATTTGTTTTGCAGTCACCTACTCCTAAGTTTACTAGGAGAAAGTTAAGTGATAATGCCTTATACAAACCTTATGAACAGAGTAGAAAGGATGATACAATCCTATTCTAATGAGGCAGTGAGACAGAAGAAGCTAAGCTTCATATGTTTTTCTTGAATCAATATTAAATTAATTTACTATCATGGTTATGTAATGTTACATTACATTATATTTTTATGTTATTCATTCATTATTAATAAATCTCAGAAAATATTAGAGTTCTCATAAAAGAATGATAATGCAAATCTAAGATGTTGTTAAATTCTTTGGGTGCATTTGCTCCTCAGTCATAGAAAGAAATGTAGACATATAGAAATTATAGTTCAAATGCAAAACTAAAATGACATGCCTCATCACATACCTGAAACATTTCTGTGCTTTAATATATGCTGTAAATTTTGCTCGAGTCAGAAATGGCTATTTCCTCAGGTACCCACCATTTTGTATTTCATATTTACTAGGAAAAGCACATACAGAAAAAGGCAGCTTTTAAAAACATTCCAGGAAGGCCATGGTCTTGGGGTCCCAGCCTCTGTTCTCTGTATTAGATAAAAGCTGGATAGGGGAGAGGCATCTCACAAGGAAAAGAAATGGTTAGGGTTTTCCATAAAGATTTGCTCTCATAAGACTGCAAGGCATAGGAAGCTTCTTATACAGTCTGTTTGCCCAGGATGTCTAACAAGAATACAAAAAGACTGAAGTATAGTGTAGCAAAGATGACCTTGATCATGGGAACAAACTGCTCCACAGATGATGAAGTGCCAAACTGATAAACATGATTTTCAGCCTCTAATACCCATGTGACATTGTGAGCCTGAAGTACATATGGTCAGGTGAGCCCAGGATATGTATGCATCCCTCCTCTCATACAGAAGAATTCGTTGGAACCAATTCTACATATCATGGAAGTATGAACATTTCAACACACCTATCATCTGATTAATATTCTCAACAATTAGAAAGACAGAAAACAAAATAATATACACTGTTTTTGTCTGACTGAAAGAAGATTCTTCAGGTGAAGTCTGAGATTTTGGAATTCTGACTAAGATCAGAGGATTCTTAGCTCTTAAAACTAATGACCCAAAAGATTTTTCAACCCTCAGTTTCACATTAGGGAGTTTTGCTGCATTAAAATTGTTGTATAAAATATGCCAAAGGCATAGACAAAGTTGGAAAACAAAACAGTTGTCCTCCAGCATTCAAGATTCAAGTGAAAATTAAGGACATAATAGCCCCAAGTCATGGATTCCAATTGATGTTCTGTGGCAAGAGCGAAACCTCAACCCTCATAGTAGCTCTATTGCCACTTTTACATTAACCCTATCAGGAAAAGTTATGCTTTTTATATGATTTTTTTCTTTTGTTTGACCCAAGGATCTCACCATGTTCCAGGGCTTCTTTTGTTGTTTTTTTTGAAGAGAAGCTGATTATGTCTCAGGCAGCTTAGGAGCAATCACAGCTATTCACAAACAGTAAACACACTGTCCTGATTTTCTGAATGCAATGAGAATCAAACAATAGCACAGAGCTTCTTTGCTTCAACTTTAAGTTCCTTTCATTTAAAAACTTTTTATGCTTCCTAGGTGAGTGACTGCTTCAGTGCCTGTTTAGCCGTGGGATATGTTTCTGCTCTTTCTCTGTGCTTTATTCTTCATTTATAGGTAGTGCTTCTTACTTATGCAGGGTTCTAACTAAAATTATGCCCATTCAAGCCCTGCTTTCACATAGTTTAAACTCTAGTGCTTCCTCACGTCTCATTTTGGTTGTGACAGTGATGTATGCTCGCATTTTCACCATGAGACTGTTCTCATCTTGGCAGCCTATTATCTTTTAGGGACAGTTTAGTTGGAAGACAGGTTTTACTTATCAGTCTCAGTGTACCTACTAGTCCATCTCCAAATTGTATGTTTCTGCAGCACCTGACACAGAACTCTGGGTACAACAGGGGCTTTTGGAGCCTAACATAATGTAGCATTAAATTAGTTATAATGAGTGTGATATATCTGGGTTTGCAGCAGTGCAGGCTGTGAGCACCACACACAGCTTGGAATATTTCATGTTCACAAGGATGGGTGCAGTCTGTGTGATTCCACCTGTGTTTCAGCTTCAGACTGTACTGGAGGCTGAAATCAGCCTAACTGAGAAGGAGAGGCAAAAGCACCCTATTGTGACTGGTCCAGACTCTCCATGCATCTGTGGCATAGACTGTCTCAGGAGAGGGTACTTCAAAGACCCAAAAGGGTACCGTGGGCTTTTGGTATTGCTGCTTTGGAAACTGAGGAAATTGAGCAGCTGTCCACCTTGCCTGGTCTCTCAGAGGATCCTTCTGTTGTGGGGTTGCTGAAGGTCGAAGAACAACAAGTGCCAATTGCGACCACAACAGTGCACCGGCGGCAATATCGCACCAACCGAGACTCCCTGATTCCCACCCATGGGCTGATCCATAGTCTGGAGAGCCAAGGAGTGATCAGCAGGACCTGCTTACTCCTTAATAGCCCCATATGGCCAGTGTGAAAGTCTAACAGAGGGTGGAGACTAACAGTAGACTATTGTGGCCTGAATGAAGTCACACCACCATTGAATGCTGCCATAATGGACATGCTACAACTTCAGTATGAACTGGAGTCAAAGGCAGCCAAGTGGTATGCCACGATTGATATTGCCAATGCATTCTTCTCAATTTCTTTGGCAGCAGAATGCAGGCCACAGTTTGCTTTTACTTGGAGGGGCGTCCAGTACACTTGAAACTGACTGCTCCCGGGATGAAAACAAAGCCCTACCATCTGCCATGGACTGATCCAGGCTGCACTGGAAGAGGGACAGGCTCTAGAACACCTGCAATACACTGATGACATTATTGTGTGGGGCAATACAGCAGAAGAAGTTTTTGAGAAACGGAGGAAAATAATCCAAATCCTGCTGAAAGCCGGTTTTGCTGTAAAATGGAGTAAGATCAAGGGATCTGCACAGCAGATTCAATTTTTTGAGACCTGCATCCACATGGAAATGAGTCAGCATGAATCCTCTGCTTATACCAGCAGGGCCAATTTGCCTGGACTCAGCATCGCAACAGAATGGCTTCAGAGCATCCATACCAGCATCTGGCCAGGTTTGCAGTGCTGGTTCATCCAAACATGCAACCACTTCCACACAGCTAAATAATGAGATAACCCAGCACATACCTAACAGTGACCCACTTGCGGCTTTTCATGTCATAGGGTCACAAAGAACAGACCAGTCTCAGAAACAGCAGGAGAACATCAAATCTGTTTTCATATCAGCAAAGAAGACAACCATGAAACTCCAACCCCGTCAATCTGATTGTTTGCTTTTTGGGGTGGAAAGTTTTGCTTTGTGTAATCTTTGGCAACAAGGAAAGAGAACAAGGCAGGGGAAAAAGGAAGCAAGTTTCTTCAGCTGCAATTTATGACTCAATGAAAACTGATTTGTCTTGGTTTGCTGACAGCTGCTGCCTGCTGGCAGTTGTGAGCTTACACAGGTTTGATTTCTATGCTTCACTTTTTTTGCAAAGCAAATATAAATAAATTCGAGAGGTTGACATGAGCAAACTCAACATGTGTTTTTTCTCCTGTTGGGATGCTGAATTGTCTTTGACTTTGGAATGGGGGAAGAAGGAACTGGACACGGTAGATGAAGAACAGTGAGGAGAAACAGGATTGTTTGCTTCAAGATTTAGGAAGGATGAAAACCTAAAGAGACTTCCATATCCCTGTCATGCATGAGGGTTACTGCTGACAAATTAGAATAGAAGGAAGCACACTAATTATAGCATTAAACCTATAATTTCATTTACTTTTTTAATCAATGTATCAAAACCAAAAAGACATGGAGAAAAATGAAGTATGATAGCTAGGAATATGGTATATTATTATTACATTTAGAAAGTATTGGGTTGACCTCTCTAATTCTCTGAGTTCTGTTTGCTCTCTTTTAGCACATGATCATCTATTATGTATTGCATTTTGAGTATAGAGCAGCTGGATGTTGTCTCTCAGGATTCCTCCTTGCACATCGGGAAGCTCTGCAATTGTAAAGCCTCCTACAATCAGTGCTTCCTGTCTTGGACCTGAATTGGTTGGCCTAAGTTCAGACATGGGGTGAAAAAGACAAGAAGGTGAGGGCTCATGTTGGACCCAGGTTTTTCTGTGAGCAATTTCCCAGGAGAATCCTGTTCCTGAGGGAGTCTGGTGAGGCAGGAACCAGTGCTGATCTGTGCATCTGCAGCCAGACAGTGGATATCACAGAAGCAAACTGAAACACATGCTTGGAAAATTCTTTGGAAATTCATCATATTCTGGGAATAAAAGGTGATTCATAGCTGGAATTTAATATGTGGGAAAGAAGTCCACCAGTCAGCTCTTGGGTTAGGTTTGTCTTCGCAGCAGGGTTTATCACGCTAAAGGAGTACAGCTTTCTCATAGAAAAGGAACACTACAATATACTTCAGTGTGTTATATTTTTATTTTAGGTGCTGGTCAACATTATTATCCACGTCCTTGAAACTGATAATAAAACTGGTAATTCTAAGCAGGTATAGATTACACTATTGTTGTGCATCATGAGCATTTTCATTCCCTTACTAAAGCAGTATTAGAATCATGTCTTCTAATCCACTGCACTTGGAGTTGCTTTCCCACACTTAAAGGGTTATCTGTACATGTTCTCTTGGGCTCCTTTTTGGTCTTTGTCTTTCTTTGCCTTTTTTGATGATCTTTCCCTGCAGCTTAACTTTAAAATTTTCAACCTTTTAAGCAGACTATATTTTGTTTCAAATCCTACATTTATTCCCTGAAAAAAAATTAGTTACTGATTTCTGAAAAAAAAAAAAAACCAAAACAAAACAAAACAAAAAAAAACCATAGAAACATACAAAGAAATATAAAGATTTACATTACTGGAATGTAACTTGCACATTAGGCATATGGCAGACTTGATACCCCAGGGAATGCACAGGGTGTAAGTATGAAGTTATTTTTAAGTACTGTCAACTCTGAACATGAAAAGTCAATAAATTTGATGTTAGAGTCAAAGATTATCTTTAAAATTTCTGCCCTTCCAGCTGAAGGTAACAAAAGGCTTTAATTTCTCTCTTCCTGAAAGTATATCTAAATGCTTGGGTTCTGCTAACATGTAGTCTGAATTATAGTGGGTGTTCATTAGTTGCCTTTTAAGTGTAAAGATCATAATTACTACAACTTACTAGGAGACAAATAAAGCTTTCTGGGAAGAAAAAAACCCAACACAGTGTTCCAACTCTTTTTCAATATCCTGCCACTATGGAAAGATAATCTCTGCTTATTTTTCCAGCAAACGTCAACCATGTCATCTCTGTTTATAGATGAATGGATTTCAGTCTTGAAATGTTTATTCTAAGCCTCTGTTAGTGGAGGATTTTTTTATTTGGGCAGTCTGGTGCAAAGAAATATTGTCCCCATTACTATTCTAAATGAAGGGAAGGTGAAAAAATTGTAAAGGATTGCAACTAGGTTGCAGCTTTGGGCACTATCCAATTGGCTTTTGTGGATTTGTAAGATTGCATTATACCCCATTGTGGGAAAGGTAATGTGTATGAGACAACATATAACTATGAATTCTTTTAACTCTAAACAGTTGAAAGAAGACTGCAACTGAAGAGTGGAGCAGTATGACACAGATATAGTTGGTGAATTGTTTTCAAGAAAATGTATTTAGGGATAAATTTTAAAACTCTGTAAAAAGTACAAATTAATAGAAATTGCTTCATATAGGCAAGTATAAATACATGCCTCTAGAAAAAATGTGTTCAGTGAAGAATTAATGAAAATAAAAAGAAGGTGAATGTAAAAATAACTTGTTCAAATCAGAAAATATAGGATAACTTAAATATATCCACAATATGATAAAAATTTGAATGAGTAATATTAAAATAAGGAGCATGTGACCTAACAAGGAGGGAACCTCACTCGAAGATTCTTTCATTTTAATCTTCATTCTCTTCATTAACTCCTGTGGATCAAACAACAGACTCCTTTAACTCTTCCCTGCATCAGTTTTCCAAAGTGATATATAGCAGTAAACTAAAGGCTTGTTCACTTCATTCTCTTGCTCACTGCTCTACACAGTCACAGACTGAAGTGTGTTGTTGCACATGTGTAACCTCACAGGTGAAATTTTCTCTCCATCTGAGAACACTGACAAAATTCTTACTGATTTTCCAGTCAATTCTGTCTTCTACCATCCATAAACAGAATGACAGCTAACACCACCCCCTGCATCTCTTACTCTTTTTGGTTTTTTCTCTTTCTTTTACATCATTCAACACTTTATTCTAGGCTTTACAGTTAAGTGGAGCTGGAAGTTAAAGCCCCTGAGGGACTGTCTACTGCTTGCCTGTGTCAGATCTCTGGAGATTATTTTTTGTTGTTACCACTACTGGTGGTCAGGACCTTCTGCAAGGATATGACCATTGTTAGGCAAGGCAGGGGTCTTAACAGAAAGAGCAGTCTCTGCTGTAAAAAACAAACCCATCAATTTTGTCTCCCCGGAGCTGACTACTTTTATCCATATCCTTGGGACAGTAGGATTCAGTTTTGCCTACTCTCCTTCTAAGAAGCCTTGAGTAAGTTTTGCCTCTGGCTGTCATTCAGTGCCCAGAGTCTCTGGGGAGACATTTAGACAGCAGTTACTGTTCAGTTTAAAGCATACTGAAGTCAATAGAAATGAAAACTTTTCCCAAATTGAGGTTTGTCTTTAGCTTGTTATGTTGAGTATGTGACACCATTCAATTTTCTATTATTAAAGACTAAACTGCAAAATAATAGATTTTAAAACAATTATGTGGCTTAGCAATTTCTCATTGAGAATTAGTGTCACACTATTGCCAGCACTTGCAAATTATTCAAAATTTCAGGACAGTTTATGTGTCAGAAGATGTGTAGCTGTGTAATTAATCACAACTAAGATTTAAATGCACTTAGAGATATAGATGTTTTCATAAGTACTCTTTAACAAGTAAGTTTAATTCAACAAATTATTTTAACAAATGCATTCTCTTTCTCTTTTTAAAGACATTATTGGTAAAATTTGAATAATTTTTCTTTGACCCAATCTGTTTCAAAATAAATATTAATTTGGAGAAAGTAAAACTTTTCGTGACACAAGCTTAATTCTCAACATATCTTTCATCTTGATTTTCCAATAAAAAGTTCCCATTTTAAAATTTAAGACACTTCTGAATTAAAATTACAAATAAATTATAATCTCTATAACTTTTATGTTATGCAAAAAAAAAAATCATTCATTCTGAGATAAGTCCTTGATGACAGAAGTGGAAATTTTAAGCTTGCTTCAAGGTGGGAAATAAGAACTTGTTTTTTGTCTTATTCAGTTGTAATGTTTGTAAATCTATGGGAGAAATCAAAAGGAAATGTGGGATACTCAGGCTGGTCCAGTCAAAGCTGAAAGAAAATGCTAAATAAGTCGTAGAACTTCTAGAGCTATTTCTGTGAAACATGATGAAGGTTTCTGCCCTGGCAAAAAGTGCAGTAGTATTGCTGACACATAATACAACAGAGAATGGGTTATTTTATCAAGAAGTCAGTCTCATCCTATAATTTCTGAACAACTGGCCTATTTCACATGGGAAGATGTTGCTCTCAAATGTGCTAAGTTCCTGAAAATGTTGTGAAAATTCACCACTGTGTGAAGAAAAGAAATGCAAATTAGTGCCAGAGTGCAGGTAAAACTCAGACATCAGCTACAGTCAAGTACTTCTGCAGTGGTGGATGACTCAGACTTCAGATCTGAGCTGGAAGGGGGACACAGACCACCAAATGATGGCTGGCGATCAGGGAGAGAACACCTGGAGAGTGCTTGTGGAGTCAGGGTGTTTGAAAGGGGCTGCAGGGTGATCCGTAATTAATTCCCAGGAACAATACACAGAGGCCAAAATCAGAGTAAAAGTGAAGCCAGGGTGATGCTAAAAAGGCTATTCAAAGCAGGCAAGTATCTCAGGGTCTCAAGGGGAGCTGTGTCTGCAAGGCAGAAGATGAAATTGTTCCTGGAGGGAAAATCAACTAGAAGGAGATAGACCATGTGGGATAATCTTTGATCACTAATGTTTTGGAGCATCTTTGTCTGAACTTCACAAAAAGAGTGTTTGAACTTGAATACTCCAAAACAAAAGAGAAACTACAGAAAGATATTGAATGTAAATAATCTAATAAAAATGGCTAAAATAATAGGCAGAGGTACAAAATTGGGAATGAGATAAACCGGTCTTGTTCAACATCTTTGTCGGTGACGTGGACAGTGGGTTTGAGTGCGCCCTCAGCAAGTTTGCCGATGACACCAAGCTGTGTGGTTCAGTTGATATGCCGGAGGGAAGGGATGCCATCCAGAGGGCCCTCGACACACTTGTGAGGTGGGCTGATGCCAACCTTATGAAGTTTAACCATGCCAAGTGCAAGGTCCTACACCTGGGTCAGAGCAATCCCAGGCACAGCTACAGGTTGGGCAGAGAAGAGATTCAGAGCAGCCCTGCGGAGAAGGACTTGGGGGTGTTGGTCGATGAGAAAATGAACATGAGCCGGCTTCAGTGTGCGCTCGCAGCCCAGAAAGCCAACTGTATCCTGGGCTGCATCAAGAGGAGCGTGACCAGCAGGTCAAAGGAGGTGATCCTGCCCCTCTACTCTGCTCTAAGTGAGACCTCACTTGGAGTATTTTGTGCAGTTCTGGTGTCCTCAACATAAAAAGGACATGGAACTGTTGGAACAAGTCCAGAGGAGGGCCACGAGGATGATCAGGGGACTGGAGCACCTCCCGTATGGAGACAGGCTGAGAAAGTTGGGGCTGTTCAGCCTGGAGAAGAGAAGGCTGCGTGGAGACCTCATAGCAGCCTTCCAGTATCTGAAGGGGGCCTACAAGGGTGCTGGGGAGGGACTCTTCATCAGGGACTGTAATGACAGGACAAGGGGTAAGGGGTTCAAACTTAAACAGGGGAAGTTTAGATTGGATCTAAGGAAGAAGTTCTTTACTGAGAGGGTGGTGAGGCACTGGAATAGGTTGCCCAGGGAGGTTGTGAAAGCTCCATCCTTGGCGGTGTTCAAGGCCAGGTTGGATGAGGCCTTGGGTGACATGGTTTAGTGTGAGGTGTCCCTGCCCATGGCAGGGGGGTTGGAACTAGATGATCTTAAGGTCTTTTCCAATCCTAACTATTCTATGATTCTATGATTCTATTACAATTTGCTACCTGGTGCCAGTGGTTCAGTCCTTATACAAATCAAGACCTGCAAAAGTTTGCAGTCATATGGCAGAGGTTTGGTGTTTATTTAATACCGTGGCACTTAATGTAGAATTAACCAACATGTGCAAAACCACTCTCATGACAATTCTGACTTTGTTTATTTGTACAAAAAGTGGCTTTTGTAATCTAGTCCCAAGAATCAGTCCTGAGATGTACATGCTTTCCTAGCCTGTCAGGTCCCTCAAGACATGAGTCTATAGACCTTCCTCTCTGCTTTAGACCTCAATTTTTTTGTAATTTTACCTTAAAGATTGTGCTAGGCTAGCCATAAAGGAATAAAAATATTGTAATTTGTCCCTATTAAGAAGCACAGTAGTATGGTCTCATTTTTAGCATTAAAGGGTTATTGGATGTCGGAGAGGCCTTCAGACACCCCACATAATCTGGACACAATGGCATTTAAATGCAAGCAGGAGTGCTCTGTTTGTCTGCCTGTGACAAGAACTACAGTGAAGAAGTGAGATAAGTGACTCAATTTGAACAGTCACTCCAAGGGAAATATGAGAAGCAATCAACCCAATATCAGGTATTTCTATTCAAGAGCTCTACAGAGAGTTTTCAATCAATCAAAATAAACATATTAAATTAATATTGTGTATTCTGCCTTGAAACTTTTCAGTAAAAATGCACCCCACATACAAAAGTACCTGAATCTACTGAAAAAAAAAAACAAAACAACCCAGGGATCTGAAGTATGAATCCAAAAACCAGGAAAAAAGCACCACATAAGATATAAAGTTGAAAAATCAGCCTATTTGACTGATGAACTCAAAGCTACTCGAACTCAGGACTGCCTACCCCTGCTTGCATATCCTGAATGCTCGTTTCTCTCTCTTGATCTCATGTCCCTTGCTGCAATAAAGACATTTAACCTTGACTTTCCTCTTATGGCTAGAGCACTCCTCAGGGAAGGGGTTGGATTGATGATAGATGCCCTCCAGTGTGTTTTTTGACCACCAACAAACAGGACTTTGGGGTTCCCCCGAGATCCTTCACTCTTTCCAGGACCAGTGCAGAGACCTGCATGTGCATTCAGACTTAACACTAGGCAGCCTAAAAAAAGTGACAGACTAAATTGTTTAATTTATAGATGCATGTGTCCATTCTTGACTCTAGGCATAGCTGCCTGAAAAAAAGTCACAATAGCTATCTTTAACAAATATTTGAAGCATCCAGTAAAAACCACATAGTCTATTGCAATAAAATAAAAATTTTAAAAACCTTATTCTCTTTTGCAAGCAGACCCGGAGGGTCAGTGAATATTTGTAACTAAGGAGCAAATATTCTTCCTGTCACCCTTCACATCTGTCATTTATAAGGCATGATTGCCTAGGAGATTCTTTAATTAACCTAAACATTTCAGTTAATATAATGGCCAACAAAATCACATTGTACATTATAGTGTTCTATAGGCATCACATACATGAACAGTAGTGGTAGCTGCTACGATTTAGGAAAAAAATGAGGCTATACAAACTAACAGCTGCCATATGAAATTAGTGCTATTCATAATCTTTTTAAAAAATATAAATATTAATGTGCACCCTCCTGGATACACTATCGAGACTTCAAAATCAGGGCATATTTGGTAATTTTTAATATTTTTATGAATTTCTAAATCTCATGACTTTTACTTTTCACTTTCAAGTGATGCATTTATATGGGTAAAGTCAGAAAAACGGCTTTGCATTTTCTATAGTTGTGTGCAATTTAAGCCTGATGAATATTCTGAGGTAGCTTTCCACTATACCTCTATTAAATGGCCTATCGATCCCTACACTTGCAATTACCCACAGCATGCTCATCTACCAGGAATGCAGTTTAGCTAGAAAAATTTAAATGGTATAAATGATCCATCTGGAAATGAGTGTCTTCTTGCCAGAACACCATTTGGGATCCATTCTATCCTGCCTGGCCCAAGCAACTGACACTATAAAAAAAGTCTAGGGAGTGTATTCATTTTAATATGTTATATATTATGCCACCAAATTAGTCACAGTATCATTCATCTACAAACACATAATTGGGAGCCATGAAATGTAACTGTACCATGGACCAGCTGGGTAGCTGAGGAATCTTTCCACAGAGGAAGAATATCTATAATCCAGCATTCAAGGCAGTCTGCTCTACTCCAATCAAGGACTCACACCTGGGTTTTCTAACCCCAAGTGTGCCAGCTGCCCTTATAATCTCTGTCTGTTCTTATGCAGAAGTGTTTTTGTATGTTTAATGTTTATATAATGTTTGCAGGATCTTACAATAAGGGGAACTGAGAGCCATAATCTGGCACAGTTATAATATATATTACTGTTATGAATATCTGTGAAGTCATCTGTCAGGAGGTACATTAAAATTTAGACCCAAACCAAGTACCTTTTTGAAGTTAACTTTGAAATGTTTAATTCATGAAAGCTGAATAATTAGCCGCTTGAGAGTCACAGCTGCAAAGCTTAGTCAGTTTGTTAGGTCACTTTAAAAGGCCTTGATGAGTAACTAGAAATTTGGGAACTCCCAGTCAATCATTCATGGAGCCTTTTAAACAATTTCTCACATCTGCGCAGAAGCTGCCTGAAATGAGAACGTGTTCTCATTAACATATCTATCATAAAAGATTAAGTTTTTTGTTAAAAGAAGGACAGGTATTTTGAGGATTCTGCTGTTCCTGCTTTCCAAACCACACTCTGGGAGCACAGCTGGCTGGAGGCAATCTTTCTTCTGCACTGATGAGAAAGCTTCCATGGAGCAGCAATATCGAGGGGTGTTAACGTTATTCCTTCCAAGTGATATTAAAGATAAGTTAGAATTACTATAGGTGAAAACTGTGGGTTCTGGGGAAAAAAAATTCAGGAATAGATTCAAGGAGCCAGTTGCTGCATGCAGAAGTCTCTAAGCTATAGCCGTAACCTTTTTGCAGTGATCACACAGTCTTCATGTTGAATTACGAATATATAGATGAGCAATTCCTGTTTGCAAATGACCACCAGGCAACTCTTACTGAGGCCCATGTGTCAAGAGCACAAACAGCTTTCTCTTATAGCTGGGGAATTAAATTATTTTCCTCCTGTGAGCTCTTGCTCACTGACTTTATTTCAGTTCAACAGCAGGAATTTACAAGGGGGTGTGAATTAAGCAATAGATGTAGGATGTGAGGCAAAATTTCTCTACAATGAGGGTGGTAAAATACTGGAACAGGCTGCCCAGAGAAATGGTGGATGCACAATCCCTGGAGACATTCAAGGCCAGTCTGTATGTGGTTCTGGTCAACTGATCTAGTTGAATATGTCCCTGCTTATCACAGGGCAGTTGGACTAGGTGACCTTTGAACGTCTCTTCCAATCCAACCTGTTCTGTGATTCTATATCTTCTGTATGCGAAGGTGAAGGCTGCAGCCAAAAGTTTTGTAAAACACTAGAGTTAGAAAGAGAGCTGAAGCGAGATTTTAAGGTTGCTGGGACACTATAGTCCTCACTTCCAGTTTGATTAGACACAGGTCTGGGCTATTTCATGAGCTGTAATAATGTTTTGCAGTGCAATCAAACAGAGGAAAAAAGCAGTGTGCTCCCAAATACCTACAGAAGTTCTTTATGCTCACTCTAACACAGTGGGTTGCTGATTTTCTGTGTGCTAAACTGTTGGCAAACCAAAAATATGAGATGTGCTTGAAAAAGAAAGTTCATGTGATGAAAATACTGTTTGTTTTATTTCAAAGATAAAATTGAAACCAAACTTAGAAACATTCTGTGAGTTTTAGGTAGTGCTACAAAATGTACTGCAGAATTACCATAGCTTCTTTTCCCAAGTACTTTGTTCCCTCTTTTTTTTCATGCAGGATACATAGCTGTAAGGCATCAGTAGCTGTAAAAGTCATCTATAATTGAAAAACCTTTTGGTATATTCTGAAAAGATCAAAGTTATGGAGAATGCTTCAGTACTTTGCAAAGACTTTATGCCCATGAGACTAAATAATCTTAAAGCAATTTCTATACAAAAATATATGTATAGTTAATCTCTGTTCAGGATAGTTACCACAGAAATAACAGCACAGACAACTTAATCTGACCAAGCATAAGTTATTTTGCTCAATCTTAGGAAATTTGTGTGTGTAGCTTTAACACAGAAAGGAAAATTAAGCTAGCTGGTAGGCTGAAAATTGCTGGGGAGGACCGGAGTGAATGACAAAGAGATTTCCTCTCTCACTTGAAAGCAGAAAAAGAAGGAATCAAGAGACTGTCAGAAAGTGGGCAAGTATTTGGGCTATGATGTTTAACGCGACTATTGTAAAACACCTTCACCATTTCTGACAGGATGAAACCTCTCCTTTCCCATTTAATGACCTACTGAAATTAGGGTTAGGTTTTGAATATGTACTTCCCAGCAAGAGACCATCTTGTGTCAGTGAAGTGAATGACAAAACTCCAGAAATTACTTGAAAAGGAGTAAAAGGAAAATAAATATTACTGTGAAATTTAGTTCTAATATGATATTTTTCTGGTATTTAAGCATGATTCACCTGATTTGAATTAATAATTCTGTTTATTTGGCTTAGTTATACATTCATTCAATATTCCTGTATCATGACATTATACATTATGGAAGCTGCTTGGAGATAGTTGTTCTTGAAATTGGACTATCATATGAATTACAGATGCAAACTTTTCTCGACTACTTGGGGTTTATCTCAACTTTCCTGAAAAGAGGCATATTCATGATAGTTTAGTTTTAAAAAAATATGGAGAAAAAGTACATGAGTAAGAGCACAAAATTAATGTTTGCTGTGCATTAAGAAACATGACCAAGCCATTCAACATGCTTTTGTTTGCTTTTCAGATTAGTTCCTCTTCCTGATTCTATTTGTAGAAATTAACACCACGAATTTTGCTATGCATCCAAATTGTTCAGGTGAGAGCATTCCAGTGAAAAGAAGCAAAGTACACATTTACCTTTGAGCAAGGAAATGATACCAAATGTCAAATCTCATTAGAATCATTATGCCCCGTAATTAGCAAGATATGGAAAATGCTAGTGGGATGAAATAATGTTTTCTAAACAATTCTTAATCAAGCCTGTAAATCTCCATATACATTGGGAATCACAAATAAAGATTATCTGTAAAAATTGCTCATTTTTATTCAGCAAATTTATCTCATATGCTTTAAACATAATTTAAACCAACAGGGCTATCCATTGTTTCTTCATAGATGCATGCCATGCCTAATAGGGACTTTTAACTTTTCTGCACTTGAAAGATCTGGCTAAATCCCTTTCTGAAGTGAGATTCCTTACCCAAACACTCTTTGCAAGAAAGCGAGGTTTAATTAAAAACAACATGATTGTCAAACTTTTTCTACGAAGTCTTTAAATACATAGAACAGAAATGAGAAGGGAATTAGATTTGGATTTAAGACATTGATTCAGCAATATAAATATTTAGCTTTCATACTCTTTGCTGCTGAACAGACTCTGCAATATGGAATTACTGGTAAAGGTTTGTCATGCAAAGCATAGGTGTGAATAATGCCTGAACAGTGAGTCGCTAGTACGAAAACTTAAAAAAGAGCCAAAGAAAGAAGCAGCTCAGGTGTGAGTAGACGAAAGAGAGTGAGAAGGGAATTCTCTCTCTCTCCTTGTCTGTGTGGGAAATACACATTCAACATATGCCCTCTTCCTCACGTTCCTAAAGGCATGAGGGCTCTGAGGCGTGTAGAGAGAAGCCTCAGACTACAGTGTTGAAGATATCACATTCAGCTCAAGAGAATTGAATGCTACTGACAACAGCAAGAGCTAAAGCTGTCTCTCAAGGGAAGGAGATTTTTGCAATCAACCATTCAGACTTCTCCCTAGTGTAAAGAATGTTTAAGGGCTCCTGCAAAGCGAAGCAGTACCAAACGGACTCCAACACAGAAAGTGAAATTCTGGGATATACTATTCCTCAGTGGATAAGTGCTCTCCTGACAGGTGAGAACATAAGAGGAGTTTCCTTTAAGGAAAGAAGTGTTCACAGGCAGATGAGTATAAGAAGGAAGAAGACAGCCCTATTACCTTTTTCCCCTCTCTTTTTGTAAGGAGTGCATTTGATATCTTGTTTTATGTCTCTGGATGTGACATAGGGGGGGAATGCCTCATGCATGAATACTGTTGCAGACATGTAGGGTAAGGGCTGAGTTTCTTTTCAGTGCTGAAGGTCAGGATGTCCTTCCTATTGCTGTGGCAAGGTGCTGCTCTGGAAAAGGCCTCTTGACTCCTGGACGTGGCACCTGGGGGTGTGTGTACCAGGAAAGGAGATAGATGCCTATGCTGCTTGGCAAATGCTGCCTGACATAAGTAAGGAATGGTTGTGGGAGAGTTTTCTCTTTCTTTTAATCTGGTTTTAAATATTTAACATTCATTAGGAAGAAACTGGTTTTAAGGTTGTTCTTCAGTGAATCATCTATGTTTTGATTCAAGACTGGGAGTGGTTTCTCTGTAACTGATTCCACATCTAAGCATTTCCTCTGTCACAAGGAAGAGCATTTCAAGTGAACACATGGTCACAGGGATGTCACATATCAAGCCAATTTGTTTTGGGAACCAATAGATTGAAAGGAAGGCATGATGCTGTTTCACAGCTTGTTCTTTCTTTATGAAACTTTGTTTTAAAATTATTAGGCAAAGGAGACCAGATGTCTTTGCTTTACCAAGGCAACCATTTTTTTAAGACCTTATTTTAGTGTTTCAACAACTTTACTGCAAGGCTAAAGTGGCTTTTTTTTTTTTTCTTTTTTTTTTTTTCTTTTTCTGCGATTAAGCAACTCCCACTCTGAAGTACCATCTGCTGAGAAACATTGAATGTCTTTTCCGTTTCTCAGTACTTACATGTATTTATATAAAAAAAAAAATCATGGTGTGTATATGTCTGCATGTGAAAACGCATGTGGAAAATGGCATGAGAGAAAGGAGATATTATGTTGTGGTATGCCTATAGGAAGTAATGAACTGTAACTACTCCATGACAAACTGTAGCTGTAACTGGAGCAGTCTGAACAGCAAAATGTATCAACACAGAGTAATTTATTTATCATCTGGTTGATTTTTATATCACTTGATAAATTTCACTAAACTATATAACTGGTTTAAGAGACACTGAACTACTTGGGAAATATTATAAAAATATTAAAACGTACATTATTGGTAAATGTTATTGTATTTAGTTGCATGACAAGGTTTTAGTAGCAGGGTGGTTACAGGGGTGGCTTCTGAGAGAAACTTCACTTGTATTTGACAGAGTCAACACCAGCCAGCTCCAAGATGGACCCAATGCTGACCAAGGCTGAGCCCATCAGCGCCAGTGGTATTGATGATATATTTAAGAAAAGGAAAAAATCAATGGGCAGGAGCAATTGCAGCTGGAGAAAGGAGTGAGACATGTGAGAGCAACAGCTCTGCAGACACCAAGGCCAGTGGAAAAGGAGGTGAGAAGGTGCTTACAAGGATGAATACCAAATGAATAAATATTAACACATAAAATGAACTCTTTTTCATGTGAAACATAAAATAAGTCTGTATATCATCTGTTTTCCTGTAGTATGATATTATTCATGCTGGGTTTTTTTCAGTTTATAATATGGCTTTAACTGGTGGTTAAAAAATGTTTCTAAAAGGATAAAGGTGGTTTTTACAAGTGCCAGTTAAGTTGTTTTATTGTTGGGTTATTTTACAATGTATTTGTGAAATACAGAGACAAACACAGAAACTATTTCCTCATTCCCTGATAAGCAGGATTGCAGGGTAGTAGTTGGTTTGGTTAAATGCAGATGTAGGTTTGCATGTCTTACCCTTTGAATCCTTCCTATACTAACCAGTGGAGTGGAAGTGTTCTAATACTAGAATGATTTGAAATGTCTGATACTGTTTAGTACTTCTGAAAAGTTGAACTTACTGTCTTCATTGCTAAGTGAAAACTGTAACATTTTCATCAATGTTTAAGTTCAACTTCTTTTTGTGCTATTTGATCTCCAGTAATGCAGGGCTAGATGAACTTTTTAGTCCCTTTTGGTTGTAGTTAATCCCCAGCTTTATTTCTCGGGAAAAGCCAGGCACTGCTGGCCTCACACTGTGTCAGCTGCAGGGAGGTGGACACCTGGATGGGACTGAAAGGCATTGCCAAGACCTAAAAAAGATTGTTAGGTAAAAGGGCTGCTGTGGAGAGAAAGGGACATCACAAGTGACAGAGGGACATTTCAGAGATGATCAGCAGCACAACCAGGTCCACTGCTTCCTGGTATCCTACAGTCTCTATATACAAACGCTATATTCAAAATCAAATACACAGTGGTTACCCCATCACACCTCCTACCAGCCACCCAAATCTGAAATCAAACACAAGCTGACTCAGACTGTGTTTTGATATCCCCCAATAATATATTTATTTGCCTGCTGCTAACCTTGAGAAAGGCGAATGTCAAAGACTGGTACAGCTCCCTTTTCAGAACAGTTCCTCTGTCTTCTGCCTTTAGCAGCCTTCAGCAGCAGCTTTTGTTTTCAGCTAGTGGCTGTTCACTTCAGTGTGTAAATAGAGAAAAGTCCATTTTTCAAAACAAAATCCTTAATGTCATGCATCAGGATCAGTTTATTCTGACATGCATGCATGTAAGCTGCATAATGTTTCTTCTAACCTTACTTACAAATCATCTGTTTTTTTCCTTTCAAAAGAATCAAGAAGGTCTAGGGGTTGGGGGTCTTGTTGGTTTTATGTTTTTGGGACTGAACAGTTTCATTATCCCTAATTGTATGATGAGCTACTCAGAAAATAAAAGGCACATTGAAAAATAGCCTGAAAAGAACAAAAATAGCCTTATAGTTAATTATGTTAAAAATACCAAACACTTGTCAGCATCTCGTTAACATCTTAATGAGTGAAAATAACCCTCATCTGTAATTTTTTTTTTCTAAAAAAAAAAAAAAGTCCCAACCTAGTTTGTAAATTTTGCACCCTGAAAAGCATAGATTATTTCTCCTCATTTAAATCCTAACAAGGCATCTAAGAATTAAAGAGCGTTAAGAGGACATTGATGCCTCTACTCTGGCCATTATTCTGCTTGTGTCCAGCAAGAAGATTAATTAGACTGAGACCTTATATTAATAGGACTCATTAGAGCATTAAATCTATAGAGGAAGGGAATGAAGGTTGGACAGCTATAATTTGTGGAGTGATTTGTCCCAGAGGATATGCAAATTGTTCTCAGCCTGTATTTATTTTCTCAGTATTGTCTCTTCTTTTGGCTGTGATTAGGTTATGTCCCGGGCCAGGCAAGTAAGAAGGATGTGTCCTAGACCAGATCCCTCCTTTGATCATAGAGGGTTGGTAAGCCATGTTCTTGGCAGCAGTGGTAAGAAAAAGCTTCCCCTGCGCACTTGCAGGGACTGACAGCAGGATGAGAAAAGCAAAGTAGCTACATTGGTCTAGGAAATGGCAATACCTGTACTGATGATGCAACAGCATCATAAAATATCTTTATTCAGATACTGTAGTGTTGGCATATCTACTTTTTATTTCACGCTCCTTCAGAAGGTTAATATTCCTTCTAATTAGAATCACAGAATAGTTAGGGTTGGAAAGGAGCTTAAGATCATCTAGTCCCAATCCAGCTGCCATGAGCAGGGACACATCCCACTAAACCATGCCACCCATTCCTAAAATAGTATTTAAAAGCTACAATTCTTCTATAATGCTGTCAATGTTACTTAGCTAAGAAAAAGATTTGAGTAGTTCAAATGGGTAAAGTAGAAAATGTTCTATTTTAAAAAGTTTAATATTGATGAATTCTGATTTACATCGATCCTCTATTACATTAGTTGAGACTCCATTTTTTATTGTGTCATTATGTCTGAGTTTGTTCAGCCTCCTCACTCACCTAGTGGGAGCAATTAAGGATTGTAAAAAAACCATGGCAATTAAAAATTATTGTAATGAAATTTCAAAATATTCAAAGATTTTATCATCAAACAACTCTTAAAATATGAGTGGATGTGAGGGGTGAGGATGCAGGGTATTTATGTCCCTAGAAAAGTTAGATATGATATTGCTCCTACTTCATATCACCAGAAATAAGACTACTGGTAATACAATATTCCAGGGTGTTTCTTTTTTAAGTTCACTGGAAAATCCAAGGATTTTGTAGAGTTTTGACTACAACTTTAATATGATGATGTTTAATTTGGAAGAAGTTATTAAAGGCTTTTAAAATGTGTTGCTAATTCCTTTGTTTATGATTCTCCTTACATAAAAAGATAAATTTTATGCACAGGAAATAAATTCCATATTGACCATATATGTTCACCACAGCTAATTAATAATTCTGAGTATTATTATGTCTCAAGAAAAAAATTCTAGAATAACTTGATTCTTGCACCAATATAATCTCTGTGAGGAACAGGTTTCCCTGAATTTCAATCTGTAGCTGCCCCTTCTGTACTTTGGGTAAAAAAATAATCTTATTTCCAGTGCATATTGATTTATGAGCACATAATGGGGGAAAATATTTCTTCTGAACTGTAATTGTTGTTACTTTAGGTATCTGTCTCTAGGCAGTCTAAGCATGTCACAGAACAAGAAACTGCACTTCACCCTAGACCTTAATTATGTCTTCAGATACCAGTAAACTTTCCTATGGATTTAATACTGTAAGTACAGAAATTAATCTCAAAAACTCTTCTTCAAGATTTTTCTATTACACTTCGTGAAAAGTATGCTACTCTGCTGCAAACATGTGACCCATAGGTCTTCTTTTACTGCAGTATTACAAATTAGTCACCATAGTAGCTGAGTTTACAGACATTTTCAATAAAGCCAGTATGATGTTGGCTCTAATTTATAAATTAACACTTAATAAGTTATCATTTTCAGTGTACAGGGAAGAAACACAGGTCATGACAAGGCATTTAATTTTGCTACAATAAAATTGGAATAAACTGATAGAGGAAAATGAATGTAAAAGCAAATCTCTTTAATTATGTTCAGGCTTACATGTTAGAGTACTCTGCTTAAAGTGTATATTTTTTACATAAATGTTTTTATATTTAGTATGATCTTATACTCCTTAAAGTTTTATGCCTAAGTAACTCGAGCCTGGTTACTTGGATGTTTGTTTTTTTCTTTTAACTGAGTGGTTACAGACAGCTTATCTATCCAAAGCATCCCACAAACAAGCAACCAGCTCACAGTTTTCTCTCTTATATTCTAAAGTAATACTGATAAAAAAGCTTACACCAACTGATTACAAAACAGCACAACTTCACACCATGAGATGCTGTGATTGGGGTACATGACTGAGTGTTCTGTACCAGGCACCTGTTCTGCTGATGGAGCTAGTAGATTGTGCTCTACTGGACAGTTACCATGACTATTGCTTGCCAAAGGAAAATAAGCTTCAGACTTATTTGTAGAAGGTCCCTGCAGCCCAGAGGAGCATCTGCTACTGATGATCCATATTTTCAATACACTTTGAACTTCTGAAAATACAGTGACTTTTTTTAAACGTTTGCATTTGTGACATTCTAAGCTAGCATCCTGTAACATTTGTGACATTCTAAGCCAGCATCCTGTAGCTTTACCTTCTTCAAAGAGATTTTGGAGGCTCACATTCAAAACAGTACATCTCACAGATAACGGAGACAGCTGTGACCGTATGCTACCAGCCACTAAAAATCAACAGTTAATGTATCACTGTGTGCAGGGTGCCACAATTATTCTCTATGTTATCTAACTGAAAATGACATCTACTAGCTTTTTTAGTGTTGACCATTGTAGCCATAAAGAAATCATTCTCTCAATATCAAAAACAGTCTAAAAATACATTATGCATAATACTCATCCATTAGTGTCCAATAATTAGCACTTTGCTCTGTCTGCATAGCTTTACAAGGACTACTTTTTCCCCCAGCTTTTGCAGCACCATACTGAGCAATCATAGCTACCATTTAGACAAGCAAAAACTAAGGTGTTATTACTTTAATTTGCAAGACAAATTACATGGAAATATGTTTTGAAAGATGCAAAAGGAGGCAGACTTTATATTTTGATGAAATGAGTTACCTAGATTTCCAGATGAAAGGCTTGTTTTCTTCTTCAACCTACTGCTTCTTTTAACTGCTTGTATGTGCTGGGTACGTTCAGAGGAGGACCATGAGGATGACCAGGGGACTGAAGCACCTCGCATATGAAGACAGGCTGAGAAAGTTGGGGCTGTTCAGCCTGGAGAAGAGACGGCTGCATGGAGACTTCACAGCAGCCTTCCAATACCTGAAAGGGGCCTCCAAGGTTGCTGGGGAGAGACTTTTCATCAGAGGCTGTAGCGATAGGACAAGGAGAAATGGGTTCAAATTTAAACAGAGGAAGTTCAGGTTAGATATAAGAAAGAAGTTCTTTGTTCAGGTTAGATATAGGAAAGAAGTTCTGTGAGGGTGGTGAGGCACTCGAATGGGTTGCCCAAAGAAATTATAAATGCTCCACTCCTGGCAGTGCTCAAGGCCAGGTTGGACAGAGCCTTGGGTGGCATGGTTTAGTGTGAGGCGTCCCTGCCCATAGTAGGGGAGTTGGAACTAGATGATTTTACAGTCCTTTCCAACCTTAACTAATCTGTGATTCTATGTTTCCAGTATTTCAAATTATACAATATACAGCTATAGACAAAACATAAGATGCACAAATTAACCTGGTAAATATAACACTGAATTTAGAATGCCAGTCACAACCATTTATAATCTCCAGCAGCAAGTTCCCCAGCCTGCCAAACAGTTTTGCTTCAAACTGAATGTCAAAGCTTTATCTATATTTGTTCTTGAATGAACTGCAGGAGTGCAATGCATTCTTTATTTACAAACTGTAGGAAATTTTCTGAGTAAATACATAAATTGGCAAAATTTATCTTAATGGAAAACCTATTATTTTAATTACTAGGGGGTGGTGTACACTTTTGCTTTAGACTTTTTTGAATTAGGAATTAATGGCTTCATCATGGAAAATATTTATTGCTTTCATTTCAGGGAATTCAAATGAAGACAAGTCATTTTAGAGAATGTTCAGTATCACCCCAGCCTTAGCAAAAGGACAAACAGTACCACAGGGGAGTGAGGGGGAAGGATGCATGTTTAGGAACAATGGAAGCCAGAGAAGACTTAACAGTGAAATACAATACATAAATGTTTCTGATTAGTGGGATTAATGACTATTTATCTTGCAAACTCTGTGTTGCCAAGAAGTAGAGGTCATCTTCACCAGTAAACTAGATGTAAAACTTGCTTACTGGAGGGAAAAAAAAGAAAAGAAACACAACACAAGAGTATGAGGAATCTGATTAGGAGATGTCAAACCCTGGATATTGTCATCGAGCAATCATCCAGCTTTCCTTTATATATACCAACGAATTTTCAGCAGACTTAGTTTAGAGTTCTTCGTTTTCCACTGCATGCCCCTTCTCCAAATAGCATCAGAATATACCCCAGCAGAATTTTTTTTTCCTTTACTAGATGTTGGTATACCTAGTCCTCAGACTGACTCAAATCATCACAGCTCTTTCGTCTTGTGAATAGCATTTTTGGTGAGTTGTTTGTTTCTTTGTTTTAATATATATATCTTTCTCTCAATTTAGGACACCTTCTTGTGCTTTGCCACTGCTTGGTTTGCGTTTAAGAGTAGTAAGAATCATCTGGAAATAAGTATTCTCTGAAGACCTCTCTTATGAAGACAGGCAAAGAGAGTTGGGCTTGTTCAGCCTGGAAGGCCAAAAGTCAAAAACACAGCGCTGCACCAGCTCCTAAGAAGGAGAAAAAATGACTGCTACTGCTGAACCCAGGACAGGTGTGTAGAGACAGGACAAAGGGTAATGGCTTTAAACTGAAAGAGGTTAGATTTAGATTAGACATTAGGAAAAAGATGTTTACTGTGAGGCTGGCGAGGCACTGACACAGGTTGCCCAGAGAAGTTGTGGCTGCCCCATACTTGACAGTGTCCAAGGCCGGGTTGGACCGGGCTTTGAGCAACCTGGTATAGTGGAAGGTGTCCCTGACCATACCATGGACGTTGGAACTAGATGATCTTGAAGGCTCCTTCCAACCAAAACCATTCTATGATTCTCTGAAATACTGATCCTGTTACACATTTTTACCTTTTCTCTCTTCAAAAGGCAGTTGAATTTCAGCTATTTAATTAACATTATGGATATCTGTTCAAACCACAGTCTGGGAGGGGAGGGTTGACTTTTTTAGTTTTAAAGTATTCACTTTTAGAAGACCAAACAGAACTCATTCATATACGCTGCCAGTTTTAGGACATCCCAAGAGACAAGCTTATGTGTAATGGCTGTTCAAACAAAGACTTCATTCTTATCCTTTGTAGTGAAGATGGTTATTTTTCACCATCAGGATGCAATTGTAGAAATGCTTTTTACAAGATTTTTTTCTCTTTTCTTGATCCATATGATGATTCAAAACTCTGTTTAGCTGCTTTTCCAACAGTGTTTTTGAAACAGACAGGAAGTCCAAATTGCACATTGCAGTTACATGGTTGCTTTTTTAGTCTCTAAGATGACAGAGAGCACTAAATATATAGAACTCTTTAAGCACAAAGAAAAGGAAGAGCATCTTTTAAGTTGTCTTTTTTTTTAAGCAGAAATCTCCACATATAAAGATATGTCTGGAGGTAGAGATAGAAGCTAGAAAATTATAGAAACATTTGTGCCAAGAGAACATGAGGAAGGGCTTCTGTTCCTGAAAGCCCAATTTTCCAAGTTAGTATAGCAGAAGCTATGACTGTATTTATGCATCTTGTCTTGTCTATGTTCTTAATTTGTCATGATTCCAGCACTAAATAATGGAAGATGAATATTTTCCATAAAGGAAAGAAGATGTAGATGTGGTACAGAAGAAGGACGGATTTAACAAGTGGCTGAGATGTGATAAAGTAACGACTCACTGAGCTCACTTATTGCTGTTCTATACCAGAAAATGAGAAATCTTTGTACTACCCTAATTAGATGCGAGTGCAGTAGGTGGATCTTATGACTATCATGCTACTGTGCTCCTTGTGGAATACTCTGCTTTCACTGCTGATTTGTCTCAAAGTGTCCAAAAGGCTGATTTTGCCACATTGATCCTAAAATCTGAGCTTTATGATTCTGCACTGTGAATTTTATGGTAAAACTATGTTTCAATAAAATCAACCAATTAGTTAAAATCCAAAGGCCATCTTCACACACTATAACAGTACTGCAATAATTTTTGCCTGGATCAGAGATGTGGGTGTTTTGAAGATGTATCCTACACATTGCATCAATCCACATCTCCCTGGCAATGACACAATAATTCCTGAAATGATTTGCAAGGACTGACAGCACTGAATTTATTAGTTGGTCATCCTCTGCATTTTTTCCCTGACCTCCAAACTCAGTTGCTTCAAATTTTCTCGCAGTTAGTCTGCATGAATGGCCTGGTTTGAGACATCAAGGAACATAAAGCTAGGCAAACTATAATTCTAAATACACCAATAACATGACACACACTGCCAGCCATATTTCCTTTAACTTGGGGAAAAAAAAAATAATCGCTGTTAGATCAACTGGAATAACTCCTAATTACAAATAGTGCTAATTTGATCAGGATCTGCTATGATTTAAATATATTCCTGGTGGTTAGGAAATATGATATTCTACATATTTTTAGGCAAAACTTTCCTGTTACCATATTTCTGTGCCATATTTGTTTATGTTTTACAAAGTATATGCAATAAAAAAAATTGCATTCAATTTTCACAAGAATTAAATTAGATACTTCATGTGGTTGAAAATATCTGGTTTAAAAAAAAGGTGTGTGGATTTTCCATGTACACATTCATAGGATTTTTTAATTGAGTACATACTTAATCAAAGACAAATTAGACCCTGTATGATCCTAATTACAGGGCTACTACATCTGAGTGCCTAAATTTAAACATCTTGAATTAATCAACCTTCATACACTGCATATTTGAACAGATTTTCTTAACATGACTGCATCTTTAAATGAAATGAATCAGCTGCCACATCACATTGCTCAGGTTCAATCTGGAGGACAAAGCTGTTCAAGGGTAGAATGACACTCGCCAGACACTGAGCCATGCTAGTTCTTGAGTGGTTTGTTATGTGACGGTTTCTAAATGAATCCTAGCTCAACCTGAGAACATTATGACAACCCCAATTACTCCTATGTGTGATCCGAAAAAGGGATCTGGAGTCTATACAATTACTAGCACATTCAGCCAGGCAGCTGTTGGCCTCGGGATATATGGGGGGCTTGTAATCCACTGCATCAAATGCTGCTGCTTATTCTAATGTCCTCATGAACTATTTTGCATGTAGGAAGCAAGTGAAAAAGGAAGACTGGCTGTGAGGTTTTTTTCCCTTTTCCTTTTTCTTTCAGCTTTTCCCACAGCGCACAATAATTTGGGTTTTTTTCCTGTTAAAAGGACACACTTAACCAGAATCTAATCTACATCCAGAATCTAATTCTTCTAAGTAAATGAAGAATTGAGTTCAGACAATAAAAACTACATCCAGTTAATATCAAATAGAGTTGGAACATTTTTAGTAGTCAGAAGTGTCATCAAATATGTACTGCTGTGCCTCCAACTGATAACAGCATGACTTTTCTAAAATCTACTAACTACAAGTTATCTTGAATCATGATATATGATACATACAGTATTTGTGATAAAAAAATATATTTTCCATGTATTAGAAATTGAAATGCATGTCTATACGTCAGAATTTCATCAATTAAACTGAAACAGGGAGACAAATCAGGGTTCTTTAGTTTATAGAAATTTAAAACAGTGAAAGGAAGGACCTGTGCCACCCAATAACTTAGTGAGAGCTGTGCACATCTGTACTGTGAAGCTCAGGGGGACATTTGTAGCTCATGCCATCCCTGGGAGCTGTCCACACTGGAAATACCTGTCTGGTCTCAGGATGCTATCAAGCTCCATGCACTGTGCTGGATTGCAAGCACTTGGATCCTCCTCAGGTCTGCACCAATGTCTTTATGTGGCCTTTGGCTCCTGAGGCACCACACACACTGTTTTTTGCAAGAGGTTACATAGAAAGAAGTAAATAGGATCTACTCACAACATTCTTACAGTGTAAAGAAATAACATAATAATATTTTGGTTTGGTTTTGGGTTTTTTTTATTGTTGTGAGTATAGTGCAGTAATCCAAAGAAGATACCTTTTGCTTACTGTCAGCTGTGACTACAGGACTAAGATCTGGGAAAGAACCAGCTAGATAAGAAGTCCAGCTGTCCCTTCATTTAAGCCTATGGAAATGTTATAACTGTCTCAGATGGAAAGAGGAATGTTTTTCCTCCTTCATCCCATTGATATGATGAGGAAATAACAGATCACTGTAATTAATTTAGGTTTTTAGCTCATCTAATTAATTAAAAATGTATCTGTATGTACACAACTAGGCTGAAAGGATCCTTTAGGAGGAATGCATTTTCATTTTTTGCTTGTACACTAAAGCATGATTTTTCAATCACCTTTTCTCAAATACCATACATCAGATCCTGGAATAGAAGCTGTTAGCCCCCTCTATGTGTGTGGTCTCCCCAAGGATACAAGGTATCAATTCTGTTAAAGACATTAGCATAAGAAAAAATGCACATCATTATGTCTTTTTCTGGTCTTCATTCAATCTACTGAAACGAGAGGCACACAAGCTCTGTTTCTATCTTTTTAGTTTCCAATCCAGCAGCAGATATCTGGATTGGTGAGACAGAGTATTGAGCTTTTTGGATCACTGATGTTGTTGGAGAGGTGTTGTCCTGGTTCAGCAGTAGCAGTCATTTTTTCTACTTCTTAGTAGCTGGTGCAGTGCTGTGTTTTGACTTTCAGCCTGATAAAGCCGATGTTTTCAGTTGCTGGTCAGAATGTTTACCCTGACCAAGGACTTTGTGAGTCTCATGCTCTGCCAGGGAGGAGGAGAAGCTGGGAGGAAGCAGAGACAGGACACCTGACCCAAACTAGCCAAAGAGGTATTCCATACCACAGCATGTCATGCTCAGGATGTAGAACTGAGAGTCTCTGGAAGGGCTGGATCACGGTGGGGTGGGGGTGAGGTACTGGTCGGTGAGCGGTTGTATTCTCTTCCCCTGTTATTTTCCTTTATCATTATTATTATTGGTGGTAGCAGTAGTGATTTGTGTTATACCTTAGTTACTAAACTGTTCTTATCTCAACCCGTGGGAGTTGCATTCTTTCGATTCTCCTCCCCGGCCCTCCAGGAGGGGGAAGAAAGTGGGGGGGGGGGGGGGAAGTAGACTGCGTGGTTCTGATTTACGGCCTAGGCTTAAAACATGACAGGTGTTCCTTATTTTCTCATGTTGAAAGTCTCTGTGGTAATCCATCCTAGTTTTCCCAGATGCCTGTAACCCATTCATTCTTTAATTTTGGGAGCAGAATCAACAGCGTCAGAGGGCTGTTAGAGGGGATGAAGCAGGGCTGATAAGTGAAATCAAAAAGTCAAGATATGGACTGGAAAATCCCCATAATAGCATACCCTGCAATGCTCCTGTGAATGTGTTACCTGCCAGATACATTTAACTTTCTTTTTGAAAGAATTTCTTGAATCATTTCTTAATGTTGTTGTGCCGCTAATGGCATTAATATGACTGCAAAGAGCAGTAATGACAAATCCAGGTTTTTTTCTATTTCTATGCTGGAAATGCTCAGTCACACTCCCTCAAACAATAATTTGAGAAGCTGGGTTAAATATGTCATTATTCACAAAATTACCACGGTGGTAAGAGGGGCAGGCTGATCAAAGGGGTAAGGAGAAAGAATATCAAATAATGAAGAACCCATTGTAGAACATCAGCTGAGAAGATTCACATCTATGAAGAAATCTTATTTGCTTTCTTGTGAAACTACTAATTCAGAACTTGCATCTCTTGATAATTCAGACTGCCAGATGTTTCCTTTTGTATTGGGTTTCCTTGGAGCTTTAAAAGTTTTAAAGACCTCAGAACTTTCTAAGTTCCTTTAATAAGCCTCAGTTAATCCTCTTGCAGTTCCCTGAATATATGACAAACTAAAATGTGTGTGTGTATCTCTAGTTTGTGTTCTGACTGAATAGCAAATAACATCACTACTGATAATGAATGACACTTAATAGTTCTGATCTGCTGACGGCTGAACTGTTAGCTAGCTAGGAACCATAGTTACGTGTGTCAAGAAAGCCTTATCTTTCAGTTTCTAAAATGAAATTTCACAAAAGATAATCCTCAGCCTATTTATGGAATAGCTATTTCATAGTGAGATTTATATTTGTGACTGCTTTCCTTCAAGAATTTAGCTGGGGAATTTGACAGAAACTATCAAGTGACAGAAAAGAGGTGCTGGGAAGAAAAACAGGGAATTTGAAAGGATGCGCAGTGCAGACAGAGGTGCTGGGCAAGGCAGTGTCCTGGCATAGGTAGTGTTGGGCCAGTGCAAACTTATTTGCTCAGAGAAATGCCTTAGCCCTGATTACCTTTGTTGCTATTGAAAACTGAAGTCATCATTCACAATTTTTGTGTAGATGAAGAGCAGGGAGAAGAGTGCTCTTTTCCAGAGGCAGGAGTTTTAATTTACATTTCATTAAAAGGCTGGGAGATAGCGGGCCTACTAAAAGGTAGGCAAAGTGGAAGAAGACTGGCATAAACTGATGCAAATTGCACCTCTCTTGCCCAGCTAAACTACTTTGCTGTCTGAGCTGCTTTCAGCCCAAAGCCAGGTTTAGCCCCTATCAGAGTGCTACTGGAGGTCTGACAGAAAAAAGACCTAGAAAAGACTCTGAAGTTATGCTTTCCTTGTCTGCTTTTTCTCCCATATCTTTTGCAGACTCAGGTTTTGTTCCCAGCTTCTCACTGATTACCACTGCATGCAGCTGTCAGTGTAGGCAGGTTTAAGGCTGGTCTGCACAGCTGCAAGTGCATTTCCCTGGTAGATCATCAGGGACTCCTGTCAGTGCTGTGCTAGTCTTATATCTGAATGAATCCTTTCCTGCCTGTGTAAGGATGACAATGTCAGCATAAGAATTGGTGAATATACCTGCAATTTGCTCTAAACTAAAAAAGAAGATGCTAAAGGCAACACATAATCCCAAGTGGCAGACTTTGATATGTGCAGCACAAGTTGAATTGCTTATGAGAATTGAATTGCCAAAGGGCCTGATTGTGTGTGACATCAGCAAGGGGAAGGACAAATAAATTTTCTCATCTGTGTCCAAACTCATGATAAGGCATATATAGGCTGCTGAAAACTCAGCTAGCTGAAACTGCTAAAAAAGTGTAGCAGTGTTATTTCTGGTGTTCTCAGATCAGAAACTCATGCAAACTGACAAGTACTGTGTTTGCCTGTAAGGGCTGATATCTCCAGTGATTTTAGTCAGCCTAAGTGAGCTCTTCACATATTTGCATCACTGTCTTACATGTTATTTAGGGAACATGAGGACACAAGCTGAAGAGGTAGGTTCGTTAATGATAGTTATCTCTAATGCTTCTGCAGGAAGCTTACACTACCGGAATACGAAAAGTGAGATGTTGCTCTCAGAATATTAGATGATGCAGCCATTTCATGGTCTCTTGGTGAAGGTGTTTAATTTGTTTATAGTTATGGGAACTGGAACAGATGTTTGGCAGTAATACTGTGGTGCAGGTGTGTTGCACAGTGGTTCCCACAGCCTTGACTCAGCATACACCCCAGCCAAATACTGATTTCCTGTGAAGGTAAAACATGAGTGTGCACTATCCACTGTCACAGACGGGTTTCCCCTGACAAAAAAAAAAAAAAAAAAGAAAAGAAAATAGAGGAAAGAAAGCAGTGGTGCTATCTGAGCTGGTTGGGTAGAGACATCTGAGCTATGGCAGAAAGTATGGGAAAGCACACTTCCCCAAAATATAATCAGAGCCTTAGGTCACCTGTCAATAAGCTGTGATGAATGTGTCTCAGTCACTTCAGCAGAAAAGCAGGGAAGACAGCACCTTGCAGTGACTGCAGTAAGAAAATTGAATTCAGAGGTGATGAGAAACCTCATTCATCAATCTAGGTGGTGAAGATAAAAGGTAACAATATATCCATTATCCTAGGAGCAGCTTCTTCTGCTATATTATCACACCTTCCACTCTCTGTGAAATATTTTATAACAGTGACCAAGAATGCTAACTAACAAATCCTATCCTTAACTAGTTGAAAATAAGGAGTCATTCACTGTTCTGTGTGCTTGGGCATCACCAAATCACCTGATATGCCTGAAGATAAAAATTGACTTTAGGGTCAATCTGTTTGGAACAGGTGGAGAGGATCAGATGCAGATCGCAGTTGGAGGATGACTTAAGGTATTTCCTGCAGTTCTGACCTGTTACTGTAAAGCTTTTTCTACAGAAGGCTTTGGTGTACTCTAATATCCTGTTTATGGTCCACATTCATGTGTTCTTTCTTCATGGTTCACAGACAATGACATGCTATTTCACAATAGCCATTCTCAATTCAGGCAGTGCTTCTTGTCCAGGGAAGATATTTTCATGGCTGAGAGTGGTTGCACAGAGCCTGAAGATCAGGTGGCTTAAAAAGGAATCAAGAGTAAACCATTAAAATGCAAGACTCAAATTTGCATTTCTCTCAGAAAAGATGAGAGTTGCTCCTGTACAGAACATGGCAGAGTAAAAAATCCTTGAGTTGTCAAATTAGGTGCAGAATTCAGCTCCACAAGATTTGTCATCTTCTCTCTTTAGCACTTTTATAGCAAATGATATGTAAAGAAAGTGTCAATTCAGCTCCTTACCTAGGAAGAGCAATGTATTTTGCAAGTGATGCTGTAAAAGGTAATGAGCACAGAGGAGAAAAACAGGTTCAGAGACATCTGCCAGCCTCATAAAACAATGATTTTCAAATTCTGGTGATGATGATCAAATACAGCCTTTCTAATTATCTCAGGTCTTGTTGTCTGGCTGAGTTTCACAAAAATTCGTATTGGAAACTTTCACATGGAAAACCAGTAGTTTAAGTTGTATTTACACCCTTGCACATGGCTGGCTGGGATTTGGCATGTACGAACAAATGTACTCACAGATTTCACAGCACAATGGTTAGAAAAGCTTTCTCAAGATGCTGTCCTACTTTTGGTTATTCTGAAAAATGAGAGAAAACAACAGGAAAGGCATGCCTTCAGTAGGAGAAGAAAGTTTAAATGTTTGCTTAACCACTACATGACTACAGTTTTACAGTTGCTCAACCATAATGTTGGTGATGTGGCTGCAGCAGTCAAATATTAGACGAATGAAAGGTGCCACAAATAAAGTTTTGTTCACATGTAAGTGAATAGCGAAACTCCAATTCATTTGCTGACTTTTGAGGAGAAAAGCAGTTTAGTCACCTGGTAAAATGATAGTGGTTTGCTTTGATTGCCATTTTGTTGGACATTTCTAATGCCATTATTTGATATTTAGCTGTTTTGAGGATTCACATCCAGACCCAATCCTGACCAGCTTCAGCTAGAGTTGGCCCAGGCTCCAGAGTGGCTGGAACTGAAAGTAAATTGGTTACTATTCATTCACCAAATTGAAGTAATTTTTATAAATATTGCCTTTTGTGATTGGCTTACTTGTTATTGCTGAAATTATTGTTACTGTTGAAATTAAATGGTTATTTATTCCCCTCATTCATGTATAATGAAATAATTCAATTTGGGTGCTTAGACTTCATCTAAAGTTAATGTTAGTCCAGTGACATTTTGATGATCATGACATTTAAGATTTGCTTTTTCCCTGTCATATAGCAGAAGTTTTCGTTAGTGTGCACTATTGGAATAAAAAAACCCCACTTCTTTCTTTAAATGTGAATTGTCATTACAGACAGAATGTCAGACATGAGATAAAATTAATTTGTAGATACCAACACAAAGCATTATCTGAGGAGCTGCTGTTCATTAAAATATCTGAAAAAATTTATCAGAATCCTTCTATTCCCTTATTAAAGAAATACATTATGTTTACCACAGAAATGAAATAGGACGCAGTTTATTAGGAAATTCGCACTAGTTTCCAGGGACATGTTCAACTAAACCAAGATTTTATGCAGTTCCTTAAGTAGTTTCAGCTCATTTTAAGTCCTTTTAGCAATGTTATCTAAAAGAAAAATAAAACATTAAGACTATTAATAAGTTTCATTCTCCTTGTTTCATCTACCCCAAACAAGGGAAACAGACTTTTTAACTAGAAAGGAGAAAACAGTGAAACTAATGATGCATAACATGCCAAACAAATGAAACATTACAGGAACTACATTTTTAGTAATGTCAGCTTCCAGTAATTGTAAGGTATTATTGGTAACAGTAACCACTTTTTTTAATTGGATGCAAGAGCTAACATTGTTATTTCAAGTGCTCCTTAAAATTGTTCTCTTATTTCATTTTATTTTTAGAGTAGGCAAATAAACAACATTAGGAGGTAATAATTTACTAGCAGCTCATGCAGCTACAGGGTATCATGGATGCCTTCAGGTTATCCAAGGTCTCCTGCCCCATTTCTGATCGCTGTTGACTTGCCACATCTCCACTGCTTATCACAGCTCGTGTGACTGCTCTCTCTCTGGGGAATTCTTTACTGAATTCTCTTAAAATCTTATCCTTAAAGTCTGCAGTGTTACTCTTACTGCCCACATGCCTTTCTTCTGTTGTCCTCTTTCATATGACCTGTTTTTCTTAAATCTGAGTACTTCCTTATGTCTACCTCATTTACCATCTGTTTTCTTTTCCACAAACAAGATAAATTGAGCATTCTGCAGTACTGGTGTGTCTGGTGAGATTCAAGTTTAAAGCATGAGCCTCCCATTGCAACAACTGCTTGACTCAAGTCTTCTCAAGAGGTGAAATTTTAGTCATGCAGACCTTGTTGGGCTAATTGCTCCTGATTTTAAAAGGACTAAGAGTTCCTCCATAAACAGTGAGAATCAATCTACAATTTAGTTAATCGACATCAATCTACAATTTGGTTAAAATAACTCTCTTCACTCTCTTGTGGCTCCATGAAAAGAACTGAGAAGCAAAAGGAGTGATACTGAAAATTAAGAAAATATTATTCTAAGAGGTATTTCTAACATTCATAGAGCCACTCTCAAAGGTAAGAAAAAAAAAAGTCCTTTAGAAGGTGATTCGGGTGTTACAAAAATCACAGACATGCACTGAATTTAATAGATGTTGTTTTGTTAAATCTTTACTATTTTCCAGTGGAAATGTAATTACCAGAACATCTAACAAACCTTTACTTGCTGAACTTATTGACGACTTATGAGATCACTTTCCTGATTCTATGCAAAATGTACCAGAAGAAAAGTCATCTGAAAATTTATGCCCCAGAAAAACCCGCAATTACTGAGGCTACAAGTAAAACTCTTCCAATGCTTTTCATGTTTTTCCCTCCTCTATCTCCCATGCAGTGTCTGGCCAGGGAGAAATCTTCTTAGGAATGCAACACAGTCCCCATGCTGATGCCTTTGGTGATATCGCTTCTTGCTATGAGACCATAATAGGAACTAAACCATCCAGCCCTGTTTAGAATAGGGTGACGAGGGACAAGGTTCCCTCGCCAATGAATTCAAGGTTCCCACAACAATGAATTGCTGTGCTATGAGGTTAAGGCAAATGGATTATTTTGACCAAACATCATGACTACTGCATATCACTGAAAACCTGAAATAAAAGTACATGAACCACGAAAAATAATGGAAACAATTTTCCTCTTTGACGTTTTCTTGGTGTGCTAGTAGCATGGTTGATTGGAAGTACAGTATTCAGTGTGCTGCACAAAAGCCATGTGTCATTATGCGTAGGTAGGTGTTCTGTCTTGCAGCGTGCCTGAATACATGCCTGTATCTAGCACATTGTGTGGAAAGGACTGTGTTGGTCAGTTTACAGAACTGTCATTCCTCCTCATCTGTGTTCTGGACATTCAGGGAGGAAATTTATCTCTGTACCAAGGAATAATGCAAGACTTACCAAACAGTGAAGTCTCATTTAAGATATATTTAGAGCTGGTGAGTAAGACTTAGATGTTTTGCAGACCTTTTCCTGGCCTTGCACAGAGTCTTGAACCTCACCCTGAGGCTGTGGTTTGGCAATACATTAAATCTGACTTCAGAGTTCCTGGCACCAGATCAGGAAAGCTGAGTTCATGTATTGATCTGTCATCTTACTGTGGCAGTTCAAATGCAATAAAAAATCCTAACGGTTTGTCAGTCTTCCTGTGAGATCAGGGACATGTCTCCATACCATCCTAATCTGAGGTTTGGACAGCCCTATGAAGATCTGCCTATCCATCCCAAGCAGGTAGCAAATGCCAGTGTCGTGTGAGAATGATGTTATGATTCCTTGCTGTGGAGTGTAGATAACTAGGCAAAGCTGCAGTGCTGTGCTAGATCTGATTCAGGTCACGTGGAGACAAGGCCTGGTTTCAGTTTTAATGACTGGAAACATTTCCTAAAATGAAAGATTTGAAGATGCCAAGTGCACTTGTAAGAATGAACACCTCCTCCATCAATAGAAAAAAAAAAAGAAGAATCATCATTTATGGGCAATGAAAGACACAATGTTCTGACTTATGAGTTAAGAACAGATCAGGTTGTTCTACCTCTTCACCTGACTTTTTATAGAAAGGTTCGGCCAAACTGCAAAGGAGGATTTCATTTAGGAACACTTCCTCTGTTTTGAATTAAAAAGAGAGAATCCTGCGTTGTGCCCTGCTACATTTTTTTTTTTTTGCAGAATAAAATGAACCACACAGCCTTTCCTTTTGGTTTTCTCCAAGGCAGAAATTATGTCTTCTACTAAATTCTGTGGCAGCTGACATTGGAGGCAGAGGGAATATCCTTTTGCATTCATTCTCCAGCCATTTTCAACCACTTCTGCTCAGAAACAGAGAAGAAAATTGGCCATAAATAAGGGTAAAAAAATTTGCACAGCATTTCTAGTGATCATTGTACTTCTATTTAGATAGCAAAACATCTTAAATGATGGTTAAGACATATCACTTATCTGGAAATGCATAAGAACAATTGAATGCTAGATCAATATAAAGTATTTTAGCTTTTTACAGGAGATGTCTTAATGATGCCCATTCCAGCTCCACTGAATAATTTTCAGTATGTTGAATAGCAGCATTCCACATTTTTTGCATAGAAAATTTCTCTGAACTTGAAAGCTAAGTGAATTATAAGTGCTGTCACTCTGCAGAACCTTCACCTGCACTTTTTTCTGATCTCTTGAAGTTTGCTGCAGATGATATTCAGATTTAAACTCAAACTTTGCCGAAGTTCATTCACAGCTGAAGATATGCATTACAACCCATGTCTTGTCTCTAGTGTTTCTACACATTTCTTTCACAGTATTGTTAGCAAAATATGAAAAAAGCATTCTGCAATGAATTGCCAACCTGAATAGTGGTATATGTTGGAATGATGAGGTGGTGTTTGCACTCTTACGTGTGACAACAGTTGTACTGGCACAGATGCACAGTACCCTTTTGAACACAATTATCTCTTGAATTATCATCCTCTTCATAACACTGAAAACATTTCCAGTTTCTGACAATGCCCATTCTGCCCATTCAGAGGCCTGATTATTATGACATCACTTCTTGAAAAACAGGAATAAAACCAAGCCTTTATATACATATCAAATAAGCACTTTTATCCTTTTATTGCCCTTACCAACCAATGCCTTCCTTCAGATCACTGTTTCTTTTACAGGAACATAATAATAATTATATTTGTTGGCCTTTTTGGCAAATAACTCAAATGGAAATGAATGTCATTAAATTTTCTATCTCACTCTTATTCCTTGTTTCTATGTAGTGGATGTGTGTTTGCATGCATGACCTGCTAGGGATTGGTTCCTTTCTGAACACTGTAAAGGTTTATGAATGTTAGGAACACTGCTGCCTGAATGGATTATACAGAATGCCTGAGCTTCCTAACAGTTTTGCACTGATTGATTGCCTCTAGGGTGCTTCAACTGTGTCAACGTATAGTCATGTCAGCGAATAAGTCTTCCACTTTCAAAGCCATTCCCAAACCTCAAATCCACAAAACAGCCCATGTAACTTTCATCTCAGTCTCAACATTCTGGATTGAAACCAACACTGCTTCGACTTGTCAAGACATTCACACAGATTTTTTAGCACATTATTCACTGTTTGAAACCAAAGAAAAATCAAGATATCCCTAGGGGTTAAATAGAAAAAAACTTAAAAGTGATAAGAAGAATTTGTGAAAATGTCAAACCTTGAAAGTACCCTGCTTTTTAAATTTCATATCATCAAGTTAATGGACATGACTTATGTAGGTAAGCTTTTCCAAGGTAATAATTAATAATTTTTTCTTCAAAGGTTTGTTTATTTAGAGGTGATCACCACAGACCTTTCTCCTTCTTCAAAAGGTAGAGAGTTTTCTCATTACCTACTCAGTTGCTTATTTTTCTTGTTTTCAGACACCTCAATGCATGTATATTTTTTGTATAGAAATGTAGCTTTCTGTAGCAGAGAAGTAACATTTATGTACCAGTATCTGCTTCAGGAATGTTTTTGTCTTTTCAAATTTCAGCATATAGCTTGATGCAGAGAGATAAAAGTTAAGAAGCATACTAGATTCTTGACCAACATGCCATCAAAATCAGACAAAAGCTTCCTTGAGGCTTTGATTTGCTTTCGGATCAACTCCCACTAATATTAAAAATTAAAATCCATAGCGATTCTGAGGATTAGTTAGGAGCAAATCATGCTTTCTTGTTTTGGAAATCAAACTCAATAAGCAGAGGAGAACTCATTTTGGCAACTACTTTATTGCCCAGTTGGAGTTTTGAAAATGCTGGTGTTTGATTTATGACTGGAAAACAGGAAATATAACTCCCATTTTCAAGAAGGGGAAAATGGAAGACCTGGGAAACAGCAGACCAGTCAGTCTTACCTCTGTGCCTGGCAAACTCTTGGAGCAGATTCTCCTGGAAGGCATGCTAAGGCACAGGAAAAACAAGGAGGTGGTTGGTGACAGCCAGCATGGCTTCACTAAGGGGAAATCCTGCCTGACCAATTTGGTGGCCTTCTATGATGGGGCTACGAAACTGATGGATAGGGGCAAAGCAGTTGACGTCATCTACCTGGACTTGTGCAAAGTGTTTGACACTGTCCTGCACGACATCCTTGTCTCTAAACTGGAGAGAAATCAATCTTATGGATGGACCACCCAGTCAAAAAGAATTGGATGGATGGCTGTGCACAGAAAGGTGCGATCAACAGCTCAGTGTTCAACTGGAGACCAATAACAAGTGCTGTCCCTCAGGGGTCAGTGTTGGGACCAATCCTGTTCAACATCTTTGTTGGTGACATGGACAGTGGGATTGAATGCGTCCTCAGCAAGTTTGTCAGTGACACTAACTGTGTGGTTTGGTTGATACGCTGGAGGGAAGGGATGCCATCCAGAGGGATCTTGACACACTTGTGAGGCGGGCCAATGACAGCCTCATGAAGTTCAACCAACTCAAGTGCAAGGTCAAGTTCAGGATAGATATAAAGAACAAGTCCTTTACTGTTAGGGTGGTGAGGCACTGGAATGGGTTGCTCAGGGAAGAAGTGGTAAATGCTCCATCCCTGGTGGTGTTCAAGGCCAGGTTGGACAAAGCCTTGGGTGATGTGGTCTAGGGTGAGGAGTCCCTGCCCATGGCAGGAGGGGGTGGAACTTGATGATCTTAGGGTCCTTTCCAACTCTAATCCTTCTATGTTTCTGTGATTGTCCAGGTTTGCAGAGGTATCCATTTTATGTTCAGGACAGGTCATAGAGTTATTTAATCCATTAGGATGTCACAAATTAAAATGAATTTGATAATCTTATTCTAGAGTATACTGCATATCTATTTTCACCTGGCTGTCCACTATTCCGTTAAGCATGACTGACTGGCATTTCATTACGAAAGGTTAAAGACTTTACTGGAGTTATTAGACACAAACTTGAGTTCCATTGCCAAAATTGTAGATAGTTGCACAAGCACTATGATGTTTCATGGATATTTAATTTATACAGATCTTTTATTTAGTCTTACTCAGCAGCCCCACCCATGTTCAGGAAACTGTCATCACACTAAAGAGTAAAGGTTTTACAAAGACACTGCTTAAATTTCTAACTCATAATCAAAGAACAAAGTTGGGTAGAAGGTATTGTTACAAAAGTGGAAAAAAAGTCCAGAATCAGAAATTCAGGTGAAAATCTTAGTAGTTTCCTTAAATCAGAAGTGTAAACAATGCATTTCAGGCCAAAGTAAAAGAGCTGCTTTAGCAATTTCAAAGCACAATATTTTGATTTAAATTTTTAACTTTCAGTATAAATTAAGGTATATTTTTAAAAATGTTATTTTTAATTAAAAAATAACTCTCTAGTTTGAGAGTTCAAGATATGCTACATTGAACATTTCTCAGTTTTTGGTTTAAAATTTAGAACTGACTTAAATTAACCTTTTTCTGCAACAATCATTTGGTTGTTTTATGAAGAAAGCTTCTATTATTTTTTTTTGACAAAAATTTGTGAATCTCTCTACCTGTAGGAATATCAGATCAGATGCTGAGGTATCCAGCACTTGTCAAAACCATGCGTGCATTGTGAATCTGAATGACAAGTGAGTGAATTTTAATTTTAAGCACCTTCTGTCTATAACCTCAGGTCTTAATGGACAGAGCAGCAGGAGAGTATTAATAGAGTGGGGAGCTACCTAGAAAATAGCTGGTGTTGTTTCCAGGTCTGTTACACAAGCCTTATTTTTTTTTCCCACTTATCTCTCTTCCCAGAGTTTCTTCATCACTGCAATATGAATGATGACACTTTAAATGTCTTTTCATTCTTGACAGAAAGGCCCTCTGGCTACATCCGTGTTGTCTTCCCAGAGTAATCCTGAAGCTGGGATAATGGACATCCATTAGTGATGATTAACGATTGTCCCTGTCAGCATTAAAGAGGATCACTAGTTGTGGATTTACGATTCATCAGCTTTTACACATGGGTTTGGAGCTGAGGCAACAGGTAGTCTGTAATTGGCATTGTGGATGAGGTGTTAATTACATTTCACACCAATTCCTGGTCTAGAGAGATTCCAGCATTTTTTTATTTGGCTCCCCCCTGTGTAGATACAGGTGAATACAGGTGAGTGATCTGCCAGCTCAGTCCAGGCTCACAGTAAGTCAAAATGGTGAAATGCATAAGCTTACACAGACCATGGTTTATAACATGAATATCCACTGAGCCCTAACCAGTCACATAAGAAAATCCCATAGAAAGTTGTTTTCTCCAATAATGCTGAATCATGTTAAAGTAGTTGTCTTGGTTATGAAAAACTTTTATTATTGCAGTAAATTAATATACTTTTTGGCACCAAATTTCTAAATGCAGACACATCATTAACCATGGAAAGAATTGTTGATAGAAACTAAAACTGCCACATATACAAATGAAAGCAAAATTAACAGGATATGACTAATTTTCTAGTGTTGAACTGTAAGCCAAAAAATTAACTATCTCTCTGAAACAGTTTATTGTACACATGACACAAGTAATGCATATCCCATTCTACCTGGAGTCTCAAAAATATGAGAGCATGGGTATATTTATAGGACTAATTGACAGGAGATAAATTGCTACCGTTAACAACACGACTGACTGAAACATAGTAGACTGCCTGACAAAAATGATTCTCATTCTTCCTTTTCAATATAAAACTTATTCTCTTCTCTTGAGCAGAGCTGGATTCACCATATTTGACCAAATATTAAATAAGTGACAGAAAGTAAGTTGCATATACCCTTAAGGCCTTATAGTTATTCAAAGTAAATATACATCATTTACAGAGAAGACATTCTGACTTCTACATTTCTGATTGAAAAAAAGAAAAAAAAATTAATCCAGGAACTGGCATCTGGGTGAGATGTATTCTGAACATATGAAACTCACCAACATTAGTATACATGAAATTGTGTGTTATATGGATATCTGAAATATGTAAAGTACTTTTTAAACCTATAAAAAATATTTGATATAAGCAATTTGAGGTGATAATTACTTGACCTTTTCAAAGCAGTTTTTCCTCTCTGAAGGCAAAAGTAACTTCTTTAGTAGTAGTTCTATTATCTGATGAAGAGTAGCTTTAACAGGGTGACCATTAACACTGATGTACATTGATTTATATATGAATTAAAATTATTCTGCAGTCAGTGACTATCTGAAGACTATTATTCGAACATCAAAAAAACAATACATAACATGCCTACAGTTCATCTCCACACTCTGCTCAGGACAAGATGGATATCACAAAACTAATGGAAATGCTCACTGTTAATACAATTTAGAACTGCAGTCCTTTCTAAGTACTATTTGCTATTAATGATTTTACTGTACTTTTGAAGGAGTTGTGATACTGATGCTTGTGTGTGTGTCAGACTTCACATTGGCAGTTCACATTTCCCTCACCCCATTTTCCAGTGTGGGTTAAATGCCTGTGATATTATTTGGGTTTTGTTTTTAGTTTAGTTTTGTTTTGTTTTCTAAACCATGTTGGAGATAATCTAAGTAGTAAAAGACATGCCTCACCTTATTCCAGAAGTAGAAACATTTCGGTGATAGATGAGTCTGTCTTCTAAGTACTTGTTAATGTATATCACTGCCCTGCAGGTTGCTTCTTGGAACCGTAAATACATGTGTCTAAACCAGTCAAATCTGGTTTTGTGTTGCCTTTAATCTACATTGCTCTAGTTCCTTCCAGAATAGACAAGATAAATAAATTGAGGAACCTGTAGCAAACTCTGAGTGGAGGACAGGACCCTTTAATTTAGAATAAGAACTGAGTAGTCTTTCAGCTCCTTAAGGTACATTTCAGCCATGCCTCAAAATAGCTGCAAGGTGTCCTGGGTTCAGCAGTAACAGTCATTTTTTTCTCCTTCTTAGTAGCTGGTGCAGTGCTGTGGTTTTGACTTCCAGCCTGGGAACAATGCTGATAACACCGATGTTGTTAGTTGCTGCTCAGTAATGTTTAGTCTGACCAAGGACTTTCTGAGTCTCATGCTCTGACAGGGAGGAGGGGAAGCTGGGAGGAAGCAGGGACAGGACACCTGACCCAAACTAGCCAAAGAGGTATTCCATACCACAGCACATCATGCCCAGGATGTAAACTGGGAGCAGTTACCCGGAAGGGTTAGATCACTGCTTGGTCGGGCTGGATATCGGTCAGTGAGTGGTGAGCTGTTGTATTCTCTTCCCTTGTTATTTCCCTTATCATTATTATTATTGGTGGTAGCGGTAGTGGTTTTGTGTTATATCTTAGTTACTGAACGGTTCTTATTTCAACCTGTGGGAGTTATATTTCTCCGATTCTCCTCCTCATCCCTCCAGGAGCAGGGGGTGGTGGTGGGGGAGTGAGAGAGAGGCTGCATGGCTGGGCTTAAACCATGACACAAGGCTAGACACATTGCAAAACTAGCAACCTTTAAGCATGGCTATAAAACGTTTACAGACTTTCCAGATTCCATTATCATCCAAAATGTCCATAATACAGTCCTTCCACATATTTAGCACAGCTGTAGCTCAGGAGAGACAGCAGGCTGCATTCTTGGTGATCACTAACTGTTTTCCACTGACTCTGCTGTACAGAAGTTTTCTCCATTAGTCACAGCAGCTTAAAGCAGTTTTGGCCCCTTGTCCTCCTCTTAACTTTAGTCAGAATAGATATTAGCATTTTACTCTGGACTTACTACAGCTCAATCCTGACCTTTCTAACCAAGTGACACATCTCTAGTAGCAAAATAATCTTCCTTAACCCTGAAATCGAGTGTTGAAGCATAGCTCAAGTCTAGCTAGTTAGACTTTCTTCTACAAACAGCCTGGCTTCATCCATATGCTTTACTGACTCCCACATTGTCCCTCTGACCATGCCACTAAACTGCTTGACCCAGGCTAAGTCTGTTCCAGCAAATGTGCAAACAATTAAATGATGCAGATGATCATAGGACAGAGCTTGGGCTTGGCCCCACTTTATAGCTTTGTGAAGATAAAGTCAGTAGTAGCACAAGCAGCAAACCCAGTTTACTACTAAAAAAAAGATATCAGAACAACTGAATCTCCCTCACAGACACCCATGACACCTTACTCATGAAAAAAAGATTAGCTACTGCAGTCATTTGCTTTCTGAGCACCATTATTTTAGAAATTAGGAGGAAATGCAGTGTTACTATTACTGATACCTTAAGCAAAGCAGAAGCACAAAGGAGCGCTCATGCTCATGGTACACAGATATCCATCCATGCAGAAACTACACACGAAATTATTTCAGTTAACACGTGAGACAGATAGAAAGACCCCCAATTATTTACTCATTTCATAATCAAAACAACTATTAACATGATTAAAAAATGTTGGTTTAAAAGACAGCTCTTACTGAACATGCTACTTTATAAAATTAGTTGCCACGTGTGTTTTTAATATAATAACCTCGATCCATTTTAGAAAGAAAATGCTCTAAGTATATTGTCAAACTTCTCTTTTGTTTTTTTTTTTTTTTTTTTTTTTCCTCCCCGAATATTTTACTTGCAAATTTAATGAGAAATCCATATTTTAAATTAAAATTCCCAATTTACCAGCTGGGTGCTCCCTCCAGAAAGAATGGCATTTAGTAATAAAGTCACCTGTTTTCTGTCCAATCTGTGTTCTATCCTGCAGCATGGTGAACATTTTTGTTCTGAGCCAGCAGCTGTAATGACATAGGTACTCACATTGAGGTTAGTTATGATAATTCAAGCTTCTATTGCTAGAAAAAGGGCAACAAATTTTCAAGACATCCATTCAGACTGTCTTAGTGCACTGAGAGCTTACATGAGACCTTCCAGGACTCTCTTCACTAAAACATTTTTCATGCAAAATGCATAAAAATACATTAAGCTTTCCAGCATACAGATTTAGTGATCTTTATGCCTGCACAATTTCTACTTCAGGTCACAGTAAAATTGCCTTGTCGTTCACTTTCAGCTCATGAGAAGTAGAAAAGTACTTGTATGCCATTTTCCTGCCCATCTGAATATAATGGCCCAAAGAACTTCATGACGTCAACGCAATTTTCCCTGTTAGTTAAATATGACATTATAGACCGTGAACTAAAATTCTTCCTCAAAGTTTACTTAAGCTTCTTTTTTTACATGCCTTTGAGCATGTATGATACAAGTATCTCCATAACTGTGTCAGGTTTTCTTCTATCTTCCTCAATATTGTAAAGCAAAGGCTATGGTTGGAATGAAGCATTTCCAAACAAAGAAGCAAATCCACACAGTCTTTCTGAGAGTATGATTATGATACAGCCTGCCCCTTCCCTTCATATTTCATTACAAAATCAAAAAAAATTATAAGTTGAAGGAAATCAACTGGAGACATTGGTCTTGTTCCTTATTATGATATTGTCTAGCTATATAAACTTAGCCACTTTACTTTGTCATTCTGTAATTTTGTTTCTTCTCCTGTCTCATCTGTGTAGATTGCCCTGTAAGTCAAATGGAATTCCCCAGCTACCAGTCTTTTTCTAGGTAGGATAATGAAAACATATTGCACTCCGTTCTAGTGTATTAACAATGTTTATAGACTGAAGTAGCTCAGTGTCTCTATTGTCCATTGCTCTTCAAAATGCATACATATTTTATCTCCCACAGTTCTGAGTATAGATTCGTACAGAGTGCAAGCTTCTTGGGTTAATCACTCCTACAAAATGAATAATCTGGAATTAAAAAAGATCCTCCAAATGCAATACATTCAATTATTTCAGTATTATGTAGTATTATCTAGCAGATACAGTATGATCTTACCCGCCCCAGAAACTGATTTTATCTTTTTTTTTCTCTACATTGTGTATTTAAAAGAGATTTCTATGGTGGTTATTGTTGAAGTACTAAGCACTTCTAACTTTCTTCTGTTAGAAATATCTGATTCACTCTAGATCTTGTTTTCATTTAACTACAGGATATGTTGTTTATATTTTAGTGAATTACAGGTTAAGCAACTTCTCTGAATTGCAGTTCTCTTTCATTCTACTCTTGGTGAGTAGAATATTCTTTATAGTACACAATGAAGTACTAAAAGAGAAAGACATATAAAGAATCATTTGTTGAGGTTATACTCGGTGAGGCTTCTCATCCTTCCAAAAGCATATTACTGTTTCTCATATGACTTTAGCCAAACCAAGTATTTATTCTTAACTTCACGGATATCAAATTAATTGGGGAAAATATGTTTAGATAAATATTTCAATAAAATGCCAAGACTAGTTTGCACGGTTTCAGATTTATTGTAATAATTAAGCTACATAATTAAGAGTGATAATTTCTACAGCAAATTTTTCTTTATAACTCTGGAAGAAGTTTATCACAAGTACAAATATATATATTTTTGGGCTTGTAGGGTTGAATTAGTTTCAACGTTTATTAATGGTGTCTGAATTAGCATGCCAAAGAAGAAAAGTGTAAAACTAAAAGCAAAGTAATTACTTTCAATATTGCATGACATTTTTCTTATTTTCTTGATTAACATTAGTACGGATCTGGGAAGTACATATTAACTTTAAAATTTGTGGTGGGTTAACCTTGTCTGGATGCCCTTTCTCATCATGTGCCATAAAGGCACATGATTCTCTGCCTTCATGAGTTTATGAGAGGTGAAGGCTGCCCATATGTAATGCATGATATCCTGGGATCAGGTAACCCCTGCTCAAAGTTAAAAATAAGATCCAGATGTATTGAGGTCTGTATGAATGATAGGTTAACCTATCACTCTGCTCCTCAGCAAGATGGGGCAGGGAGAAAATACTATGGAATAAACTTCATGGGTCAAGATAAAGGCAGTTTAATAAAACAAAAGAAAAGGCCACACGTGGAAGCAAAGGAAAACAGAAGATTTATTCTCTACTTCTAATCAGCAGGTGATGTTCAGCCGCTTCCAGGAAACAGGGCTTCAGTACATATAGTAATTGCTTTGGAAGACAAATGTTGTAATAACATCTTTATTAAAACATGTATTTGAAGTTGACCCTGTTTTGAGGAGGAGTTTTGTCTAGATAATCTCCTGCAATCCTTTCCAAAGTAAATTATTCAATGATTTTATTATAAATAGATTGTTTAGTAAAAAAAAAAATCACAAAGAACTATCTGATTTATAACATCATAATATCTTTCACTATATTTAGGATTATGCTACTGAGACTAACAAGTAATTTTCTAGTATGTACATCATCCCTACACATGGGAATCACTGGCATTGTTTTATTCAGTTTCATGTGGCCAATAAGTCAAGCCTTCAGATCGCTTAGGTAGACCTGTCAAGAACAGCAATATATGGAGGAGATGATACATCTATTACAAAGCTGCTGATCTGAGATTCAATATCAAAAGTAATGGGAAGTGATGGTAAAACCAAGAACATCCCCCCTTCTCTTAGCGTTTATTGCTGTGCAGATGTCTTGTGGTTTGGAATATCCCTTTGGTCTGTTGGGGTCAGCTGTCCTGACTGTGTCCCCTTCCAAGATGTTGCCCACCTCCAACCTGCTGGTGAGGGGACTTGTTGGAGATACAGCCGTGATGTTGTGCAAGCACTGCTCAGCAGTCACCAAAACACTGGTGTGTTACCAACACCTTTCTAGGTACCAGTACAAAGCGCAGCACTATAAGGGCTGCTGGGGGGAAAATTAACTCCAGCTCAGCCAGACCCAATGCAACAATGTGCTGCTACAGCTACAAAAATTAGGTACTCGTATTCAGAGCAGTATTATATGAGTGCTTAACTTTCTTGTAGAACAGTAGGATTTTAATATGACCTCAATTTTAATCATATGCCAAAGCTATTTAGTAAATGAAGATGAACTTGAGTAAAAGTTAAAATTTGGGCATATGTTAACCTTTTCACAGTATTGAAGCTCCTGATTTCCCAGCAAAAAACTAAGTCCTGACTGCCACAAGAAAATGAATCATGTTCATTGTTACACTGAAGAATATCATTACTTACATGTTTCATAATTCAGTTGGACAGTTGGGTGGTTAGGCCAGTATAAATGTGGATTTAATTAATGTAATTGCATAAGCTAAAATAAAAAGGTACATTAATACTCCATGGATTAGCAAGCTAATTAAAATTTTTAACCTCATCAGTGAAGCTTCCTATAAATTGCAGGAGAAGTCAAGCCTTGCAATGAAAGTACAGTAGTGCCCTAGAGACAGCCAAGTGCCCTAACCGTTGGTCTACAGTCTGGCATCAGGCTGCTCTTTTTTATTCCAAAATAGTGAACTTTGCTGAGCTGAAGAAATTAATGTTTCAGTAAAAATAATGAAGGATGCCCCAAACTACCCAGTCTCCTTTGAAACAAACCTGCGTTTTTATCCTGTGCCTGGGTGGCTAGTGCACATTTCCCAAATGGGTGAGTTCTAGACTTAAATTTCTACATTTAGTAAAGTGGATGGAATTCAGGTTTAGTATTTCCAAAGTGGCTGATCTAAGCCAGATATGATACTAAAGGTATATAATACTACTGATGTCCTCTTTGAAACCAAGCCTTTGAATGAAAAAGCCTGGGATTTTTCATTTCTGTATAGAAATGGGGTGAGTGAGGTGTGTCCTACAATGCCTACTAAATCAGGGGCTGCTGCCACTTTATGTGATGCTTTGTTGCAATTCTGCATATAGTTGGTCATCAATAGAAGTAAGTGAGAAATGGGTTATCAGACCTCAGAAAAAGGAGTGTCTGTCTAAATTTAGACTTTTATATTTGTGTATCTAGAGAATATCAGGATGCAAAATGTTGGTGCCAGCAGCATATAAAGCTGTCAAGAATTTAGCAGCCATAATGAAAGGCTTTTCAGGATTGCAGTATTTGTTTTACTTTTTTTAATTGTCTAAAATCTTTTTAGTGCTTACTAAAGATTATTTGAAACTACATTTTCTCTGTGTTACAATGTATTGCAGGTGAAGTTTCCCAGCTTCTGTGGGATTTTGTGCATTAGCCATATGTCCTAGGTTCAGCAGCAGCAGTCACTTTTTCTCTTTCTTAGTAGCTGGTGCAGCTCTGTGTTTTTGGCTTTTGGCCTGGGAATAATACTGATAAAACCGATGTTTTCAGTTGCTGGTCAGAATGTTTACCCTGACCAAGGCCTTTGTGAGTCTCATGCTCTGCCAGGGAGGAGGGGAAGCCAGGAGGAAGCAGGGACAGGACACCTGACCCAACTAACCAAAGAGGTATTCCATACCACAGCACGTCATGCTTGGGGATGTAACTGGGAGTTACCAGGAAGAGCACGCTTTCTGCTCTGTCTGGCTCATTTTCGGCAGTTGGTATCGTATTCTCTTCCCTTGTTATTTCTCTTATCATTATTATTATTGGTGGCAGCAGTAGTGATTTGTGTTTTACCTTAGTTACTGGACTGTTCTTATCTCAGCCTGTGGGAGTTACATTCTTTCAATTCTCCTCCGCATCCCTCGGGGGGGGTGGAGTGGGGGGAGTAGAAACTGCACGGCTGACTTGCCGACTGGCTTAAACCACAACACCATAGCTTTGAGATGTATGGAAGAAGAAACTCTATGTAGAAATATTTTATGGGCTTGACATCAAAGATTTACTTCTTCCTATTAAGTAAAGCCAATGACAAAGATTTATCCTTTAAAGATATCCAGAACTTTTAAGACAAGTAACTTCTTATATTGGCCAAGAAATTGATAATAATTTGGTTTGCAAAGAAAAAAAAAGAAGTACTCCATGAAAAGAAGGTTGATTTTAAAAAATGGTCTTTTAGAAATATTTTCCAATAGGCAAGGCAGTCAAACCATTCCTTCCAAACAGGTAATTTATGTGTGGACAAGGTGTATCCTTTGTATTATTAACAGCAAACTACCATGTATATCCTATGTACTTAAAGTCTACTATTACAATTCATAGGAAATAAGACCTTCTGCTGACGACTTAATGTTCACTAGCCATGAAAATTCACATTTTTGTATGATATAGGCATATCTAGAACTGAAATATAGGCATATTTATTTGTTATTATTAATAAGTCATTAGAAATTTCTACATAGTTGACATCCTTATTATATACTATTAATATATTTTTTAAGATTGAATTTTTTGCATACTGTAAGCTTTACTCATTTTTGTAATGCATTATGAAAGTATTTAAATGTCCCTTGCTTTTTAGCTTGCTTAATGTAGTTTTTGTACTGAAATTCTGGATGGAAATGCAGTTTAAAAATACTCCTTTGCTGCCAGAATTCATTGATTTTATGTCTTAACCTTCTATCTCCCGCCCACCCAAATGTAAATCTTCTTAGGCTTCAGTTCAAAAGAGCAGCTACAGCTTCCATTTGTTCCCTCACGGAAGCTGCACTAAAGAAATTTATTTGATGAGTTCTTCCTATTTTTACTTTCTAGGTAAGTTTTCACACATAGCCTATTTTTTAAGCTTGGGTTCCTAACCTGTTTTCACCATCCAAATGTGTAGGTGTGTCAGTGTCACTACAAAACAATTTTTGAAACATATAATTAATTCCAACTTAATTTGATACAAAGCGAAGAGTCTCAAAGATATTAAGTTCCAGAAACCAGAACACTAACAGTTCTGCAGAACTAACCAAGCAGACTGAGGAAAAAAGAAATCTACCTGATTAGCATTCTTACAGAAGGAAAGACAGGAGGAGTGTCAGCCTCTATCTATTCTACCTGGCAATATATGGCTGGCCTTCAAAATGTGTACTTTGGTTATTTAAACATCACAGATCTAACGCACAACCAGCTACCATATGCATTATCTTTTATTCAGTCAACAGGATTGATTATAATTAATTGAAATGGGAATACTGTAGGGGACATAGATTGAGCTGGAGACTCATGCAAACAAAAACAAAGCCCTGTGTGGACCATTGGGAAGCATTAGGCTGACTCAGCTAGCGGTTACAGCATTGTGAAGGACTCAGAAAGAAGGAAGGGATATAAACGTACTGAAAGTACTCCCTGTGCAAATTTGAGAGCTTCGTCTTTCTCACCTGTAGTTCCCTCAGAATATTCTGCTTTTTTAGCATAACCTTTCATTTTGCCTTATCTGAAATAAACTGTTTAGTTAATATGTATTTAAACCACAGAATTATGAATTATTCAGTGCATGTTCAAAGAAGCATGTCAGTTTTAGTAATTTTCCTGGCTTAGTGCATTTTTATGCATAATAATTCACTCACTTCTAATCTTACTTACACTTTTATTTCATTAAAATTTGAAGCTGACTCTTACTGTGTACTAGCCAGATACAAACATCCCAAGAATGAAGCAGTGCAGGAGTTAGTTCTACTATATCCTTTAAAGTAAACCTTTGCGTTAAACAATACCTCTGTCATCTCTGCCAAACGGATGTTTTAGTCCATTATTAAAAAGGTACTCTAAGAGAAAATGCTTTGGCAGATTAAAGGAAAACAAACAACAATCACTGGAAAAGGAGAAAAGGTGCAATCACTTGCGTGTTTAACTTTTGGTTTTTCCTCTTTTTTTCTTCTCTGACACCACTAAATATGGGTTATTTTTGTATGAGTAGATGTAGCTAAATGCTGGTTGGGATTTTAGAAGAGTTTTTATTTGTGTAGTATGTATATTTGTATCTATGATTAAATTTATGTATGTGAAAGATTGTACAGTTCATTGTTACCCTTTCAAGATTACTTACGGCTAGATCAAAGGAAAAAACATTTGTGTTAAAGGATTAAGAGGAGGTCAATGCATTGCAGTTTCATTTATTTTCAGTGTATTGCTTTGTTTTTAGGATCATTCACTATTATTCTATTATGCTGTGTGATGAGATCCTTGCTGAAATCACCCATTTTTTGCATATGCACCAAAAGACAGGATTTTTTTCTCTCCTGTCTATGGCTCATTGGTGATCTGCCAGATTAATTTTGAATGATTTTTGGACCCAATATTTTAAGAGATGCTACTGATAACTTGACTAAAATCAAATCAGAGTTGTCTTTAAAGTTGTCAGACGACATCTTCAGAGAATAATATAATACTTAATGGCATAATTTCTTTTATACCATTTAAAATTTTTTGGTATCTTTGTCCCATCTGATTATACTACTGTATTGAAATCAGTCTCAATCTATGCTTAATGTTAACTGAATGAGAGGAAAATGTACTGGAGGGTCATGCCTTACAGGGATAATAACAATAATAATGGTCATGAGACTGTCAGAAATGCAAACACCCAGGAAGTTAGAAAAAGACCGAACTCTTTCTTTTTTTTTTTTGTTGTAGTTATAAATGAAGGTCATCTATGGAGCACTGATAGCATTGGCTTGAATGCATATATTTTGCTATTTGAAAAAAAATGGTGCATATCTGCTGAGTTTGGTCTTTTGGCATGTTCCATTATCAAATATCAATAAACCAAAAGGCACAACTGCACTGAAAGTATGTTACAAGCAGCTTGCATTATGAATCTTTTTGTCCAAATTGCTTCAAAATGGAAAAAGTTACCTCCAGCTAAAAGTAAGGTTTGGTTACTTGTGTTTTATTATAGAACATTACTAAATGTGTCAGTTTTATTTTAGCATTACAACTGCTACCATAAATATCACTATCCTTTCACACTAGAATTTACGAAGTGTCATCTCCTATGATTTTTCTTGGCTTCCCTTTTTTCTACTGTGAGCTAGAAACTTTCAACCCCCAGTAATAGGTGCTACTGAGGTTTGCCTAGCAACAATTGTATGTAAACTTATATGCTAAGAAATCTGATTCAGAAGCACTTTAGTTTTCAACATGAGTGCAAAAATCGCAGCATAATTATTAGCAGATATGAGGTACTTTCTTCAAGTCTTATGTCAAGTTTATTTTAAAATCATTGTAGTTCATTCTTGCTGGTGCCAGTCTACATCTCTTGTCATTGTAAAAAGTTTGGATCAGTGCTGTTGATTTACCAGCACCGGTCTTTACAAATGTAACTGTGTAGGAATTAAAGAAACTTAATTTTTGCATAATTCCAATTAAAATATACGTATATGTCTTTTTTGAGAAATGTATCTCATAAGATGAAGAATTTCTCTTAGGGATCCAGCTCAAACAGCTACAAGTAGTTTCCATGATGTTCTGTAGAAACAATTTTTAATGTTAGAAATACTGTATGTATAAATTATGGCTATTCATTTATTAGATACTGCCCAATTGTACTGACCATACAAGATTGATGGAAAGTATTATTTTTTGTCTCCAAATGCTTTAATGCTTATGATACATTTCCTCTTGCTTTAGAGTCCATAATCAGCTGATTTTGGTCTTTTGCCTCATAATTAGAAAAGACTTTGCTTAAAAGTATTCATCCTGTTACATTTGAATGGTGACATGGGTGAAGGATGTATATAAACATATAATTGAAGACAATATGTTAATTCAAATTAATTTAGATGACTGTTCATGCTGAAGATGATAAAAAATACTGTCTTTTCTATATCCATATGAATTTGATTTCTGTCAAGGTTTTATTTGTGGGGTAAATTATTCTAGAATTCTCTGCATAAGGGATGCATAATGAGTCAAACTCTTCAATAGCACCATCAGTAAAGTGAGTATCCCAGTCTCTATTTTTCTTTTTACATTCAGTCTCTATTTTACATAAAGTCATTCTGCTTCTCATATTTCTATTTTTGTATTGCTAGTAAATGTCCTGTATTACCAATGTAAAATAAATAAAATTCAGGATTTTTTCAGTGATTAAAAAGCCCTTTAGGATTTATTTTATCCAAATGACTATTTTGCATATTTTGATTTAATCCACTATCCTTAGTTCATATCCATTTAATCTAATCAAGTATTAGAATTTATGATTAAACGAAGCCAATCCTTGACGTCCTACACACATCTCCTAAAATGAAAGTCTAAGACTGTATATTGCCTTTAAACCTTTATGAAGCCACCTAGTTTATTTCAGAATTGAAATTATAGAGCAAAATAGATTAAAAGTTAATTATAATGTCATTCTGAGGCAGAAGAGAGGTAACCAAACCAGATGGAATCCATTGCAAATCATACTCCTGAGACTGGCATTATTAAAATCAGTAATATTTTCATGTAATGATGTCTCTTTTAATCAGTTACTGTCATGGCACCAACATTAGCGCTACTTCTATAAGCTTTATATAGAGGTCACCTCCACTCATTGCAGCACTAGGTCCTGTCATACTTGACTTTTTAATCTTAATTAAATGGATGAGTCCTAAAGGAATTTGGAGATTGTAGGATGTTAAAACTCCAGAAAAATAGTACTGGAGATATTAAAATGAAAAGAAATATAAAAAGCAAGTTAACAGCTGATGGGTAAGACATTGTTACTTTGGGTGAACTGAAAGTGAAATAGTTTTCCATTTGGAAACCCCAAGGAAAACTATGGAATAGACGACTGCTTCCTGTTACCAGTTCCCCTCTCCCCTGTTTCCCTCTCCCTTTTTCATATTATGGAAGAGAAAGAATAAGGAACCAGGGCAATAAATGCCACTTACTGATTTTGGTCTTCTGCAAAGCTTTCAAAGTTCATTTGGGCAGACTGAAAGATATGCCTTCATTTCTTATTCAGACAGATTTGCCCTCAAGCCAAACTAGTACTTCAAACTAGTCTACAGACGTTACCATGATGTGAGTCCAGCCTAATATATCCTGCCACCCATTATGGTGGTTAGTTGAATACTGCCCTAACCACTGCTATCTCCCTTCCAGTGGTGAACTGCTTTGGGTCTACATGTCCTAAAGCTCATGGAGAAGAGCTGTTTATCTGCAAAATTCTGTATTGGCATAATAGCACTGGAATAGGTTTAGACCTCTGTGCAAAAGGAAAACTTCTATTATTTTGAAAAATTGTCAACATCAGTTATGAAACTAGGCAGAAAATTAGAAGTCTATTAATATTGGTAGGAAACATAACTGATGTGATTTCAGGGTTATTGTTTATTCAAATTTATTGTATTAAGTTTCACAGCTGAAGGGTAGGCTTGTGGGGCTGGAGATGTGAAAAATGGGATTTATAATTTATAAATTAAGATAATAATATCTCAAGTTTCCTGTCTCAACATTGTGTCACATTGTACATCACTCACTGTCTTACACACATGTGCAAACAGAAAACAGGGTTTACCAATCTAGGTTATGAACCTGCAAGCTTCAGACAATTGTTCTCATTCATTAAAAGTCGTGAATGAAAATAGAAATCTGTGGCTTTGACTCTTCTGCATTGTAGTCAACAAAGCTACAATGTATATATAGGGATTTAAAAGAAAAAAGCCCCATACTATAGTAGTAAGCAGATGATCTTATTTAGGGACATGCAGCACAATGCTATCTTTAAATACTTCATAATTTGATGTACATATTTGCTCAAATTTAAAGCAAATAGCAAGTAAAAGGAAATAAAATCAATACGCTATTCTGCTTATCATGCTTAGCTTAGATAAAGCCTGCTTTGAGCAAGTTTCCTGATTCCTGCTACGATTTTCTTGGAGAAATTCAGAAGAACCTTGAGTTGCTCATTTTGATATGTAGTCCATTTCATCCAAAACTCATATTATGTATGCCAGTTATACTTTCCCAATTAAATCATTAGTTAAATAAATTGGGAAGTAATTTATCAAATACTGTAAAAATAGCATAGTAGATTTGTAGTGATTATCTTAAAAAATCACTGGTAAGAGTGCATGAATAGCAATAGGATTTGATCCCATTTAAGCAGAGAATTGAAGTATAGACCCTTTTCTTGAAGAATAGGAACAGTGGACTCAAGTTTCCTTAGGGTTATACAGGATTCAAGGGTGAAGTCTCTATTTCTGGGCAAGTTTTCTCACCATGTGGATCTAGTACAGAAAAATCCTCTCTGGTGTGTGATGTCTGCCCTCAGGGAAGGATTCAGAATTCTGAACAAGTGGGTGAAGATGCTCACTGTGATGTTCTGTGTTCAACATTTAGACCCTGTATGGTATTTCCTCAAGCTAGTTTGAAGAAACTCTCCAGCTTTTGAGTTGCAGTGCAATGTCTTCTAGTCTGTGTGGGAAGACAGCGTGCTTCATTTAGAAGTCCTAGTCTAGGGTCCACCTTTAAACCTGTCTGATTCTCACTCCTGTGGGAGCACTTCAGCACACAAAAAGCCCCACCTGAAATGAGGGAAATCACCCCCTACCATAAAATTTGTCTTTGAGTGAGACACCTTCTAACAGGGTAGTTTTTCTCAGTCACATCTAGGAAAGTATGTTGCATGCGCCCTTAGAAAGACTACAACAGCACTCAGATTGAGTTGCAAAGGTTCATATTATTAGCCAGTGTCTTGGCCCTTCATTCATCCAAGCTGGGGTCTAGCCAGAGTGTAATATTACTCAGGAATCACATACTCCTAAGTTTCCTTTTACTTTAAAGAAAATACTGTGGGTGAGATGAATCACCAGCTCAAGGTGTTTGTCTTCCCAGTGACCATAGCAGGGATCTAGATAACTAGCTCAGATGACTAGAAGCCTAAATTTTACACAGTAAATTTAGGAAAGATGAAGCCAAACTTGACTATGCTGAAGCATGCCTAAAATTTTTTCACAGATCTTACAGCCATTGGATGCATTAATACAGAGTGAGGAAAAATTTTATCAAGGAGTATAAAGCGAGCTATGTTCCATAAATCCTAAAATATAAAATAAGAATACTTCCTGTGTTTTAGAGAGACAAAAATAATCATTTGGCTGAAATAGCATGAAAACCAGCTGGTTTCTGAAGTTGCGTATTATTGGATATCTCATCTGTGAACTTTAAAATGAATTCATGCAATAAAGCAGACCAATTTGAGCAGAGTTCAATATGAAACATATGACAAGTATTGCCCTTTTTATCAAGGAGACGGAAGACAGTTAGTACAAAAGAAAATAAAAATGTACTAATAAGGGAATCAAACTGATTAATGTGACAAAAATTCCTGCACTTACAGCACTAATGCTTTTACTGGCCAAGATGCAAATACACATGTAGCCTATTTTCATTTTCCCAGAGCATAACTGAATTAACACTGTCATGTTGCTCAGGGTAACAGACTCCCACCTAAGAGTCCTCCCACGCCACAAGATCAATGGGACTCTGCAAGCTACAGCTGAAACAAAATTAGAGCATGCAACAAATTGTTCAGGCTGATGAAGAAAACACATTTGCCCTTCATGTATTTTTAAAGAAGTTCTTTTTCATCATGACTTGTAAACGGCTCCTCTGTGAACTGCACAAATAAAATTAAAATAAGCTTCTCCCTTCCCCCCCCCCCATCCTCTCTAGCTTTTGGAAGTCTGCATGGGTCCCGTTCTGAAAATTCTAATATTTAAGGATCATAGATTAAGCTATTCTACTTCCCAGTTTTGAATCAAGGTCAAGTAAAACTGAACAACCTCTGACACATATTTGTCTTGTATGTTAATCTAAAAAAACCTCAGCACAGAGATTCAACAGCTTCCCAAAGTGGCCCCTTCCCCTATTGGACAATCCTTGCAATTAGCAATCTAAATCTAAATTTTATTAACTATTTAACTATTGAAGTATATTTAAACTTTTTTTTTTTTTTTTTTTTTTTTTTTTTATTCCTGTGCTCTACATCTGTGGGATATTGCTCATTACTGTCCTCCTTGTTATACCATTTCATATATTTGAAATTTTTTATGTTCCTTGTTCTGATTTCCTCCCTGAAATCATTATCCTACCTTTCCTCTCCAGCCTTAAAAACCCCAGTCTTCTCAGGCTATACAGATTATTTCCAAATTTCCTTTCTTACTGATTTTGTCTAGGTCTCCTCCAATTACTCTGAAAATGCTTGAAACCTGATGTTTATATACCAGAAAGACCGTGGAATACAATAATTGCTGTCTTAACAGTAATGACATAAATCACTCCTTAGACTCCATTTAAACTATTGACTAGTTTTTCACTGACTAGAAGGAAATATTAAGCACTTGGTTGATATGTAGAATTCTTAGTTTAAGTGTCTTAATCCACCAGCTGATTCCACCCAGTCTCTGAATGCAGATAAATTTCTTTCATTGTGGGATGTCTGTCTATTAATGATCTTTAAAATAAAGTTCTCAATTTTATATTTTTTTTCCATTTATTATCCATACATTTGTGTCACTTTACAGTTATGGATTCATTTTTCATGTGTTCTATGTTCTTCATTGCTTTTTATTAATTTTGCTGAAATAACAAGAGTCAGTTCTTATTATCTGCTACCATGGGAACTTTGGTACCTTTGGCAAAATTCCTGACAATATATTGATTCCCTTTTCAACTTTGGGAATCAGAACCTAACTCTCCCATTAACAACGAAGCAAACAAAAACCCCCAACCAATGAAAACCAATAACAAATAAACCAAATCAAACCAAAACAAAAATTAAGAAAAAAAAAAAAAAAAAAACCACAACAAAACCCTGTAACACTGAAACATTTAAAAAACACTTAAGCCTGCAACCACATGACTTTGGCATGACAAAGAGTCTCAAGATGGCCACTAATCGATTTTCCTTATTCTCTGAGCATGGCTTCTGACCCTGACCACAGCCATGCAAACAAGGGACTATCATTGTGCCTAGCAAAATCTTGGAGCAGATTCTCCTGGAAGGCAAGCTAAGGCACATGAAAAACAATAAGGTGCTTAGTGACAGCCAGCACAGCTTCACTAAGGGGAAATCCTGCCTGACCAAATTGGTGGCCTTCTATGATAGGGCTACAGAACTGATGGACAGGGGCAGAGCAGTTGACGTCATCTACCTGGACTTGTGCAAAGCGTTTGACACTGTCCCACCCAACATCCTTGTCTCTAAATTGGAGAGACATCAATTTGATGGGTGGACCACTCGGTGGATAAAGAACTGACTGGATGGCCACACACAAAGAGTTGTGGTCAATGGCTCGATGTTCGGCTGGAGACCAGTAACGAGTGGTGTCCCTCAGGGATCAGTGTTGGGACCAGTCTTGTTCAACATCTTTTTTGGTGACATGGACAGTGGGATTGAGTGCACCCTCAGCAAGTTTGCCGATGACACCAAGCTGTGTGGTTCAGTTGATACATTAGAGGGAAGGAATGCCATCCAGAGGGACCTCGACACGCTTGTGATGTGGGCTGATGCCAACCTTATGAAGTTTAACCATGCCAAGTGCAAGGTCCTACACCTGGGTGGGAGCAATCCTAGGCACAGCTACAGGTTGGGCAGAGAAGAGATTCAGAGCAGCCCTGCAGAGAAGGACTTGGGGGTGTTGGTTGATGAGAAAATGAACATGAGCCGGCTTCAGTGTGCGCTCGCAGCCCAGAAAGCCAACCATATCCTGGGCTGCATCAAAAGAAGCGTGACCAGCAGGTCAAAGGAGGTGATCCTGCCCCTCTACTCTGCTCTTGTGAGACCTCACTTGGAGTATTGTGTGCAGTTTTGGTGTCCTCAACATAAAAAGGACATGGAACTGTTGGAACAAGTCCAGAGGAGGGCCACGAGGATGATCAGGGGACTGGAGCACCTCCCATATGAAGATAAGCTGAGAAAGTTGGGGCTCTTCAGCCTGGAGAAGGCTGCATGGAGACCTCATAGCAGCCTTCCAGTATCTGAAGGGGGGCTATAGGGATGCTGAGAAGGGACTCTTCATTAGGGACTGTGGTGAAAGGATGCGGGATAATGGGTTAAAACTTAAACAGGGGAAATTTAGATTGGATATGAGGAAGAAGTTCTTTACTGTAAGGGTGGTGAGGCACTGGAATGGGTTAGCCAAGGAAGTTGTGAATGCTCTATCCCTGGCGGTGTTCAAGGCCAGGTTGGACAGAGCCTTGGGTGGCATGGTTTAGTATGAGGTGTTCCTGCCCATGGCAGGGGGCTTGGAACTTGATGATCTTAAAGTCCTTTCCAACCCTAACTATTCTATGATTCTATGATTCTATAGAGTTACTAGTTGCAATAAATGAGCTGATTTCTGTTAACTGTTTACAGAAACAGTTTTCTAAGGCATTTACTCTGAAGCAGTTCAAATTAGCTTCATTTCCTCACTTTCTTTAACTTCCTAATTCAGTGTCTTAATAATTCCATGTAGCCTTACATATATACATATGTATGTGAGTAACTGCATATGCAATAATACTGCATCTAGAACTAGGTTCTTGCCAACAGTTAAAATGGGATGCCTCACATGAGAAAATTCTGAATTTAGTTTCTTAAAGTTTTGTACAAGTTTAACTTTTCAGGCTGATGTTTTCCAAGGCAACAATTGGAAACAGGCTCAGTTTTATTAGAAATTTTCCTCTAGAACATTACAATGATGGTAATGTCAGAAAATAATTACCCCTGTTAAAGAAAATGTCATTATAACTCTGGTACTTACATACTTTCAAGTGAACAAATGAAACACTCTAGGGTTACAGATACATTTTGCTAATGGTATGAAAATGTATCCAAATATATAATTTATTAAAAAACCCCCAAAACTCTCTGTTCATGGTTAGCCATGTGGCTAGTAGCCATGTCTATGCACCAACTGCTTATTCACTATGCTGAATTGTTATCACTGGAGGTCTTCAAGTTTTAAATAAAAAATCTGACTTTTTCTTCAGTCATTCCTTTTAGCTACTACAGGCTATTTTAGGAGGGATTGGTTTTGTGTCCTGCTCTTGAAGTGAGACCAGAAAAGCTTCTGCTTGTCCTTCTCCGATGACCCAGGTAGCAGAAGTAGGAATCTGGTGTAGAGTAATTGTGAAATGAAAAATTTTTTTGAATGCCAAAGAAACTTAGAGGAGACCTAAGGCAAGCTAATATAGGACAGAAGGCAGCACATTGAAAGCACACAGAGAAAAAGGCAAAAAAAAAAGTTTTCAGCTGCTTTTCTTCTTCCCATTCCAAAGGTCCTGTGACCATGATTCTGCTTGTAAGTAGGGTGCAAGTAATTCGTAACGGCTTGGTACCAATTTGTTTTCATTCCCATGATAGTGTCTTGCCTCTATTCTGCTAACCCTTGCTATGAACATTACTTCATTAACAGTTTCTGCCTTCTCTGACTTGAAAGATTTCCTTTTCCACAACTATAAAACTTTTTACAAGGCTACCTTGCCTCACGTGTGTTTCCTGGTACATACATATGTCAGAATAAGTTTGTATTTCCTCTGTGCCTTACATTTCTTATATTAGGATATGTATATATTATATATTTATATTGTAAATTTTGAATTTAATATTAGGGCATAAGGTATATTCTAAATTGGCTTCTTTTTTTTCAAGATTCTGTTTTTTTGTTTTGCTTTTATAAACCTCTTTAGAAGGACACTCTGCCATCATAAAACTATGTTTAGTTTATAGTTTGTGAGCTGTGATTGTATATAAAAGTAAAGGACATAGCATTAAGTTCCCCAAGATGGATGCCAGAAGTACAATTCATATACCGTGAAGCAGGACAATCATACTGCCAACTATTCCCATTTGTTCCCCTCTTTAAAAAGAAACAGAAGGGTATGGCATCTGAATATGTGGATTTTACTCTGTGACTGTTTGCTAACCACAGATAAATGTCACACTTTTTCTCTTTATGGACATACAAATGTCTCATGACAAGACATTGCAGCAAAACCTGAAGGAAAGGGAAAGTGAGTGAGAAAGCCCCATAGGAACATACAGACTCAGAGTTAAATCGATATAAGAAAATTGTACAGTTTCATAAGGGGAATACTTTAACACTGTTTATTTTGTTCTATGCTATGGTTTTACGTTTGGTCATTATGTTCATTTTGCTAGCAATTTTTTTAGACAACATAACAAATGGGTAAATTTTGTTTACCAAATACTTATGTTTTGGTGCAGAAAAAAAAAAAAAAAAAAAAAAAAAGAATATATGCATTTGCTTTTTCATTAACTCTGTTGAAAAAATATGTAGCAAGTTATTACTTTCACTCCTCTGTATACGTGAACATCCCTATATATTTCTGAGTTGAGAGCAAAACTTGAACACACTTCAAATAATTTTAAAATTTATTTTTAAAGTTTAAAGAATGAATTTCAAAGCGTAACTTCAGTTCTCATCTAAACTATTTTGCTTACTACCATGAGTTGTTTCAAAGTGCATCCATCCACAAGAGATTCTAAACAACCGTTCGTTAAGACATAATGGTAATATTTCATGTCTTCCCGTGGCTGTTTCTGTATTGTACTCACTCTTCTGAATAATGAAACTAGTAAGACAGAATGGCAGTCAGCAATAGCCAAGGGAGGAAAGGTTAGGGGGGCAGTTGTTTGGAAAAAAATAATTCTTACTAAAGATTTGGGCAAATTTGGTATAAACCCGGCCTTGGTCGGAGAAACAGAAAATTGAAAATTACTTCTGCAGAAGTAGCTTAGCCACAAGGGAAGACAGTGTTCCAGCTGCCTGTTTTTACTGTAACCAAAGAGAATTATAAATTGATCAGGTTTTTATATGTGTTCAGGTAAAAGCAATTGCTAATTCTGTGATAACTTCTTTTCAGTTTTAATGTTCTACTGTGACATGCAGTGTTAATTATTTCTTGAAGTGTAAAGTTTTACTGAGAATAAGGTTTCTGCAGGCCAGAAAAATAGTCACCTGCTGCTCCCATCAAATCCTACAGTTATTTGTCAACTGTTTCTGCAAATCTTCATTACATATGCAACAGAAAGCACAACTGCCAAAACAAAATAGCAGTCTGAAAAGAAAAACAAAGGTACCATTTTGTCAGTTCAACAGCATTGATTTGTTTCTCATTTATGGTCATGTAGCTTGATTCTGAGTGTTTGACAAAAGAAGGAAACCCAAATTAAGTCCTAATTTAAACTCCTGTTCCTATATACATATAGACATATATATAGGATTCCTCTTCCTCTTCTTCTTTATCAACATTAGCAACAGCAGAAGCTCTTGCGCTTCATGACTTCATTGTGACATCACATAATAATTGGATTAAACTTACCTTTATTAACTCTCTCACCAGCGTCAAAAGCGTAATTTCTTTCCAAACTGCTTTTATAATGTGATGAATGGGCACATTATGTCTGACAAAACTCTATAGTAGTTTTATACTATGGAAAAAAGTCTTCTAGTCCAGAAGTATGAGCTCAGCAATGTTATGAAGCAAATGTGATTAAATGGATTTATATATTTTCCCCAGAGTATTTATTTCAGCATGGCTGGCTTACAGTGAAAAAAAGATTACTATTTACTTACATAATTTTAATATGTTTCCACTGTAGAGCAGTTTTGATTGATGCTTCAAACAACAAGTGAAAATGTGGAATACCTGCTGCAGAATTTACAACCTGATATTGTGTGTGCACTTAGTATACTGAACACAAGTTGAAAAGTTGAACAGCATTTTGTGAATTGCCAATTATGTTACATAGGAAGGGATTTTGTTAAAAAATATTCTAAAGCCTTAGTTAAGGTTTACCATGTGTATTTACCCTGTTTGCATCTTATGACACCATCTTTTTCCTTTCCTTCCTTTTTTGAATGTGCTCTCTGGATGTCTCAGCCATTTGACACTATACCTCTTTGCTCCATATTTCTCAAGTACTACTAACAGAGTCTTTTGAGCTCTGGTCTTCCCTTGGATTAGTTTTCTTTCAATTTTTCTCCTTTTTATTTTAGGGGATTTTTTGAAGATCCTTCTTGTCCTCCTTGTATTTCTGCAGCTGTTTCATGGAGCACTATCCTTAAACCTATTATACTTGCTTCACATAATTTCAAGTTAGTATTTCCAAATAAGAACTGTCTATGAGACCAGCTAGTGGCTGAATTGTGTCCAAAACCATCTTGATTGCCTTCTGGCATTATCTTATGTAATTTTTTTAAATCAGCTGAAGCTCAAGTTGATTAAAATATCTCTTAATCTCTCCCCCACAAATCTTTCCTTCTTAACTTTCTCAACTGTGGTGTCATTTTTCTGCTGACATTTAAACTCATGTCTCAGAGAGCTTTCTGGGTTTTTATGATGGGATGTTTCATGTCATCGTCTGTATCACATCTCACCCTGTCTAGCCACATTCTTTCTACGTAAGTTTCTGATGGCACATCTGTCCTTTCTCTGGATCCAGCAGGCCCTTATTCCCCTTTTCATCTTATTTCTCATGTTCAGAACAGTGCTCCAGGCTGGGTAAAAAGTAGAATATGGATTTTCTATTAAAGAACAGGCCTTATTGGCAGAAACACAAGTGATTATGAATTTGAATATGAGATGTGGGCATCTAGCAGTTATCTAGTTGATTATTGTATCTGACTGCATGTGACTTGGTCAGGTAGGCAATTCTACATTGGACAACTGAGAACAAAAATATCAGGCTTTGTATACTAACTAATGTGAGTCAAAATGTATGGTGGTCACTAAACAGTGGTGGTCCAAACTTTAGTCCCAGGAAGCCTTTGTGACTCTGATTATCAGCTAAGTTTCCACTAGCTTTTTACTTTCTGCTACTGCTGGCTGAAATGATAGCCTATATGGTCACCTGGCCTAACAGAAGCAGCACTCTAGAGACAAGTTCTGAGAACAAAAGAGTTTCACTTTTTATAATTTTTTTTAATCCCTAGAGAAAATTGTAAATTAAACGTCCTTTAGAAGAACATATTTCAGTCAGTTTGCTCTTCTGATAATTAAAAAATAAGAATTACTCTTATCCATGCTCCAATGTGTTGCTATCATGTTGCTGGACTTCAAACATCCTTCCAGCTCTAAGATTCATTATTTTCTTTTCCATTCATCTATAAAAGTCTTTTTTTTCTGTGATTCATTCCACCAACTACCAGAACAAAATAAAGCAGCAGAACTGTTAGGTCATTGAAGTGGGATTTGTCTCATCTAATTAAATATGTACAATGCATACAATGCATGAGCTATAATGGCACTGTTTTTCTCAAGAAAAATATAAACACTTTCAGGCATGATTCATCTGAATGCCTTTGTTCACCTGTTTTATATTCACTAAATTATACTTCAGGCAGTGAAAGCAGTCTTGGACAAAGGAGGATCCTTTGTAGGTATCTATAATTGGCCAAATAAATCCCATCCGTGGTGCCCAGTACAAAAATCAGAGGATATCATGTTATCCATTATTCTCCTGGATACCCTTAAGTTATTTGTTGCCATTTGTTACCTTTGTATTATGAATTATTAACTTGTTTTGTACTTTACAGTGCATTGCACCATGAGTTCTGTTTCCAGCCTTGGACTATGTGTGATATCATAATAACATTGTGCACTGTGGCACAATAATCAGTAAGCAGACAAAGGTTGGAGACAATTTAAGATTTGTAAAGGGTTTTTCTCAGGCTTTTCAAGTATTGAGGAAAGAAAAATATATATATCTGCAGAGTCTGAGCACTTCTGCTCTTAACTTTTAGTATTTCAGGTTCCCTGATAGAAAGCTTGCCACAGGTTGCTCTAGTTCACTCATGGAGGCTGTGCATGTGGAGTTTAATTGTTTGGAGCACTGTAAATTCAAAGTCATTGTTAAAATCTCTTGCTCTCTGTTTGCTGTGGAACCTCTCACAGACATCTGTTTAGTGTTAGATGTAAGCATGAGCTTGTATGAGAACTATGTCATGCTAAACCACACTAGTCCTTTTACAGGTAGAGCTCCAGAACCATTATAAATGGAGGTCCTTTTATGTTGAGATTAACTCCTGCTGAACATCTTATACTGATGCTGTAGTTAATTCTCAAACTTGTCAATTTTCAGAGTTTTTTTTTGTTTGGAATATCACAGTTGATAAAGAAAACAATTTTTTAAAGCTTTCCCTCTTTTCACCCTTTTTTCACATTTCCCAATCTATCTGTTATCTTACTGACATCATTAGTATAAATGATAGCGTAAAGTTAGCTATCAGGCTCATCAAGCAATGCATCTGACCTAGGACAGGAGTAATTTGCCTTGAAACAGCAGTCAGATTTTACGACTAAGATTTCTGAATGTCAAATAGTATGACCTGCCTGTCTAAGGACTCTAACAAATTTTTGAAGCAAGTTTACAAAATAGGAGATTATATAATTATTAATTTTTTTATTTATCAAGGCTTTGACAGAAACCATCATATCATGTTTTAGTCTAGTAGTGTGGACTAGAATATTAGTCATGCTTGAAAAGAGTTTTCCTATGTGTCTATTAATGCAGTAAACATAAAAGCTGTTATTATGGCAAAAAACATGCTCTTATTAAAATGCTGATATCCAATGTAAGCGAATATGAAATTTTATATAGGATAAGCATCTTGATTTATTTGGCTAAAAAAGGCTTGTGCCTAGACTAGACACATGTTTACCTACTCTGGAAAACTTGGACTAAACATTTCAGTAGAATTAGGAAACGTTATTTCAGTTAATCATGTAAATGTTTTCTCCTTTGAGAATCATGAAGCTGACTGAAATAAAATAATTATAGAAATGGTTTTTCTGAAATAATTTTGTATGTTTTCAGTCATATTACAATCAACCCCATCTGTGACTAATACTGCTCATATGATTCCCTCAGTCCTCCCCAGTCATACACAGAAGTCTTTTTCACTCAAAAATTTGTTTTCTGATAGACTGATGAGCTTCATCTGGAGCCAAAGAAATTGGGTAAGGACTTATTTTCCTGGCAGTCATTAAACTACCTTTAATTAGAAAAAAGGTTAAAACAGGCCAAGGTAAAGCAAGCATAGTAATCAAACACCCTGCAGTAAACAAGAGGTGTTGAAAGCTTCCTGTCACAGAAAAGCATCACAGAACTCTTAAGTCATTCAATAAAGATGTAGCAATAAAAAAGATGATAGAACAAAAGCATAGAATCAACTTAACATGTTGCTTCAAGCTATAGCTGTCTCTTCAATATTGTAGAGCATATACTTTTCTGTACCTACTAAAATTATGAAGATTAAAAATACTCCTGAGTGTATGAAAAAATGCTTACTTTTATATTGATGCTTAGTTACTTTGACCAATATTTATTCAGCTCAAGCTCAAACCACCTCTAATTATTACCATTACTTTGACCAGGCTGTGCCTACTGAATATCCTGTACATATATCATGGCTGGATTTAGCGTCTCATGGGGTTCATGTGAAATCCAGTCTTTTGTTCCATGTTGTCAGTGCAGCTCTAAAGAAGTGTTTTAATGTATCAGTTTAAGAAGAGTTTCCATGGTACATATTTTTCAGTGTCAATGTTGAAACTCAACTGGGAAACTAATCTACCATTAGAAGAATGCTGCAATGTTTTTCCCCTACTTTCCAGCCAGCTTTGCCCCACAGAAGTGGGCTCTCACACCCAGCACTGAGTTCTGCTGCCCCAGTTGCACAGAATAGTACCATGTGTGTCAAAACAAATGGCAGAAACCCAAACCCAATGGAGATTTTTATTATGAAAGCCTGCTATTTTTAAATTGTATCTTTTTAAATTTTTCTTAAAGGTACTGACTGCAGTAGGATCTTGAATTAGGTGTTGATATTATTTTTTGTTCAGATAGCATAGGAGCAACGCTTGATGCCTTAACCATAAATAGTTTTATTGCATCTGAAGTATCTTGATGAACTGGGATTTATATGCCTAGCTTGTAGTTTTCTTGCATGAATTCAGGAGCAACTCTGAGTACTCCTCTTTCCATGAATAAATGGTCCAATACTACATATATTTTCTACATATAAGAAATTTCAATCAGGCAAATCTTGAAGACCTCACATGGGACCATTCAAACTGCCCATGAGACACATTTTTAATGTGTTGATATGGTATACTTTTTACCTTGATCCTCCATCAGGCTCAGTGGTGGAGAATCGTATCAATATAATTGCCTCAGAGGTCCCTACACCAAGCTGACTGTCACCTATCTCTTCTGTGAGTTATAAAACAAAATCCTGACATGTGTCTGATTGCTTTTTTCATTTGCTGCACTATATCCTTCAGTAAAAGTCTTTGCAAATCAGTAACTTCTATGATGAACTGTTTGCTGACACTGCTCATTCAAATGTAATTCCTCTCATGCTTTTCTATTTCAAGAAAAGTTATAACAATTGGCTATAGTTGGTTTTATTTTTCCCTTGTTGTCTTTTATATTTACTCATTGAAGCCCTGTCCAGAATTTCTACAAAGGCCTTTGAAAGCAATGTTCCTGCCCTAGCTAACAAATAATACCAGAATCATAAATGAAAATGACAACATTCCCTCTTTTACCCACAAGCTCCTTGTCTGTTCCAGTCAAAAGCAGGAACTGGCAAGAGAGTCTGTTTCTGGTGCAATACTATTAGCCAGAAAAGGATGGCTCTTAGTCCAATTATTTGTCACATGAATGAGGGGAAGACTTGACTTGGTCAATCTATCAATACTTTGTGGATGAACATAATTAGGCTAGGCATAATGCCTAGTTTGAATGGTCCCATGTGAGGTCTTCAAGATTTGCCTGATTGAATTTTCTTATATGTAGAAAATATATGTAGTATTGGACCATTTATTTATGGAAAGAGGAGTACTCAGAGTTGCTCCTGAATTTATGCAAGAAATGAACATAATGCTAGGCAGCACAATTTTTGAATGAACCTTGTTTTCAGCATAGAATTCACCTTGAAGAAACCTTAGCCTTTCCACAAAACAAATTACAAGATTCTCCTTCTGCACCATCTTAAAAGTGTACTCAGCAGCATGCTGAAAACAAAAGCTAAAAATAAGATTTCTGTTTGCAATTTTGTTTGCTGAAATGGGATATTCCCTCAGCTCCCTAAATTTGACACTATAGCCTAGGTAAAGAAGTGATATCCTAAGGGAAAAAGAAAAATAACTCATGCTTAACTTCATCAGTAGCTACAGAAAACATAAACGCTTACTAAATATGAATTCTCTTGGTTTTCCTACAGAAGTTCACTGATTTCTTCCTGCTTGGAAAGGCTTCAAAATATGGTCTCAAAGAAGCTTATACTAGGAGGCCATGGACAAGACATGAGTGACTTTAATTTTTCATCCAGGTTCTGCAAGCCATAAAGGAAATAGGCTTCATGCCCTTACGGGGCTTCAATTAATGCATTTCTAGTTTCTCATCAAAAGATTTCAGAGCCCTATGACAGACACTGAAACAAACTTCGAATTTAAAACAAGGAATGGATAAGAATCTCTTTGCGGAAGAAGTCATCAGTCCCCCAAAGTGACCACTGCATGAAGACCAAAGAACCAAGCCAAAGTTAGGCAAAATGAGAATGATGAAGAAAATTCTTGAGAGTGCTCCTTTTCCCCTGGGTTCTGAAAACTGACTCTGAACTGCCTTCACTGATAGTAGTCTCACTCCTGTATGCAACTATGCACCTTTAAAGTTATAAGGTCTACTTTTTCTTATGGACTTTATAAAGAAAATTCTAGTTCCTTTCAGCAACCAGTTAAGCATCAGACATGATTTGGCAGTGTGCGCTCGCAGCCCAGAAAGCCAACCGTATCCTGGGCTGCATCAAAAGAAGCGTGACCAGCAGGTCGAAGGAGGTGATCCTGCCCCTCTACTCTGCTCTCGTGAGACCTCACTTGGAGTATTGTGTGCAGTTCTGGTGTCCTCAACATAAAAAGGACATGGAACTGTTGGAACAAGTCCAGAGGAGGGCCACGAGGGTGATCAGGGGACTGGAGCACCTCCCGTATGAAGACAGGCTGAGAAAGTTGGGGCTGTTCAGGCTGGAGAAGAGAAGGCTGCATGGAGACCTCATAGCAGCCTTCCAGTATCTGAAGGGGGCCTACGAGGATGCTGGGGAGGGACTCTTCATTAGGGACTGTGGTGATAGGACAAGGGGTAAAGAGTTCAAACTGAAACAGGGGAAGTTTAGATTGGAAATAAGGAAGAAGTTCTTTACTGAGAGGGTGGTGAGGCACTGGAATGGGTTGCCCAGGGAGGTTGTGAATGCTCCATCCCTGGCGGTGTTCAAGGCCAGGTTGGACAGAGCCTTGGGTGGCATGGTTTAGTGTGGAGTGTCCCTGCCCATGGCAGGGGGGGTTGGAACTAGATGATCTTCAGGTCTTTTCCAACCCTAACTATTCTATGATTCTACGATCTTAAGGTTATATTATAAAAGACCATGCTATAAAAATATTTCTTAACTGAAATTTTATTACTGATTTTTAGAAAAATATTCCTGTTGTTAAAAATTGCAGATATAGAACAGACAACAACTGTGCAAAGAGTTTCATTGTCTTTTATGTTTATCATTTGACTGTGATGGCAAAAGAGTTTTGTTTCCCAGGACTCATTAATAATTCAAATTTCATATTTGTTTAAAGAAAAGCAGCATATATTGCCTATGTAAACTCCTTTCAAAATTGAGCCAGTAGCTGAAAACTTTGTTTTTAGAGAATAGCTCCTCTTATTCCTCACTATGTGTGGCATATCAGCCCTTGATAAACTCCTCAGCCATCATAGCACAAAGTTCTGATCAGTTTTTATGTCTGATCTGACACTGAACTTCATGATTGTAGCTTATTATTAAGGAATATTTAAATGTTCCATTTTTCAGGCTCAGGAAAAGGTAATTCATGTTCTCCTTTCTATGACATTTAATGCGACTCACAGGATACATTTTTATTAGCAGTTGAAATTATAAAATGCCAATGTAAAATAAATTATAGCCTATGTGCTTTCAAAGTTCTGGCTTTGTAAAATTCCAGTATCCCTTATTTAGGTTCTTTCAGGAGAAGATGAATGAAAGGCACATCACTGTTCTGCAGTGTAGCTGACATTGTTCATCTCAGCATTGCCACAGGTGACAACCAGGTACTTTTCCCTGTGCACTACCAGTGTGTGGGCTCTGAGGGTGGCAGGTGATAGGATTCACAGAGCAACAGAACAGAGGTGGCATTTCAGGTAAAATGAACAAACCCAGGGGAGACATAGGTTATCAGCTTTCCACCTAAGGTGTCGTGGTTTAAGCCCAGCCGGCAATCCAGAACCACGCAGCAGCTCTCTCACTCCCCTCCCCTCTGCCCCTCTCCCAGAGGGATGGGGAGGAGAATCAAAAGAATGCAGCTCCCATGGGTTGAGATAAGAACAGTCCAGTAACTAAGGTATAACACAAATCACTACTGCTACCACCAATAATAATAATGATAAGGGAAATAACAAGGGAAGAGAATACATCCGCTCACCACCTGCCGACCGACACCCAGCCCGACCAAGCAGTGATCTAACCCTTCTGGGTAACAGCCCCCAGTTTATATAGTGGGCATGACATGCTGTGGTGTGGAATACCTCTTTGGCTAGTTTGGGTCAAGTGTCCTATCTCTGCTTCCTCCTGGCTTCCTCTTCTCCCTGCAGAGCATGAGGCTCAGAAAGTCCTTGGTCAGAGTAAATATTACTTAGCAACAACTAAAAACATCAGTGTTATCAGCATTGTCCCCAGGCTGAAAGTCAAAATCACAGCACTGCACCAGCTACTAAGAAGGAGAAAAAATGACTGCTGCTGCTGAACCCAGGACATAAGGATAGAAGGTATAGTGAGACAAGCATTAGTGGTCTGAGGGTGTGACTATATTTGCAATAAGGAGCTCCTAAATACAGCAAATTGAACAATTTTGTATTAAGCTATGTTAGAAACTAAGATAAGAAATGCGGGTCCTCCTAATGAGAAAATTAAGGCACTATCCTGGGGATTAACTAAGGCTTTAACTATTTAACGTGTGAAGAATAATAATATAACCTGCCATGAGAGGCATTTTCCTGAAGTGTCCTTCACCACAACCTGACTGATTTAAAAGTCCTGTAACTTATGTTGCACCCTTATGTTGGAAAGCAAACAGCTTGGTCCATCACTGTTTCGATGGGCAAGAGAAACTTCAAAACTTATGCTTGGTAAACTTTCTTTTTAAATGTAGAATATCTTTATACATTTCATATATATTATACATTATACAAATTACATTATACAAAACTACATATTCTTGCACAAACTCATAAGAAGAACCTCCATGATTGCTTTATTGTTTGACTTAATTCCACGTAACTAGAGAGATCTGCCTCAAAGTCTTATTTTAGGATGATCAATAAAAACAAACTTTCAAATTCAACTCAGTAGTCTGGAATGGTTTGCAATAAGGGCAAATAGGAAAAATTTTTTCAAAGGTTATTAAAAAGAAATGAATGTTGCATATGTTCATTAGGATTAAAATTAGTACAGAATTTAATGAGACATACAGGAAAAGTATTAAGTAAACAATCAATTTTTAGCATTTTGGCATTCAGCAGCATTTAAAACAATTCCTTCTGACTTCTCCCATGTATGTAATATCAGAAAACTCAAGCCCCCAGGAAACACTTCGCTTTTTCATTTATTCTGTAAATAAATATACATTTGTTTTTCTTTTCCTTTGTGCCCGGAGTACTGTATCATTCAGTTGTTTACTTTAACCACCTTGGGCACCTCCTCATCTGGAAGCTTAAAACTTTGAAACTGCATTGTGAAGATAAACTTTTCGAAGCAGAAAAGTGACAGTTCCAACCTACATGAAGATACAGAGACTAGACCATAGGGCCTGTCTCCCAATAGACATCTCATAGAGAAAGTCTCCATATATTCCATAATACAACTCTGTGCTTCCTAGCTCACAGTGTCACTAGTGAATTGTATGGTAAGGCAAATTATTGCCTCTCATGTAACGAAATTAAATAGCTGTCAGAGATGGTATTTAAATGCGCTTTATCGCAGATGGCTCTATAAGGGCAAACGACGTTTTTTTATCTTATACTACTTTTTTCCTAATATCAAGTCAGTCAGCATAAGAATGGCATATTTATTTATTTTCTCAAACTGGAAACCATTTCTTTGTTTCTTTATCTTCATCAGTTTTTGGTTTGCTTGTTTTCGGGGGTTTTTTTGAGTGGTGCTTGAACTGCTGTTCATATGTAACAGGAAGTACCACATCTTTTTTGCAAAGTAATGTACAAAACAATACAATGTAGGTTGTTTACATTTTGCCAAGCAGCACATGGTGTAGTGATAGAGCTAATGTCCTGACACTGAACAGTCAAGCAGGACTCTGAAGAGTGAAGTTTTTGTCTTTCCGCATGCATGTTTAGGGAATAGTGGCACAAAGACCCTTAAATTCAATGGCTTATTTTTAAATTCACTTCAGCTGCAAGAAAATTTGACAATCTAGTATTAGCTGCATATTTTGATAGCTTCCCCAGGAACTTTGTGTCTTTATGACTATTTCTAGGAAAGTTGCATTGTTGGGTTTTGTTTTGTTTTTCTTTTCCCAAAGGTTGATAGATTAGTTCTTATATTATATTGTAAGCATTGGTAGAAGCATACAGTTAGTGGAATCTCTCCCATTCATACAGGCTCTGTCTAGCTGACTGAAAAGCAGAACTCCACCTCAGACCTATGGAATTAAAAACAGTAGGGAGGATAACATTGAATGACTTACTTCAGAAGCTTTAGGGAAGCATTGTGTCTTAGGTCCTGTGTAAATAGTGGGGGGAAGTAAAATTTTCTAATATCAGCAGTTGAAATGTAGAAAACGCTTTAAGCTTGAGAAAAAAAAGGTAAAAAGCCCCTTGACCGGAGTTCCTAATACACAGAAAGTTCTCACACTAGCGGAAATATTTCCAGTCTTCAACAGGAGATAAAAAAACACCCAAAACAAACAAAAAATTCCAGATAAAAATTATTGGAGGCTCTTTAAAGAAAGAAAGAATTCCACATCCCGAAGCCAGTTGTGCTGAATGAAAATCAAGTTTTTAAATACTAATAGATATTGTTTGTGTGTGTCATACATGGTAACTGTCTCTTCTGACTACACTTAATTCAGGTAGTCTGGAGCACTATCTCAGATCACAAGATAACCTTTAGTTCTGTGTGCAAATGAAATGAACCGTTAAGTATTTTGCTGCTCCCAAACTTACTTACTTTACAAATATCCCAGCTCCCCGTTAAAGTTAATTGTCTGCCTTTTGCATTATTTCCAAAGTACAAAAGAGAGACAAATGGGGGTGAGGTAACCAATTAGGGATATGGGGCATTTAATAAGGAATATGGAGTATTCAGTAAGGGATATAAGATTTAAAAAGGACTACAATTTCTTCAGCTTAATCTTAGACTTTTATTACTAGATGTTGAACTGTAAGAGCTGCTCAGCCTGTGCAGAGTATGCAGAGTTGGTCCATTATTTTGTTTCAGTTAGCCAAGAACATAACAACTTTTACAACTCTTCTCCGTCCTCTCTCTGTGCCTTTATAAAATTGCCTTATGTTTGTTTCTATTCTTGTTCTTCCACTTCCTGCTTCTACACTTTTTCTATCCTTTCAGCCTTTTAATGATTGTTTTTAACCTTGCCAATGAGGTACAGCCTTAATTCTGTGAAGTCCAAAGCTTCTTGAGTCTTTGTTGTTAGCATGGGTTCAGCACTCTCACTTTAGAGGTTGCATGTACATACCTTTCAACATTTGAAATGTAAAAGACGTAGCCTCAACATTTCTGACTAGTTAACAAAATGTTTGTGTAGAATGTATGAAACCAACAGAGATGCTACGCAACCAATTCGCACTTGCAAGTCGAATATGGGATCTGCCATGTCTGAATCACTTCTCTAATGCTCATGACACAACGTAAGTCTGATCTCTTTGACTAGATTAGACTTGCTACCCAAGTACATCCAGACCAGCTTGTCACATGAGAATATCCATCACTTCACCTTGCATTGCATATAGTGGACTGTAATTCTGTGCATGCACACTAGTACAGTCTGGGATTCTCAGATTTCTCTAGCCCCTAAAGAGACTGTTGGGACTACTGCCATTATGCTCACTATGTTGTCCAGACTCTGTAAATCCCATACCAGTGGTCAAAGGAGACTTACAGTGGTAAATAATGTTTTAGAAAATGTGCAGGTAAGGGGCTGACTTGGGAACATGTTCATGGCAGCCTTTCCATCTGGAAGGTTAGCATTTTCAGCTATGGATTTACCATGCATTTTTGATCTACAGCCAATTTTCTTCAGCTCTTTATTCACCTCCTGTAGTGTACACTGCTGCATATATATTTTTACAAAGCCATGTCTTGACTAAAGTTACTGACATTAAACACTAGGACTCTTTCCAAATCACAGACGAAACTACAAACAGCCTCAGAGAACAGTCAATTGTATCTCAAGCAAAATTAAAAAATCCCCCTGCTTTTTACTACCTATATTTAACCTATTTTGCATGGGGGTTTTATGCCATTAAGCATATGGGAAATAGTGCTGCCAATATTTCAGACCCTCAGGCTTCCATTAGAAAGGGGCTGCTTCGAAAAGCGTATTCAACAGTAAGTATTTAACTGTACTCAGATCATAATATTGGTATCACAAAATTGGCTTCCACTGGAAGTCTGAGTTTTTCTTCTGAAGAGGGAACCCCTCCACAGTCCATTAACTTCTTTTCTGTATTGTATTGCAACAGACAAAACAAAATAAGCAAAGAAGCACTTAATTTATTTTAAGTTTCCTGAAATGGGTTATGTGATATAAGGCTGCTGGTGCACAAAAGTTGTAAAATACATACATTTAATAAGCATTAAAAAGAAATTCTTATTATTTTGCTCAGCAAGGAGAAAGTCTTATATTTCAGAAGTGGTTTTCACCCATGGATAAGTTACTTTATGAAATAGGAGAAAAAAGTTTCTGAGCATTACCTGACATTTTTTAATCCCATATTTGCAAAAAGCATTATACTGAAAGATTTTGACTCCAAAGGCTTACCCATCATAGCTGTTGCCAGTAGAAAACAGCTGGCAGTTTGAAATCCATGCTGTTCTCTTCCGCCATCCCTGAAAGCCCACTCTTTTCAAAAGGCTCTGTGCTGGGAGGTGTGCAGAGGAGTTTCCATGACTAATTATCTTGCTGCAAAGCATTATCTGTTTGTTTATAAGCTCACAAATTTATGAGTATGCAGCAAAAATGTCCACGTCCAATGGCTTGTGCCTGCTATTGTTGCCCACCTAATGAGGGAAGGACAGATGTATATAATGTCACGCAGCTTATAAAAGGTGCGTGCAGACTTCACTTTTGTAGTGCTCCCTAAAACGTGGGCTTGTTTCCTGCTAGCAATGATAATTTGGTGCCAATTTTGGTAATTAGATCATTTTTACATGCCTTAATAAAAGCATTCTGTAGTGTACATTAAGCTCCAACATGGACAACGTCATTAATGCTTTGACTTTTTCCTCTTGAGGAAGAAGTAGGCTGGGTAGTAAAATTAGGACTTAGTCATATTGGCAGGATGTAAGAGTTTTATACATGCAGCATAATTTGTTTTGAATTTGGACTGCAGTATTTAACTGCAAAATGAAAGTTCTGAATGAGGAGTAAAAGAATTTCCAAGAAAAACAGTATTTTAGACTTTGCTTTAAATTTCTAAATTATTTAATTAACAAAGAAATGCTATCTATCTGTTAAACTAGGTTCTATATTTTCTTGAAATTAAACACTAATTTTACATAAAATTCCATCATATTACATACTGCTAGTGTTTTTTCCAACCATGTACTTTTGTTCTTTCTCCATCAGCACTTTTGCATGTAAGCATGTAAGAAAAGGGTAAACCCCTGTCATATATTGCAATCAGTTGCCTAAAGAACTGTCACCTGAATGATGTTTTAGCTATATTACATTATGCATTTCCAATAAGTAGGCCTGAATATGAACTTTATATCTGGACTCTGGATTCAGGACCTTCACATTCCTTTTATTCGTCAGAACCTAAATACTCCGGTCTAAACTCTTAAGCATATAGGTTTGGAGATTGAACTCACTGCAGTATTTGGCTCAGAAACATTTTAAAATAGGTTCAGCCTGCAAATTGGGACTCTGATTAGGGCTGGTTCTTCAAGAATTACTTAGTCTTCTTTTACACTGCTTTTAAAGTGTTGTGCCATGTATTGTGCGGCTGTAACATGGAGCAACTTTGGTCGAGCAGAAAAATCAGACAACCCCAACAATTGTTTCTCCTGTCTTGTAGAAAGCTATATAAGAGCACTATATAGCAAAGAAAGAAAATACTTGTTTTGAACATTGTTCTCATACTGAAACTTCGTCCAGCAGAGGATTCAAGCACTAAGCAACTGGAAGAAAGCATCCTCATGATGTCCTTATTGATTATAGAATGCAGAGTTGCCGACTTTGCCCAAATTCATCTGAAGCTTGTAAAATCCTATTACAGACATTTTTCAGACCATCCTTCTTCTGGGCCCCTAGCTCACTGTATTTTTTTTTTGTCTAATTTATCATTTTACCGTCAATTTATCCTCTTGCTGCTCCTTTTGAATTCTCTCTGAAAATGTTCAGCAGGTGCAAAATCTCCCTATACCTGTTAAAGGAGTGATATTTTTTCCAGCATTCAACCCTAGCTGTATCTATCCATACCTCCATAGCCTATAATATGAATTAGAGATTTCAGTTTAAGGAATCATGTCTTTGCCATAATGTATAATTGATGTTTAAGGGCACTGTAAGATTCAAGGTTTTCTGGCAGCTAGTTAGAAAATGATCTCATAAGAATGGGAAAGAAGCTGTCTTTCCTTTCTTTGGTTTATATCACTTGTATGGATATCAAATAGTTAGGAATGTAAAAGACAGCCTCTAATTTGTCTCTTTGTACTAAACATATAAAGAAGAAAGCTTTTGCAATTTGCAGCAATTCTGTCAAAAGATTGCTATATACAGGTACTTATTCTGCTTCACTTCTCATTTGCATATGAAATCCTACTTGACAGATCTCTGAGTGCAGAGTAAATTAGAAAAGTTAACCACTCTTAACCCGTTATTTGTGCGCTGCAGAGTGCAAAATTACAAAGTTTTATTCATATACAGTGTGCTAAGGTACAAAATTTGTAAAAAGCTACATCAGGAACATAGTTTTATGTTTGCATGAAATAAGAGCATGAAAGCATTAGCAGTGTTTTTCTTTTTAATTAAACACTGGCATTTTAAAGTGTCAAGATGTATGCTGCAATGGAGAGCCTTTGAACATACCCTGAAGAGAAAAGGCAAATTATTATGTAAAAGTTAATGAACTGATTTCTGTAATGGACTGAGTAGAGCTAATTGATATGAAGTAATAAGAAAATCTGGCAAAAACTGAAAGGGAAAAATTTTCAAGCTGATGTGAAGCGACCCAGGAGAACTGATAACAGAGAATAAGTCAAACAATATGTAAGCAGCAAGGTCTGACAAAGATGTCACTAGAGTACCTGTTGAAGGATTGTTATGGCTTCCACAGTATAAAGTAGGATTCCTGGTAGTATAAAGTACTATATTATCTCAGTTCATACAAAAATCAAAGAAGAAAGGGTGAAATATTTATAATCCAGTTTCAGATGCTATTTTTCTAATTGGACATTTGATATGCTAGCTTTGAAGAGAAGGCTCAGTAGACTACATTTTGGGCTTAATTTCAACAGCATACCTTCTTGCTAACACTTTATTTGGCTGAAGTAGGTAGAACTTTCACATGGTCAGCTTTGCCATCATCTAGACAGACATAGATATCATTGTGTCTATAATTTTGCTGCATTACCTGTTACCTTCTCAGATGAATTTCCATATTTAAATCCTTCATCTGATCAGATATTTCCAGGAACTCCCACTTGCTCCTGCCCAGTGCCATTTATAAATGATGTTCTCTCACTCGTTACTCAATCATAGAATCATAGAATCAATCATAGAATCATAGAATCATAGAATCATAGAATCATAGAATCATAGAATCATAGAATCATAGAATCATAGAATCATAGAATCATAGAATGGTTTGGGTTGGAAGGGACCTTTAGAGGTCATTTAGTTCAACCCACCTGCAAGAAGCAGGGACATCTTCAACTAAATCAGGTTGCTCAGAGCCCCGTCCAATCTGACCTTGAATGTTTCCAGGGATGAGGTATCTACCACCTCTCTGAGCAATCTGTTCCAGTGTTTCACCATCCTCATCATAATTTTTTTCTTCCTTATATCTTGTCTGAACCTATTATCTTTTAGTTTAAAACCATTACTCTTTGTCCTGTCATTACAGACCCTACTAAAAAGTCTGTCCTATCTTTCTTAAAAACCCGCTTTAGGTACTGAAAGGCTGAAAGGTCTCCTTGGAACTTTCTCTTGTCCAGGCTGAACAACCCCAAATCTCTCACCCTCAGAGGGTGTTCCACCTCTGTGATGATCTTCATGGCCCTCCTCTGGACTCCCTCCAACATGCACATGCCTGTCACATGTTGGGGTGCCTCAGAGCTGAACGAAGTACAAGTGGGATCTCAGAGAGCAGAGCAGAGAGGCAGGATCACCAACCTTAACCTGATGGCCATGATTCTTTTTATGCAGCCCAAGATCCTCAGCTGTGTCTGTGTAACCCCTTGAATGGCCATACAGTAAATGGACCAGTGAAATGTTCCAGTTTAACATAAAGCTTCTCCTCAAAAGCTGGTTCTTATATTTAACATGGATCATTACACAGAACTGTCAGATGAACAGCTGGACTATCAAAGTAAGGAGGAGAGTAACCTCCAGTGAAAAGCATTAAAAAGGGATCTGGAGGAGGATAGGATAGGAATTCTTGGTATCGTGCCTTTAAGGTGGCTCATTGGAAGAGGGTCCCAGAGCTGACTGATAAGAGTCCTCTCCCAGAAAGTGAATTGTTTACCCTGAAAAGATTTAAACTATGGCTTTTACTTCCCATATTAGCATCCTAATTACCTGTATATGAACTATTCTGGTAGACTGGGCTCTATAAATTACTGCTTCTCCTGATGAAGACACCCTAGAGCTCAAAAGCTTGCAGGGCCATGGAGCAGACAAGAGGAGTCAAATCTCTGTGTCTCAGTGATTCAAACATTTGTCTGGATGAAATCCTTTCAAGGATTTCAAACACATTTCACATTAAGCCTTACTGGATGAAACTAATTACTGGCCTTAATGAGCTAAAAGCAGCTGGATCTGTGATTTCAGTATGACATATTTATCTTTTTGCAGTCCAAAGATAAAAATTTAGCTATCCAGTAATGGTAGTGTTGCCAGTTTGGGACTTTCTAAACAAAGACACAGAATCTATTTTAGAAAGAGTAAGGTGCTCAGTGGAAGTCTCCACAAATCAAGCACAAAAATGACTGTAAGCTATACATTTTGACAAACAAACAAATCAGTGTCCATTGATTGAGTTACGCAATTTGTTCATTAATTAGTAGTCCAGTAGTAGGATTACAGTAGTAGGATTTAAAACTCATGTTTAACATTTCCTCTTGGCCAAGTTTGGTAGTTCCCAATCTGACACACTGATTGTTATGATCCTGTGCGAAATCCCATGTGTTTTCCCAGTTTAGGAGGAGATTTGGTGTTTATCACAAACTGCAGGTTCCAGTCTCAGAGGATATGCTTCAAAGTTTGGCGTTGCAATGCTGAGAAACACAGTGCATAAATCACTTTGTGAAAATGCTCCTAAATGCTCAAGACTTTTAGTCATAGCAAAAATGAGACTGCATAATTAGATTTCTGCTCTTTATTACTTCTAATATGTTTCCCAAATTCTGACTTCAGATAAGCATAACAGTTCCCCTCCAAAACTCTGTATGTATTCTAAGTGAAACGTCTAAAAAGCATCTTTTGATGAGGTGAGGATAAATATTTGATTTTATGGGGTTAGAAAAGTCCCCTATGTCTGAGTCATGCTTCTGGTACAAACTCACCACAATCTCGGAAATCAGCAAGGGTACATGCAGAGTGGAATTTTCCGTAAATAGGTGCTACCATAATGTGTGCTGTGTAAAGTTCAGTTTACAAATATTTAGAAAAAAAATCAAAAATATGTAGCTGGACGAGATCTTTGAAATGTTTCTAAAGAAGCTTTTGGCAAAGTATTAAAGTAGATATTCAGTCATGAGTTATGTCCTGTAAAATCCCTTTTTTAAATAATGTCATACTGATTTCTAGCATAAAGACCTTATGTAAGGAAAAATTTGCCACTTTTTCTAAAACGACCTATTTGATAAAGTAAGAATATCCTGTACATTTAATATTGTTAATTTTTATTATTAATTTCAGAATATTTAATTCATGGCTGTTGATGGAAGTTGAAATAAGTTTTGTGAAATTGTTTACAGGACCACACATGGAAGACTTACAGATAACAGTACAGTGACAAGCTCCCTAAGGTGCTGTAGAAAAGCTAGACAATCTCCTCTGAACACAAGATAATATGAACTTTATAAGGAAGATATTTTGGTGCTGGAACATGTAAGTAGGTGAATAGCAGGATTTTCCAAACACTAAATACAAATAATACCTAAGGAGTTTAGCTGACTTACACTGATTTCGAAGAGGGTAGAACTTTATTACCATCAGTGACGTAGGAAGCATATCAAACAAGTAATGGAATTTTCACAAGATGTGTGTATACACACATACAGTGTGCATCACAGCATGTGTAGGTATCACAATGATGACAATCAACAAGGTACAACTATTTTTAAATTCAATTATTTAGGTCTTTGAAATTCAGGTATGTGTTTTCGGAATAGTGATAGACCCAAAATGAGTCATTTATCCTAAGCACACTTGTACCTAGGCAAGTTTTAGGATTAAAGAAATGGGCTGCAGAAAGCCTACTTCTTCCCCACCCTGCTCCTACAAGACAGTGAATGAAACCTATCCCGCTATCAGTTAGTTGCCAGTGGGGGTTTGAGCTCTGAAAGGAAACAAAGTTTCACTCCTCTAATGAACCATTTCCAGCAGCCAACTGGTCCTGCATTCTGAGAGTTGAACATGAGACTGTGGCTTTTAGAGCAGCAGTCTAGTTCACAGGCAAAACAAACAAGTCTGTTCACAGACAAACAAAAATGACAAATTCAGAATTGGACCTAGAACAGTAAACCATCCATGTGTCTAATACAGTCTCAAGTCTTGAGCTGTCCAGCACAAGGTTATGTGTCAACATGGAGAGTCAGGAGTTGGTAGGCTAATACAACCCACTGGTGAAGGTGGAAAGCATTATAGACCTTTAAGTATACAATTCTAACAGTTTTAGTTGCAAAAATGAAACTGCATTTAATTTATAGTTGAGCAGGGCATGATACCAGTCTGATATTGGATAGAACCATAACTAACCTGAACAAGGAAAATGAACTGTCCCAAACTCAGCAAGTTTTTGAGATGCTCCTTTAATTGTGTTGCATTCCTTCTTTTACCTTTCAAAGCAATTCATAAACAAAACCAATAGATATATGAGCTCACTCTACTCAGATGAGAACATCGGTTACTCTAGGACAAAACTATTCTCTGCTGCCTTTGAATTAGAATCAACAGAAGCATAAAGTCACACATATATATGAGCAGTATGCCAACTGAAAATCGTAATGAGAATTCTATCATTTAATAAGAAGCCCTGCACGTTTTTAAATATAACTTGAAATATAACTTAAAGTAAAAAATTACTTCTCAATGTTGAGTGACACACATAAGAGCAGCCAAAAGTAGAATAAATGTACTTATGATTTGCATAAAAACCATAGTATAAAAGAATGTGCTATGGTCAGAAAGATAAAAATGCCAAGTCAATGAGACCAGTGGGAAATAGTATAATTCTTGTGTAAAGTATTTCTGGTTTGAGACACTGTCTATTTTAAAGAAAAATTAAATGTCCTTCTGAACAATTTTAAATCTGTAGAGTTCAAAACCTGGTGAAATATGTCTGTTCAAAATCCGTAACAAGCAACATAGAGAAGACTTTGTCAAAGTACACATGGACAAAGAACAGCCACCATCAAGCTCCTTCTCAGAAGGCTGTTAGATATGAATTTTATGTCTTCCCTCGCATTGTTTGGAATGTCTTCTTTCTATTGTCTTCAGTAAGAACATCATGAAGGGGATTTAATAATTGTGAGGTGTAAGAGTGAGGAAGAACAAGGGAACTTATCAAAATATTCTTGCTGTCCATTATTGGCTGGGCTGCAGAAAACCTTAGCTCAGTGACTTGTGAAAGAGGATGCTCCAACTGGCCACGGAGAAAACCTTTCTGCATGAGAAAGAAGGAGCTGGTGCGTATCATACCTCTGTCAGATGTATGTGGGCTGATAGGAAGGACAGCCACTATATTTCTATGGGGACTTCATAATGTTAAAGGTCCTGGAGGGTTGAGAGAAGCTGTTTAGTGCAAGCAAACTTCTTTATGTGCCATTTGCCTATTCCCCTTACGTCTTGCCAAAAAATTTCCACATCTGTGAAAGATAGCAGGAAGGATTCTCACAGGGCACAATGGGGAATAAATGGGTAGGCTGCAGTGGTAAGGATGGCAAAGAAACGATACATATGTTTTGCTGTGGAGATTGAAGCAGCTTCCAGCTGTCCTGAAGTACATGCCAAAAGACCTTTGGAGTATACAAAATTTCTCCTATGAGCTCAAAATTCAATGCAGAGGCATCCTGTTTAACTTTGCTGGTCCTCATTCTCACAGAGGATCAACTCGTCATGATGCCATGTGAGTATTTATTGGTGAAAGGACCTGAAACTTATTAGCACAGGCATAAGGCATAATAGTAGTAGTAATAATAATAATAATAATGGTTGATAATGCTAAGTAAAAACTAGTTGGATGCTTTGCCCATTAGTTATAGTGGCAAAATTAATCAATGTATAATTGAAGAAAGAAAATAATGTCTTCGATGATGTGATTATCAGTGCAAATCTCTAAGTGTTTTTAGTCTGAATTATTTTCAGATGAGACGTGTATTCCAGGTGTCTGATTTTGTAAGGGAATAGACAGGTATTTGAAAGAGTTTGGAGTATGGAGTAATTCACTTTACGCTCATAAAAGTGTGGAAGACTGAAAAATAGCCATATTCATTATCCTTCTGTCTGCTGCCTTCTCTTTTAGTTTATTTGGATTAATTCTGGATTCCATCAATAAATCGGTTAACTTTTAGAGGAACTTATACAGTTTTGACATGAATTCTGCAAAGCCCCAATCAGATTTTGCTGCTGACTGAATTTGACAAGTTCTAAAACTGCAGAACAGTTTTTAATAACAAGGCAAAATCACTTAGCGAAGCAATAAGGAATAAATAAATAAATAAAGGTGCTGCGTAGAATAGTTGACCTTTTTTCACAACACTATACTGTACAATGTAGGTAGCATTGTTGTCATTAAATTTGACAATACTGAAGAAAACAACCCTCTAAATTGCTACATTTCAGTGCTTTTTGGACATGAAGAAATATGGTTAGTGAAGTTATTGTGTGGATGAGTGTGAATAAGTGTATAGCCTATGACAAAGAGCTGATTCAGATAATTTTTATTCAAAAGTCCCCACTGCAAGACTTGGCTGAGAGAAAAGGAAGAAGTAAATCCATATATTTTGCTATAATTAATACTAGGTACCCGACATGAATGTTGAAAAGGTTACGAGGCATTGTAAACTAAAATGACACCCCAGTTGTTCCTGTAGATTGAGATAATGAATTCTCTTTGTTAAGAGAACGTTTATCACATGGGCTTCTGTGCTCGTCTGTGTATAGATGTTTCAAGCTTTCAGTCTTTTATGCACTGGATAAATAAATACTAGAAATTCCTTTAAAAGGAAAACAGGCTAAAATTTCTATAGCTTAAAATATGCAGTCTTCCTGGTTACATCATGTTTGGCTATACATATTTTAAAGGCACCTTTCATCTGGAAGAATCAGGAAGAACTGAACAAAAAGAAAAGGACAAAAAAGAAGTGCTTTGCTTGTTATGGAATGTCTTCTGGGCCATGAAAGAATCATAGAATAAAATTAGAGAAGAAAAATAATCTGACAAACAAGTAATATTTTTTTTTATTTTGCCAAAATGACAGTACATCTATCATGCATTGATACAGTAAGAATTAGCTTATGAATTTCAGCGGAGGATGTGGGGGGTAGGGGGGTTGTCCACAGGTGAATTCATCTATTGTGGCATTCAACTTGAGACTGAAAAATGTAAGCATAGGTGTACATGTGGGTGTCCATAACTAAGCCAGGTGAGCAAGCTAAATGAGCTACTATAGTCTGTGGATGTGGGAACCCAGAGGTTAATTCACTTGAGCAGCCAGGGATGTCTTATTTAAGGAGAACTAAATTGCAGTCTATTATCTTGGAGTGGGATTCAGCTACCTAAATAGATTCAGCTGGTGGCATTGCATGTGTTGCGTGATGTATCATGTAACTTTCAGGCTGTTTCACAAATTTGCAGATTTCATGTAAGCCCTATGTTGCATCAGGTAGCTCTGTGGCTTGGATTCTCCTGCCATGTCAAAAGGCATTAACACCTCTGTTTAGGGAACTACAGCCTTCCTCAAATCTGCCTTGACTAAAGCTTGGACACACAGGTCACTCTATTTATCACTAGCACATATATACATACAGTTGGGTAACTTGCTCTGGAGCTGAAGTTGTTACAAGTACCCATAAATTACTAGCTGCATCACAAGACAGGTAGAAAGGACAGAAATAAGATTAGGGAAATATTTGTGTTGTCTTCCTTTCCCAAGTGTCCTGAGCATAAACAATTGTGCAAAGGTGGTGACAGTCAGGTCCAGCTATTTTCATAGCACTGGTAAAGGAAAAAATTAAGTCCAGATATAGGATGGAAGTAGGCTTAACAAGCCAAAAAAAATTGGCAGAAGGCAGAATTCTGATTTCACTATCAGAATTATCCGACGAGTAATCTAATAACAATAATCAAAAAGTAAAAATGAAAGAATAATTGTAGAGCTCTATGAGGTCCCAAATAGTCTGCGTGATTATGGCAGTCTGGTCTTGGTGCTGTGCAATGTGATTAGGGTGATTTAGAGCTATTTAGCTATCAAAGTTCAGTTCCAATATGTGGTTAAAGAAGTAAAACTTAGATTGGTTTCTCATACTTCTTTCAGTTGTAGAGCCGTATGGCACTAAAATTTGCCTGCTTACTCGTTTCCAGCATTTTGCATTCAGGTGATAGTGAATTTAACCAATGTATCAGTGTAACAGACAGAAATGATATTACCAGATTTTTGGTCACATGAGTACTCATTCCTTCCCTTAGACTATTTTCTATGTTCCTGAAGTTGAGAATGCAACAGAGATTCATCTCATTCTAAGGTGGGTATCAAACACATTATGTTTAGAGGAAAAGCTTCTTCCTGTAAGTCCTGTTGGGGAGGATTTCATAATTTAATGAATCCCCTGATTCACTTTTTATGCTGTGCAGAGCGTCTTTAAATTTGCAGAAACTGTGATGACAATGTACTCAGGGCTTGACTCTATGCATGGCATGCAGATTTCCCTTGGGCCTATTAGTCAGGGGATTTGTGTGTGTGTTATGTCAGCTGCTGAGCCCTGGGAGCCAGCTGTGCCTATCTTTTTAGCAGGATCCAGCATGCAACCCAAGCTTGCTGTGAAGGTTTCATCTACTGGTACATGGATCCAGATTTGTATGTTGTAGTCATCCTGATAGAAAGGAAACCAATTGTTATAATCTCAGGATGTAGTTACAAATCTTTCTACACCAATCTTTTGCACAGTATATGAGTAAATTTTGTATTCAATAAACATAAAAATGTCATTTAAGCTGCCGCTGCTATGCTGAGTTGATATTGGGCACATTAAATGCAGTTTGTCTGTCTAGATGTTTTATAGAAGGATGATTTAACAGGTCAGTGGTAAATGTAATGGAAATATTTGTAGGAGAAATTGCTTCAATTTCTTTCCTTCATCAAAAAAAAAAAAAAAAAAAAGCCTCTTTTGTCAATGAATACACAGTCATTTCAGTCTTATAGCTATTGTCTTATAGCTATTTTGTTGACTACAAAAGATCTTTGTCTTTGAGAAGGTGTAAAGAAATGTGCAGTGAGCCTGATCTTACAAAGTAGCTACTGCCAATCAGAAGTCCTGAGGAATCTTAAATTGGGAACATCAACATTCAGATTCTAAAAAATTAATGGTGACTGTTCTAAACCACTGTACTGATAAGTCTGTTTCCCTGCATGGCACATATCTTAGTAATAGAAACCCCATCATCCTGGCTATTAAGATAACAGGGAGAAAGAGAACTGTCTAAAAGATGTAAGGGACAGAGCTAAAATTTGAAGTCATGAGAGGTCAGTTGTCCTAGGCTGCATATGAAGTGGTTCCCAAATTGGTTACACCTGGGAGCTGGACTCCTGTCCTTTCATTTTTAGGACTTATGATTACAGTGTCAGAAATCAGATATTGCCAAGTAGCACACACTTATTGCCTTTCCTCCCTCCCTCCCTCCCTCCCTCCCTCCCTTCTTCCTTCCTTCCTTCCTTCCTTCCTTCCTTCCTTCCTTCCTTCCTTCCTTCCTTCCTCCCTCCCTCCCTCCCTCCCTCCCTCCCTTCCTGCCTTCCTTCCTTCCTTCCTTCCTTCCTTCCTTCCTTCCTTCCTTCCTTCCTTCCTTCTTTTTCTTTCTTTCTTTCTTTCTTTCTTTCTCTTTCTTTCTTTCTTTCTTTCTTTCTTTCTTTCTTTCTTTCTTTCTTTCTTTCTTTCTTTCTTTCTTTCTTTCTTTCTTTCTTTCTTTCTTTCTCTCTTTCTTTCTCTCTTTCTTTCTCTCTCTTTTTTCTTTCTTTCTTTCTTTCTTTCTTTCTTTCTTTCTTTCTTTTCTTTCTTTCTTTCTTTCTTTCTCTCTCTTTCTTTCTTTCTTTCTTTCTCTCTCTCTTTCTCTCTCTTTCTTTCTTTCTTTCTTTCTTTCTTTCTTTCTTTCTTTCTTTCTTTCTTTCTTCCTTCCTTCCTTCCTTCCTTCCTTCCTTCCTTCCTTCCTTCCTTCCTTCCTTCCTTCCTTCCTTCCTTCCTTCCTTCCTTTCCTTTCCTTTCCTTTCCTTTCCTTTCCTTTCCTTTCCTTTCCTTTCCTTTCCTTTCCTTTCCTTTCCTTTCCTTTCCTTTCCTTTCCTTTCCTTTCCTTTCCTTTCCTTTCCTTTCCTTTCCTTTCCTTTCCTTTCCTTCCCTTTCCCTTTCCCTTTCCCTTTCCCTTTCCCTTTCCCTTTCCCTTTCCTCTTTTTTTTTTCTTCTTGCACTCTTATCTCATTCTTGAAAGGGGTACCACATCCTGGCACCAGCCAAATGGGGAATTCAGTATGCATGTGGGTCTGCCTTCTGTGGGACTACACAATTCTAAGTCAAACTTTGGAGCTGAATTTGTTCTAAAACACTCACTGTCTTTGACTCTGATCCGGCAAAGCATTTAAGCACGTGCATGATCCTAAGTTTTACTTCCCCTGATCTGAGTGAAGCAGTAATTGCAGGAAGGTACGAATGTCGTATAAAGCATTAACAGTTTAGCATGTAGATCATTGTTTTGCTGGGCAAAGTCCCAAATGCTTTCTCTTAAACTATTTATAATAGGCCTTAATCCTGTATGCTTGCAGCCTGCGAGGACTCTGGCTTTCAATTGTGTTCCTTTCCATATCCAAATGCCTTCCAAAATTCAGTTCTACTCTCTGGGCTAAAATGAAATCTCGTAAGAATACAGTAATTAAACACAATTACAAAGATGTGTGCATTCCATGCTGAACAGCTACAGGCCCCTTTCCAACAACCTTTTTTGTTCTTTTCTCATCATCTGTAATTTTCCTGGCTTCTTATTCATGCTTCTCAGTTATCAGCTCAGTTTTAAGCGACACTGGTAAATTCTTCGTAATTTTGTTGTTGCAAATGCCCACTACATTTCTCTGAAGTGTAAAAAAATACAAACCCAGCAAGGTGAGAAAGTTCAGTAATTTGTGGAATCACAGCTCTGAATCACCATTTCCTTTGGCTTTGCCAGCTTTTACTCGAGGCAGTGTCTATAGAATAGCCTAAGCAGCCACAAAAAAAATTGAGTGACTTGACCTAACTGTTCTTGATCCATAGTGAAATTGGTGATGGGTTTCTGGTGGTAATCTTATGAAAGGCCACATTGGCCACATTTACCCTGTTAGTATTGGGAGATGTTGGCCTCTAGACCAGGTGTGTTTCAAATGTCATATTTTTTAAAAACATTTTTTAAAAGGTTTGGTGAAATATGTCTGTGTTCTTTTTAAAGAACTTCATTGTCAAGCCTTCATGTCACTTGACTAGATATGCTTGGGATTTAAAGAAAATATATAGTGTTTTCATGTCAGATCTTTCAATACCATCTGGCACAATTATTTTTAAAATACGCATAGTTCATGATCTTACATTATCTCTTACTGCATGTAGCTCTTTTTCTCTGTTATCAAGCAACACCAAGTTCTAGATCTCTTAGTAGCCATCTAAACAGAACATAGATGTAAGGAACACTAGATAGTATGTATAAAATATGAGCGTATAATCATCAAAAACTTTTTAATCACTTCAGAACTCTGGAATATTTATTGGAAACAGCAGGGTGAAAAAAATGTCACTGCTATTTGTTAAATTAGCAGGGTAATTAGTGTCTAAAAAAAGAACAAAAGTATTTTTTTGAATCCTTTGTATCAATACTGCACTGTAGCTCTTCAACTGCTATGAAATTCAACTTATTTATCCCAGGTAAGAATCAAGTTTTGATGCATATGTTGAAGTCTTCAAATGAGGCTTCTCATGATCTAGGGAGTCTTCATATTGTAGAATAACACAAATATATAGAATAACATAATAATATGTATACTGTATGTAGAATAACATTCATATTATATATTCAAGATAAGGTAGTAGTGTGTTATATGAGAAACAATTTAATTTTCTGAGGCTTCAAAAATGGATAGACATGATTCTCCAGAGAGATTCAGAACATTCAGGGAGGTTTTTTGCACTGAAGCATCCTCTCGAGCTCTTTTACTCCCATTGGTTATACAGGCAGCCCAGAGAGACTGAAAAAGCAGCAAAATAAGATCCATGAAATTATGTGATGAAACAGTCCCTTTCCAGCTGCTCTAATTCTAACCCAATAAGACTTGAGAGACAGTTGTATCTAGGGCTGTATCCAAAAAAGCATGGCCAGCAGGTTGAAGGAGGTGATTCTGCCCCTCTATTCTGCTGTTATGAGACCTCACCTGGAGTACTGCATCCAGCTCTGCAGTCCTCAGTATGGGAAAGATAAGGTCCAGAGGAGGGTCATAAAAATGATAGAGAGGAATGGAGCAGCTCTCCTATGAGGAAAGGCTGAGAAAGTTGGGGTTGCTAAGCCTGGAGAAGAGGAGACTGTGGAGACACCTTACTGTGGACTTTTAGTACTTAAAAGGGGCTTATGAGAAAGAGAGCGAGAGCCTTTTTAGCAGGGCCTGTTGTGTTAGGATGAGGGGTAATAGTTTCAAACTAAAAGAAGAGAGATTCAGGCTGGATGTGAGGAAGAAATATTTTACAATGAGGGTGATGAAACACTGGAGCAGGTTGTCCAGAGGGGTAGTAGGTGCGCCATCCTTGGAGTCATTCAAGGCCAGTCTAGATGTGGTTCTGAGCAATCAGATCCAGCTGAAGGTGTCCTTGCTCATTTCAAGAGGCTTAGAATAGATGATCTCTGAAGGTTCCTTCCAACCCAAACTAGTCTATGATTCTATGATTGCACACCACAGTGGCACAAGGGAGAAAATAGGAATAAAAGCATCTATGAATTCCTTGTCAAAAAAAAAAAAGGGAGAGAAGAGGGAAGAAAAACATCAATTCTTTCTTTCTTCTGTTAATGGGAGCTTTGTGAGATGTTATTATCTGGCAAAGATTTAATACTACTATTTCTTTAGTTTTGCTTCTCATGGACTCATTGTCAACTGTGGTGGGCTTTTGTGCCCTTTTTTGGGGTTTGTTTTTATTTTGGCTTTTTTTTTTTTTTTTTTTTTAATGTCATTCTAATTCAACCACATAAACCCCACTATTAAGTAGATCTCAGGACCTCACACTCAGATTTGCTATAGAAAGGCTCAAAATGGGAAAAGTAAGTAATAACAGATCATTACTTTGGTGTGTAGTACTGTTTGAGACAGGCTGTCACCCACTGATCACTGACTAGTGTCCAAGCCTAGAAGTACAGATGTGCATACCAAACATGATTGGAGAAATCAGAACCAGAAGACAAAGGAAATAAAAGGAAATAAAAATGAAACTCATTAACAACAAAAAGAAACTACATACCCTCATGGGGAATCAGAAAATCCTAAACTTTTAAGATTACCCTAGATTTGAAAATACTACTACTTTTTGTGCATTCTAGAAGTTTTAGGGCTTGCCCTTGCTTTTTCACTCTGCATAAGAGAATGCATGACTGCATAGTTTGCATACTTGCATCCAGCTTTATACTGTCACCGCTTTTCATAAGCCAAGCACCCTGTGAAATGGGAACAGATTTTAAAAGCTGAATTAATGATAACGCCCAATTTCCTCCTGTCATCTCTAAAATTTTTGATAGATGCTGTATGCTAACAGATATGCAAATATTGCTAAAGCATTTTGGGGAAACAAAAATTGACCTGGAACTATAGGAAAAGGAGCAAAATCTATTTATTTATAAGTCTTACTTGATTATGAGAAAATACTTAAATCAGAATGCTGAAGGGAAATTTCCAGAGAAGTTCTTCAGCAAAAGCAAGCCTACAGGTATTTCTTCTGGCTTTAAATCACATACTAAGAATTTTGCCTCCTCTGCTCATATCACATGCCTTCAAAAGCTTTACTGAAACCAGCAGGATGACTCATGAATTAAAGACTTTCTTAGTGTGAGTAAAAGTAGCTCTTGATCATTGTTTCAGTGTTTTTGTGGACATGCAGGTGGACTACTATTTCCTTAGTCCTCAGTTAGCATTGATCAGTCTATCAAAACTTCTGTCTGTGAATGACTTCAGCGAAAATCATCTCTAATACATGATCTTGTACACACTTAGATGTAATTTAAATATACAAGTAGTCCTACTGACTTGACAGGAACTACCCACGCAAGATTGTGGGCATATAAATGTCCCTAGAATTAGGATCTAATGGTAGGAGATATAAAAGAGAAAAATCTAAAAATTCAGTGTAAATTAAATTATATCTAAACATTCATTTCTATCTGGTCAGAATTAATGGAATTAAAAGAAAGAAAAAGTGGTTGAGATTCTTAGCATAAACATAGTGATCCTCCATAAACGCAGAGACAGTTAAGGTCCAAAAATCAAAATGTAAATATTAATTTACTTGCTAAATTTGTTAAATCTCATCTTTTCATCAAGAAGGGACTCTTCTCTATGGTCTACTTTCAGAGAAGGTAGTAACAAGTAGTAAGATCTTAAAGCCCATTATAGATAGTCATTATATTGGTAAATACAACCAACTTCACAATGCATTTATATTTAATTTAAAATTACTTTTTTTGTTAAAAGATATTACAAACACTATTTGAAGTAAAGTTATTCTTACTTTTGTTCTTATAGACTTTCCAAAATATTTTTTTTCCAAATTTTGTGTTGTTTGATTCTTTTGTTTTTCTCTTCAATTTAAATTAAAAAAAAAAACCCTGAAACACAAGTTTCTTGGAGTACTCAGCACTGAAAATTAGTTGTAGAACATACTAGTGTCAGCATTTCCCATTTCCTCAAGGTGAGCCCTGATCCAGACCCCATTAAATGCAATGAGAACACCTCTGTCACTTAAGCAACCTTTGAAGTAGGCAATGTCAGAACATTGTAAAAGCAAATAGATAATTGCACATCGTTTAGAGTCAGTTCAGCATTATAGTGTTTCTCAACTGCATACAGTTGCTTTCAGGTAATAAATCACAGTACAAGAATGAAGCTTAGTGTTGAGTTGACCTAAGCCAAATTTATTTCGTGTCTGTTCAAAAAACTGAAATGTAGCAATTTGGAAATCAGAATACTTTTTGTCAAGAATACCAATGTGAATGCATCCTGGGTTCAGCTGTAACAGTTATTTTTCTCCTTCTTAGTAGCTGGTGCAGTGCTGTGCTTCAGCTTTAGTCTGAGAACAATACTGGTAACACACGGATGTTTTAGTTGTTGCTAAGTAATGTTTACCCTGATTAAGGACTTTTCAGGTTCTCATGCCCTGCCAGTGAGGGAAGGAAACACAGACAAGGCACCTGACCCAAACTAGTCAAAGGGGTATTCCATACCACAGCATGTCATGCTCAGCATATCAACTGGGGGGAGTAACCTGGAAGGCCCTGATCGCTGCTTGGGTTGGGCTAGGTATCAGGTCGGCAGGTGGTGAGCAGTTGTATTGTGCATCACTTGTATTACTTGGGTTTTTTCTCCCTTTTCCCTTTTAGTTTTATATTCTCTCCCCTAGTTATTTCCCTTATCATTATTATTGTTAGTGGTAGTAGTTTTGTACTATACTTTAGGTATTGGACTGCTCTTACCTCAACCTGTGGGGTTTACATTCCTTTAATTCTCCTCCCCATCCTGCTGGGAGCTGGGGGGGAAGAAGCAGGGGGAGTGAGTGAGAAGCTGTGTGGTTTTGAGTTACCAGTTGGGCTAAAATCACAACAGAATAATTTTTCAAAAGCTTATAAAAAAATATATTAGCTTCTTTTTTTTCTAACTTTTAATGAAAATAAATAAGGTTTAATTCATGGCAGGAATGATAAAGTTCACTCAATCCCAGCAAAAATGATAACAGACTGTGCTATGATGACAGTACATGGTAACATAGCTAAATGCTAACACTTTTGGAATTTGAAATAAAAATATTGAATAAAAAGTCTACCTCTTTTGTTCATTCTTTAGTCACCCTTTCACAAGCTATGAGTTGCTTAAACATAGAGCATCCTTGAGAATTTAGAATATTTCAACATTTCATTGCACTGAAATGATTAGAATCTATTTATTTATATGGGGAAATATAATAAAAATTTTAACTAGGGATGTCAAAATTAAAAATAATGAAAAATAATGAAAAATTGTAGTAATGAAAGAGTCTGAAGACTCTTAATATATTATTTATGTCGGATACATCAACATCATCATTGAATGGTTTGTGTTGGAAGGGACCTTAAATATCATCTAATTCCAATCCCCCTGAAAAAGGCAGGGACAACTTTCACTAGACCAGGCTGGAGATCCAATAACCCTAGTCTTTTTTTGGTTTTCACCCCTACCCCCCACCTCCAATATTCCTACTGAAAATGAACACTTTGACTCGTGGTGCTTCTGAAGTGCTTGTTCCTAGCTCTGGCTTTACAATCATCACTACTTTATCAGCATGGTATACAATACCTAATTAAAGGTCAAGATTGGGTTTGTATATTTTAGAACTGAAATTCTGATTTTCTTCTTCTTCTAAAATCTCAGCCTTTACTTTAAAATCCCACATTTTTATCCCAGTATACGGTAACTAAGTCCACCACTGTTGTACACATGTGCATTACAATTCTTCACTCAAATATATAGAATTACAAGAATGGATAAGAGTGGACAGAAAACAGAAAAAAAAAAAAAAGTATTTCTTGTTACGACAATCCTGAGCTGATGATATGAAGATATTATTTCACTTTATATTTTGGTCAAATAATCATTTGATATATTTTTGAAGGATGGAATAATCATAATATTTTCTTTCTTCTGTTTTACCTAATTTTCCTTCTCCCATTCTACTTAATTCCAGTGGGAATTTTCTGTACCTGATGGCCCATTCAAGCCTTGCAACTCTTTCAAAGTGTGGTATCACACTGTAATTTTCTCTTTTCGGCACAAGTTTCTATACATTTGTGTTTACATGAGAAACAACAGACGCTGCCACTTACAGTGACAAGATGCTGCCTTTCTGCTGCAGTGTGATATCTTCCCTCAGTATCAGGACGAAGCTCCTCCAGTTTGCAATTGTTTGCTAGACCTGCTACATGCCTGTCTGTCTGTACTAGTGCTGTCTAAAATATAAAACAGTATAAAATATAAAAACAGTAAAATATGAAACAGTAAAGCCCAGTGCCACGCATACGAATTCTTGCATCAAAGCATATTTGTTCTATCTCAAAGCAAATATAGGATCTTACAGAATAACCAGGTGAAAAAGGTATAAGTAGGTTTCAGTCTTCCCTATTTAAAATATATTCCATAATAAACAAGCCTTTTGATTATGCTCTATTTTCTGCCAGTTCTAATACCTTGTCACACTTTATAAATTATTACTTCAATGTAATGGAGCCTTGAAATCCCATATGTTGGGAAATTATTCCCAATACTCCTCTACGCTTTCTGGGCCAATAACCTGGTGCTGAATCAGAAGTGTTGTATAGGTATTATCAGAGTGTTTTGTGATGGGACTTCAAGTCAGACAATGTTTTGAGCTGAAACACTTCAAATATTGTTTTTAAAGTGAGTGATTTAAAGAACTGAAACTAATACCAGTGTCATCAGTCTTGCTTTCCTCCACTCCTGCTTTCCAAGCCATTGACTTACCATCAGCTTTCAGCTGAAGCAAACCCTACACAGTCCTTTTTGATTCCTTTGCAATATTTCCTTCTTTCCTTTCAGTATTTTAAGTTTCTGCCCTTGTTTCTCCTTCCTTGCCTGCCCCACTCAGACAAAGTAAATGGTCTGCTTTCTGCTCTGCTGCCAGGCACTGTGGTTGCAAAACTTATATACTGTATTCAGCATACAGGCCTTTAGCCAACAAAAACAACAGTTATACCATTTGTCACAGTCTAGACTGAGGTAAATTTTACCTTTTTCTAGGCAAATCTGATACAGACAAATTTTCAGGCAGAAAATTCAACTTTCTGTTCCAAGTCTGGTCTCCTCAAAAATCTGGTCTTCTTTTTCATAGTCTTTGGCCAAGTTTTTGAGCTCACATACAGTCCAGCCTCTTAGGAAGAGCTGAGAAAATAAAAAATCAGGAACAAAATATTATGGCTTATAACAGGCCTTTCAATACTCAATGAAACTTGTTTGCAAAACATTATTCTAGTGACGCAAATCCTACTAATGTGAGCTTGTCTCTTGAAAAGGTAATTCTACTTCCTTACCCAAATTACATTACTTTTCAGATCACTATGAGCTTGTCTTATTTTAATGCTGTACTTATGAGTGTAATTAATGTTGCTTGTGTATGTTGCTTTTGTTCACAGTGAGTATTTTAGCATAAGATAAAGCAAAAGCAAGAACATTTAACTAGTTGTATTTGAGATAAAAAATATTTTGCTTGTCATACGCAGCAGGAGCAAAGGTGGCAGTAACTTAACTTATTGCTAACTAATCCAGATAAATCAGTGAGTTCCAGGATATGCTAGAGGATATTACTCTTAATATGTCAATTAGCTGGGGTTCCACTGTAATTGCAAAATCGAAGTTAAAGACTCATATCAGTATGAGTTTTTTTTAATCAACTTTTGCATGAAAGCATACATGAACGATATTTTAAATTTCTAGCAACAATGTGCCTCAGTGGCATGCTTTCTGCTCCACTGTGTTTATAAGAAACCATAGATGCAATTTATATGTAGTAAAAAGAATCATAACATTCTATGATTTAAAATAGCATCAAGATATTCTTGGCAGTGCTGGTGATTCTGGGAAGAAAAACACAATACCTGTTATCCTACTGAATGCAAACTGTGCTCTGCATTGTAAATCAGGAAAGATAAAGGAACAAGTTCAACCATGAAATGCTTGTTATGAGGACTTTTCTCTCTGTGACAGAAAACAAGCACTAGTGTATAAGGCCATAATGCATCAGTCTGTTGAGACATTGGTAAGTCACAGTACAAGGGTTTTATCAGAACAGAAACTGCACAATAAAATAATTCAAATAGTAGACAAGAACTTAGAAACCTGCATATCTTTCATAAGAATAAACATTACTGAATCCTCAGTCAAGATAGGCAAATAGTGAAAATATTTCTGGCAGTATTCAAATGACATTTTAAATGAATACTCTGGTTATATTACACTCTTTTCAGGTTTTGGGGGGGTTTTGTTTGTCTTGTTTGTGGTTTTTTTTTCCCTCTGTGAGCTTTCTGTCACAAAAATTTAATGAAAGCAAAGTTCAAATCACAGCAATGATTCTTATGTGGACAAAAGTGTTTAACACATATGAATATTGAGAAAAGACACAGCACGGTTCTCCAAGTGTTGGATAAAAACTGCTGTAAACATTCTCTAAGCAATAAATCCATCCTCAATTTTAAATAAACCAAATAAATGAGCACTGTAAGAGATTTGCAAATATATTTATAAATATTTTAAAATTATAATAATCTTGAGTAAGCAAATAGCTATTCTGAAAGCGTTATCTACAAGTATATCAGGGGGCTAAACTTATCCTTTAGTAAGCATCATTTGTTTATTGGCATTTCAAAGAGAAACTTGTGGTGGAGTTCTAAAGTAGTTAAACCACTGAAGGATATTTATATATGTGTATGTGCGTGCTCACACTGCCAGATTCAGCAACTGTCTTCCAGCTCTCTGCTGATTTAAGGCTCTCCCTCTCTCTTTGGTTGCTAAAGAAGGGTCTTTTGAGAAGTAAATGCCCAACTTTGACATACCCGTCTCCACTGATTATAGAAGAACACAAAGAACAACAGCACCCTATTTCAAATACATATAGTTATTCAATAGAAGATGATGTACTGATGATAATCTAGTGCAGTAAGAAAGGACTTTTCCTTCAGTTTCAGTGGGTTCTGGATTTGTCCCATTACACTAAGAATACCAGAGTTCTCAGAATATACTCAAGCAGGAAGACATTAGATCCTAAAATGTTACTGGGAGGGTTTCATCAGCCAAATCTGACAAAATCTCAGCAACTCAAAGACATTCCTGGCAGACATGGAATGTAGTCCCACTGATTAGATTTTGATGAAATGCTTAATGTCCTGCTCTGTCCTTGCGCTCATGATATAAAGATACAAACATCATAGTTGCTATGAGTGATAAAATGGTCTTTGTTCTTTAGCTTCCTAAAAGATCTATATTTTAATTTCCCAATTATGGTATCTATCTTCATAGCATTATATTTTTTCAAATTTCTTACCAGAACCTGTAGTATGGATTTTAATAAGTTGCATAGCAAACTGAACGTACCAGTTTTGTAAGTGATGGTCTGTATTGGCATCAAGCAATGGCTGTTCAAAGGTTTTATTACAAGCAAATACTGAACTAGATGTCTGTACAAATTGCAAAAATTTGTGATTTAAGTACATAAAAATATAGCTTGTTCAAAAAAGTTTTACTAGGGAAAGTAAAACACGTGCTGTGTTATTTCAAAGTTATTTAATTATTCATGCTTAATTTAAAAAAGAATATTTATAGATGTATTGATCAGAAGATGGCGTTCTCTCACTAAAAGGCTCTGGGCAAGATTTCAAAGTTACTGATTACAGACCACTCAAAAAAAGGGCCTACTTTTTTGAATCTGAGTGTTCAGCATTTTCTGAATATTATTTTGATGTGTGTCAAATTAGCTGTTCAGTAAGTTTTGAAACTATTACTTCTACAAACATAAAAGCATCCACTGAAATTAAAAGCTATGTTGCAACTGCTTAATACAGGTTATCAGTTTTTAAACATGCTCTACAAAAGACAACTTTGAACTCTTGGATGGCATTAATATATAACTCACTTCCTAAGATCAAAATAATAATGGAAGTAATTATGCAAGAATCCCTTTTTTAAGTTGTAAATGTTTTGTATGAAGAACAAAGAAACTGGGTGCATGGAAATTGTCATTGTTGCTATTGTTCCTGATTACAGAATCTTACAGAAAAATAATGAAACTGAGTTATTTTAAAAGATCTTGTACACTAGATTTGAAATAGACTTTTGAAAATTCAGACTTGTTTAAAACAAATTTGGACTTCTTCATATTCCGTGTTTCAGAAACATGTACCTAGCCAATCTGCAATGTAGATTTTGCAGACATGCTTAGCTTAGAACTTCCTGATGAGCTAATTAAGTGAACAGCTATATTAATTGATGAAGGTAAGCAAAACTTTCATGCCAGGCTTAACTTTATCATGGAAGTGGATCTCTGAAGGGGATCAGACTGATGTGATTCACCTCAGATTGGGCTCTATCTCCCCATTTCTTAATGAAGTCTATCCTCCAGCAGCATTTGATTCCTTAGTGTATACATCATTGGCCTCCTTGAATATTCTCAAATTCAAGGGCTTGAGTTTTCAGAGTAACATAGCAACAGAGCTCTCCTGCCTTATCTTTCATGCTCGCCTACTGGCATACAGCTTCTTTTCCTATGGCTATCATCTTTAACCAATTCTTACTAAACTAAACTATAAAGGCTTTTCCCTACATCTATTCTAACAAGCGGATATAAAAATGCTCTGTAATTTTCCCAGGTTACTGCTGAAATAATTGTTTCTAAAGAAAATTTTGGACATCAAAAAGAATTTTTGCTGGTAAGAACAGAAAAGTGGCATTAAAAAATAAGAAAGGAAAAGAATTAATAAGACAGCCTTATGATAATATTCAGATTTATTTGAGCAACCAAAATAACTCTAGAACTTTACATTTTTCTTTGTTTACTTGTAGGCATGGTCTAAAAGAGAAGCCAGAATTGCATTGACATGTAGCCATCATCATTCTGAACCTTTATTTGTCTGTCCCTTTCTCAAATTAAGCTGTTTATTGATTTTAGGCATTTGAGTAAAAATATTTGTGTCTTACCAAAGTTTTGCAGCAAACAGGAGACAGAAACATAAATCTTGTATGGTTTTGTGGATGCTATCTCAATAGAATCAATAATGCAGCCAAGTTACTTGAAGACTTCTACAAATAACAATCTGATTTCCTGTAATATTGTCTTACCTTGGTTATTATATAGATTGCTTTCTTCCACAAATTTGTTTCCTATCACAAGAATGGAACATGAGCCATGATTAAGAAAATTAATAATCTAAAACTATAAAAGCCAAATAGAACTCTCTTTTCTCAGTCCAAAAATCACCCAGTGCATGTCACAATTTAAAAATGGACAAATTCTGGATATTCTGTCTGAAGCCTCATGAGCAATTAATTAGACAACATTGATGTCAAACCTAACCTGTCTTTATCTTGCCTAAAGTACATATATATATATATATAGAGAGAGAGAGAGAGAGAAAGTGACTGGAAATATATTTTTCTTTGGAGTTTTCTTTTCATGAAAATTTCAGGGGAAAAAAATCATTTTGGGATCCTTCTAATATTGACCAAATAAACAAGAAGCTAAATTCACAGAATAGAAACAAAGTTGATCAGTCTTTAATGACATTCACAGCTGTGAAATCTTGACCTTATGTGTGGACACTGGAGCCCAAGCCCAATTTTCCTTAAGTAATGGATGAATGCATTTCTGGATGGGTCTTTCTTAGGCTTGCTTAACATTAAGATGTTTAATGGAAAACAGACTAAAGCAAACATTGCTTTACCTTCCTTAAAATGATTCTGAAACCTAAAGCAGAGAACTGTTCTCTGTGGATTCATGCAAAGGGGAACAGCCTTGGCAAACAGTGAGAATGAATATTTTTCTGAAAGGTGGAAGTCGGAGCTGGGTCTTCTGAGTGCTGAATGAGGTCCCTTGGAATGGGCCTACTATTTAAACCAAGACCACTTCTTCCTGTAGTTCTGTGGATATTGAAACATTTTCTTACTTGCATGTGGAGATTTGAGGAAGAGGAAGCTCGCATGTGAACAATTACATTCTACTTAATTTTACCACAAGTTTTACAACTACTTACCGAGAGGAACAAAAGTACCACACTACAATCTCACAATTCCGACCATAATCAGATTCTGGGGCATGTATGTGTTGTGCCTGCTGTTTCCTATGTGAGATTTACTACATATCATCTCTTATTTTCAAAATGCAACCTATCTTGATGTTTTATTAAATGAGGTACAGTCTCTCTCAAAAAAAGCTTTTAACCATTGAAAATGAGTGCTTTTGTGTGAGGAATAATGGAGCTGACTATATATACTGATACTGGTTTTATAAAGAAATGCAAACAATATTCAATTTAAAATGCAGAGAAATATTTAAGCCAGGAAAAATGCAATTTGACAGCTTGCTATGGTTAACAATGATCCTGCTCACCTGAAAAAAGGTGTGGACTTCTTAATGATTACAAGTAACCAGGGCTATGGCTTTATATTCCAGCTGAGAGATAGCATGTCCAGCAGGAAATGTAGTCCCATACCACGCTGGAATACTCCTTTATCAGCAGTTTTATAGAGATAAGACTGACACCTAGTGAATCATTAACACTGCCAACATTTTTTCGAGGGAGGAAAATGGTGTGGAAGGACTCCTTATTAATATCCCAACCAATACTTGGATAATCCTGTTAAAGATCTGATGAAATTTCAGCCTTAAATAGTTTAACAGTATTACACAACAAGATTAAATATAAAATAATTACGTTAAGTGTGTCTGGCTTGTCTAACTTTTCAATTTTGATAACAAGGTCTAAATAAAGTACAAGGCTTCTCCAACAAAATAAAAAATATCTGTTCTTTTTCAATAACAGCATGATACAAAGAAAGTGCAAGACCTGAATTCTTTTTCCTTCACATTATTTTTACTTTATTAAACAATTAAAAACCAAATCATTTGGGTCTTATTACATTCGGGCTCTTTTCATTTTCATCAAAATATAAGAAACACATTCTCACTGTGGAAAAGAATGAAGGGGATATTTCTGGTCATCATACTTAGGCACCTTAAAAACTATTCCTTTGTAAGACTGACTGAAAAGTGACTGCAGTTCATTTTAACAGGCTTTACACATTGTTTCGTGAGTCTAGTACTGATTTAAGTTTCAAATGAACACAGCTTTTCTTTGCTATCTGTTACTTTAACACCACCAAAAAAGTGTAGGCAGTGAAATACTTTTTGCTGTAAAACAAGCTCTTTTGCTTCTTTGCTGTTTAAAGAAAATGAGGTAGCCAAAATCCATACACAGACCAGGATGGTGACCTGTAGTTTCCATACCTACTGATTTTTAGTACTCAAAGACAGATGTATTTTAATGTAAGAGTCTGTCTGTTTTATCAAGGTAATAAATGTGTCTAATTCTGACAAGTCACAACAGAGTACAGTACAACTTTATTAATTCTTGTTGCAAGGAAAATAAGCCTTCCAACTTATTAACTCAAAGACATATTTTAGTTGTGGTCCTGTGAAGGCTGACACTTAAAATATATTGCACTTATCAGAATAAAATACTACAGTCTTCCAGGAGTCTACATTTTCAGCTTGTGATGTTGATCTGATTGCATGACAAATTCATTAAAAAAGCTAGATTGCCACAGTGTGCCATGTACCATAGTACATGTTACACCTACTGTAAAATAGAACTTGTGTAATCAGGAGAGATAGCTTTATGACTCAAATTGAAAACTAGCTATTAGTAAAGACAAGATTTATCCTTATTTATATCAGCTAAGATCTTACATTCAGTTTTATTAAAATGTACTATATGTTGATTGGGATAAATTCTGAGTGGAATTTTCAACATCCACTAGGACCAAAATGATGGTTAGATTTGTATGGACTTTACTAAAAGTAGGAAACTGAACACCCTTCAGGTTGCTGAATTTCACCTAGATGCATGCCCAAATGATCTTAGGTATCAGGGATACCTCTGATTTTAACACAGTTGGAAAAGTGTGGATGGGTGTGTGAAGATGGTGGAGCATCTTTGCCCTTATTCCACCTCAAACGCTGCTGATGTTCAGTCTCAGGGTTACCAAGTATGAGCCTCTTTCCCAAGAAGCAGTGAATGCTTTAATATCCTTCTGAGGTCAAAAAGACATCCTTACTGCCATTGCCTGTTTCTTTCAGAGCTAGACGTGCTTAGCTGTAGAGTGACAGTTGAGATTATTCTGTCCAACATCAGTAAGAACTTCTTAATGACAGGACTTTAATTAGTTTTCTAGAAAACACTAACTTGAATATCCAGGCCTCCCCAGATCTAAAGCTACTCTTGAATGTTACTATGTGTACACTGAGTTCTACAAATACTATAGCATAATGTAGCCTCCAGCATGTTACAACATCCATTGCTTATAAAAGAGAGAAATCTATACCTGAAGTCAAAAGAGGACAAAAAAGATGTTAATAGTAAGCCTATTAATAAGTTAGATGTTGCTCAAAGGTATCACAGTAAGAACATCAGTTCAGCTCCTTCAGTAACAGAAAGAAAAAGAGCATCAAAGAGAAATTTCTTGAGAGTCTTAAAGTTGAAATCTTCAGGAATTTGAGCTTTGTCAAATATTATCATGCGACTAACATATCTTCTTTTCAAAAGAGCAGATACTCTACATCCCCAAAAGTATCCCAAATACAATTATATTTTAACCAATAGGAATTGCTGACTTTTTAACACTGGCCAGCAATTCTTCAGGTTTTGTTTTTATGAAGATACAGTTACTTACATATCCAGGGGCTAGGTCTCATGAAAAACTTTGACATGTACTTTTCAGACATCACTGTGACTAGCTTTCAAGAGCGTGACCCACAGCATGATCGAAAACCCACATGGAAATTGTGTACAGTTATATTTGTCTCAGGCAGACAGCTATTCCCTTCAGCGAAGCTCTAAACACTGCAAAACATATAACCTCTAACACAGCATCATGCAAACCCTGCTAACTTGATTATTCAACAGTTCTGCTTTCTGTCTCACCAACAAAACTGGAAAGCATGGCCCACTGCACGTGAGTAGACCTCTCACATATCACGTGCCTAGGAAGTGTTTTGTCCCCCATTTGGAATATTCCCAGTCATCATGATAGTTAAGATAGAATAGGAGCTGTGCCTGAAATCCTGCACAGTTCCAGAACTTTGGTAAAACAGATGTAGACACTTCCATGCTATGCAATTTTAGAACCCCAAATCTGTTCCTGAAGGTAGAGACAGCTGTTATTTGAAATACCCAAGCAGTATTTAATGTTTTTTTTTATTAAAAAAAAGTTAGTTCTATGTTCATAAATTCCAGAGTATTCCTTATTTTTTTTTTGACTTCTAACTATTCTGTCTACATAATCTAACAGAAGTAGTTCTTCTCTTTGAAATTCTTGTCATCTGAAGTATCTGATTTCTTCTAACAGTTCTGCAGATAGAAATTTCCCAATTCAAGTTTGCCTAAATACACACAAGGAAAGATAAATATAAAAATTTTTGATTTTGTGTGGGCTTATTATTTCTATCATTAAAGTCATTTCACCATTCATTTATTCATCTTCCCAGAATCCTTACAGGGCTGACAAGTATTATAATCTTCTTTTATAGATTAAAAACTTTGCTGCTGTCAAACAAGTTAGTCACTCACCCAAAAAGTTTTACAGACTTATGAATAGAATCTGGACATTCTGCCTCGCAGCCAGGACTTCAGCATTTAGAAAAGAGGAGAAAACTAGAAAGAGTATATATGAATGCCTGGCAATATTTCCTCAGCTGTATTGCATATTGCTGAATAAGAAAATAAATCAAAGGGTAAAATAAAGCCAGTCTTTCTATTAAGCTACAGGGAAGGTCCAGATCATCTCTCATTGTTTCAGTCTTCATTAGGAACTATTGAGATTTCTGCAGAAATCACCAGATGGGGCTCAGGACGTTATGTCCATGCTGCATGTGTTTTGCTGTATTTGTTTCAGGGTGCTTTTGCTTTGAACTGTCTCCAGTCCGATCCCATGTGCTGATTGTCCTCAGCAGCTGGAGTGCTCTAGATGTAATTAGGGAATGCACCTTCTGGCTTGTTTTACCCAAGCAAAATCCAGTTTGTCTGTGTCCTGGATTCAGCAGTAGCAGTCATTTTTTCTCTTTCTTAGTAGCTGGTGCAGCGCTGTGGTTTTGACTTTCAGCCTAGGAACAGCACTGATAACACCGATGTTTTTAGTTGCTGGTCAGAATGTTTACCCTGACCAAGGACTTTCTGAGTCTCATGCTCTGCAGGGAGGAAGGGAAGCCGAGAGGAAGCAGGGACAGGACACCTGACCCAAACTAGCCAAAGAGGTATTCCATACCCCAGCACGTCATGCCCACTATATAAACTGGGGGCAGTTACCCAGAAAGGTTAGATCACTGCTCGGTCGAGCTGGGTATCGGTCGGCAGGTGATGAGCGGTTGTATTCTCTTCCCTTGTTATTTCCCTTATCATTATTGTTATTGGTAGTAGCAGTAGTGGTTTGTGTTATACCTTAGTTATTAAACTGTTCTTATCTCAACCCGTGGGAGTTACATTCTTTCGATTCTCCTCCCTATCCCCCCTGGAGCAGGGCAGGGGGAGGAAGGGGGAGTAGTGAGAGAGCGGCTGCGTTGCTGACTGAGTTTAAACCATGACAGTCTGCTTTGAGTCCTCCATGCAATAAGAATGAAAGCTCAGCAAATGGAGACAGCCAGGATATTTGCTTTAGTGTGCTCTAGATTGAACAAAAAAACCTAAAGTGGACATATCCTTTTTATTTGTTTTACCAGGTAGGTACTATTAACTAGCTTGCTTTATAGCAGCCTGATCTTGGATTTGGAAGAGATTTTGGTAATTCCCTCTCTACTTTCCACTAGCTGTGAGAATGACAGCTTTGGGATTTTGAGCAGCAAATTGCACATCTCTCTACCCACTCTGCACTGGTATCTCTGAGTTCTACAGGACTTGCATCCTAATTCCTCTCCTCAAGGACGATGAGAAGCACCAAGCTGGCCTTGAACTGACTGTACTTGAAAAGAGGTACAGTTCTTGCTGGAAGTTTTCTGTAGCGGCCATTGTGAAGTGCTGTGCCTTTGTGGTACAACAAAAAACACAGTGGAACAACTGAATCATTGAAATCCATGAATGGCTTCAAAGGATTTTACCCAATCAAAATTTTACTGTAACACTCAAAACCCATGACAATGCAATTTCTGTGTTCCTCTTTCCCTATACATATGAAATCAGAAGGAATAGAAATGTGTGTGGCAGGACTTTGATATACCTGGTACATTCCACAAGTGGGCTAACAAAGAATAACAATTTGAAGTTGAAGGAATTTGAGTCCTTTTGTGTGGCATCCTTTCCAGTATTTCTTGGTTATGTCCAAACTAAATAATGGATTTAAGAAGTAAAAGAATGGAATTACAACTTACTCTTTGTAAATAATTTATATTCAGTAAATGGCATTTTCAAAAACTGCATCAAAAGAAAAAAGCTTATTGAATGAGATGCAATTGTCAGGTATTGTGTGGAACACTAGTTATATAGAGATAGAGAAACATTTTTGTTCCTTTTGTCTGGAATATGCAACTGTATGATACTACCCTGTAGCTGCCTCATTTGCAGAGAAAATGACAATCCAGGATAATTTAATTCCACTTGAATGAGTTTTCCTGGAAAAGAAAATTTCCTTCTTCACTATCTTCAAAAAACCCCTACAAATCAGCAGAGATAAAAATGGTGATTGGGGGTGGGGGTGGTGTTATTTATTTTTTTTATTGCATTGGTTTTGGGGTAGCTTTTTTTTTGTTAGGGTAACAAATGATTTAATCCAACAATTTTGGCAAATATAGCAGGTATAAAATGAATACTTGGTTTGGTTCAGTTGCATTTTTTTTGCAACACTTGTTTTGGCCAAAATACTTTTTTTCTGTGTCAGCCCAGAACTCCATATGTGAACACCACAAATCCTACTGCTTTCTGCAAACAGAGTTAGATGGGAAACAGTAGCATTCTTGCTTTGGATAGAACTTGTTATCTCTGTCCATATCAAATTAATGTCTAGGTGTTCTATATTTTTTATATGCCTTGGATAAGAAAGGTACTTTTAAAACTTCTAGGAAAATAGATTGAGGAGAAATTTGCTGATTCTCGTGACTCTGCCTTATCAGTTTGATTGGCATTATAGTGTGAAATTACTTTTGTTATGACACCTTACGTTGTCACAGACATTATGGAGAAAAAAGAATGCAGTAATTCAGGGTTGAGGGTGCCTCACAAGAAACCACACAAAAATAGATCTGAATTAATAGAAACAAATAATAATAATAAAAAAAATTGTTTATATAAGTTATATTCAGAAAAATGAAATATTTCTGTATTCTCTGTTAGGAAGGAACAAATGTAATGCCATTGTGAAATAGCAAAGCGCTGTTCTGAGCAGAATATGCATAGTAGCAGCTGAATTGCAGGTCTATGCACACATTTAAAATACAAACAAAATACCTCCACTCCTTTAGTCCAATGATTAGGGAACTGAGGGAACATACACAGACTGCTATGATGAGGGGAGAAAGTGGGGCATTTTTGGTTACCATGTAAAAGAGATTAAGACAATGGCATGCTCATTCAGTACTTTCATTTCTCCTCTAATACATAAGGGATAAACAATCCAGGAATTTTCTGAAGTAAAAGAAAAGAGATTGCCCAGGCTATTCTTTTTTTCCTCCTTGCATAGGTTAACAATACTGCTTCATCCCTGTTTAACAAGGCTAGGAAACTATAAACCAAGTAAGAACCTATAATCCAACTCTTCTTGATATTTTTTCCTTTTTTTCACCTGGTATAAAATTGCAGAAGGAATGGGGTGCTCATCTTCTCTAGATATAGGGTGAGGGTTGTTCACTCTATCAGCTGATGGTAATGGGCTATACTCTTTAATTTTATACTTGGTAGTAAAAATCTTTCTGAAGGCCTTTTGAAAAAGTAAAGATACTGAAGGTACCCAGTAAAACAATGATCTAACCAACTTAAATAGGGACGATAACAGCAAGGCATGAAATGTAACAGAATAGGTCAATAACCTCAAATCTGGTTTTACAGTATTAACTCTGCTGTCTACAGAGGCTATGTTAGGCACCAAGTCTGAGAAAACCTGTGCTATTAGTTTTTCCAGGAACTTGCTCAAAGTCTGTCTTATCTAACTTCAGCTACAGAAAGCTTTGTTCTTTGGGGGTAGACTTACAAAGTGGTAAAAGAAAATGGACAATCACAATCATTATTTATATAGGTCCATAAGCTTATTGGGACAGCACAGTATGTTGTTATGAGAGCCTCTGGCCAGGAAATCTTACAGTTAAACAGCATGAGCTTGAAACAATATGTTCAATTATGCAAATAAACACAGAGTGGCTCAAAGGGACAGATGGTGTGAATCAGCCAAGTCTTATACACTTAAGTGGTACTCAGGCAATTTACAGCAGTTGAGAATCTGCCCCAAGATCCCTACAGATGGGAGGCTTTGCAGAACATCTGCGTTTGCAGCTGCTTTGTGAGAAAGGGATAAGAAGTCACTGGGAGAATGCTGTGCAGCCACACAAGAAAGGATGAAGGACATCACTAAAAACAGAGGAAGCAAACAGAGTTCACAAAGTGGAGAACAGGAATTCATGTACTGTGATTAGAGACACAGTTACAGTAACTTCAGGTGAGCTAATACATCACTGCTTTCTTGTCAACTGGTAGTCTATTTCAGAATCTTTTAGAGGTTTCCTATTCAGAGGAAAAATGTGATAAATTGTCATATTTTCTATGACTTTGGTTTTATTTTTCTAGAATGTGTACAAGTCAGTATCTTAAAATGTTTGATAGGTGACACACTGCATGGAAAATTTAGAATAAAAAGGGTGAGTGACTGGACCTTTTGTAAACATAAAACCCAACATATCCTGTTGGACATGTGGATGCTCTGGGTTTTTCTGCATAGAGATGCTGCCTGCTGTCTATTAATGCACACGCTAGCCAAAAAAGTACCCCATGAGTTCACATATACAAACCCCAATATGGGTCCCTCACTGACTCACACGTACTGTTGGTCAGCTGACTGAAATGCTGCTCCTGGGTCTGGCAGGGAAAATGTGACTGATGATAACCTTTTTTTTCAGTGTAATCTGGTTTGGCAAACTCCCCCTCAGGCAGTTTTGGGTATTTTGTTCACACACTCTGACACTCTTGTATTAGCAGTCATTGTTACCCATACCGTTATTCCAATGATGAGCTATGCAAGCATCCCCACAGCCTCCATCCAGAAAAACATCTTAGAAAAGTCACCTGAACATGAGCTCCCTATGCAAGGCAGGAGCAAAAGGGCTCAGCTAAACTTTGAATTTATAGGTAGTTACTAAGGAACAATTGAGAAGATATTTTGGGTTTGGATTATTCCAGAAATCTGTGTTCAGCTTTACATTTCATCCAAATTCAAGAAGAGTGGTGAAAAAAACACTAGGTCTTCAGACCTTAGCTACAAGAATGGCGATTGCATTGAAATGCATGACCTGAGGGGAGAGGTGTCTGGAATCAGTCTGCTTAGAGAAGGCTGATCTCACAGTTTAAACATGTGTACGGAGGAAAAAGAAAATCTAGGAAATAAAGTCTTAATTTTAGCCCCAGGAAGATCAAATTAAGCAAGCTCAGATTAGAGAAAATGTAAAAGTTTCAGGTGAGTCTCACAATCCTTTCTTTTTAAACAGCTTTATTTTGAATAACTGGCTTTGTCTTTTATAATTCACATTTAAGCCTCAACAGAAAATCATATCCTGAGAAATAAAAATTTTAAAAAAACCCCAACAAAGCATTGTGTATTAATTTGCACTCCACATTCTTTTTCAAACCTTGATCAGAAAACTTGGCAGTATATGTCTAATTTACATTATACAAATACATGCACATAGTAAAGTCACAGAAATACAATTATTATCTTGTGTAAATGTATGTAAGTCCAGATGTTACAGTTTCCAGAAAATGGAATTAAAGTCTGCTCTGATAACATATTACAAAAAAAAAAAAAAAGAGAAAAATGCACAAAAACCTCGTTAATATTTAGTGACTTCTTTTCCTTATTAAATGTGAAAGCTGTTGTACTCAGCAGCTTGTCATCCACAGACCTTAGAGAAGGAATCATTGCTAATTAAGAATATAGCTCTTGAATACAAGTGCAATTATTTTAAGCCTTCTACAAAAATCTTACTTATTTGAAAAAACTAAAAGTTAGAAGGATCTCAGTAGAAAATTTAAAGAATTGATAAATAATTGACATATGGGTTGATTTGATTATAAAGAGATTAACACTGAAGAATTGGAGTGACTAGATGAATGTTACTAAATAGACAGCAAATGAAGAAGGCACTAGATACCTGTAGGTAGCAAAAAAGTAGTGGGAGGAAGACAAATGCTTGTTTTTTGTTCTGAAATCAGCACAGTGAAGAAGCTGGGTATAGGCATGGCTGCTACACAACCTATATACTTCTTCAACATCAAGGAAGATTATTCACCTCTTTGAAAGATAACTTCAGATAACTTGGGTAGGTTGGTTTCCTTTTTTTCATCTTAAATAGAACAAATAGAATTTTGATGAGTTTCCACTTATTTTTTTCAATATATCTTCATAAATTATTTTCTTAAGTGAATGAGTTCTTTTTAACAGATGAATGAAGTGAATAGGGAATGCTGAGGCTTTTGAAGTAAAAAGCTATTATGGATGCAGGCCGTAAAATGGAGCAGCATCTTTTTACTTTGCTGATTAAAGGACATGATGCCACTGGATGAACCCGTGAAAATTCTGCTGAAACCAGGACATTTGAACAAGCAGAGTTGTGAAATACTTGCAATGATAAAATCAGTAATTTCCAAGTCCACTTTGTACTAATGTTAACAAAAATCTACCTCTACCTGTGTCCTTAGAATGAGCAAGAATGTAGATTAAAATAATTAAAAAAGAAACCCGCCAAGACTTAAAGTTTAAAAAGGAGAGTTAAATACAACACTGTAATTTAACAATGGTTGTATTCATGTTTTAGTCCATAATTAGGTCTCAGTAAAGAGGAATGATGGATTCTTAGTACTTATAGAACAGAAAGTGCTTGGCTATGGAGTGGAAGGAAGAGGAATAAGAAGGCACTGAGACTGCATAGAAGCATAAGCTCTCTGTAGCAGCCATGTTGGTGGTCCTCTGTGCCAGCCACACAAGTAGTCAGCATATCTCAGAAGTCATAAGAACCTAGAGGAGAAGAACCGTTACTGCTGTATCTTTTTCTAATTTTTCAGGAACCTATCTAAAACTCCATTTTCTAATGAATATGTTCCCAGACCACTGAGATCTTCAGCTCATGAGAAGTCATCTCCAATACAACAACAAGTTGTACAGTGTGAGGAATCTGTTATAAAATCTCATGGAGGCTGGGAACAGTAACAAACACTATCAGCTCTGAAATAATGCCTTAAAAACTCACTTCCTGTGTGCAAACCCAGACGTTGTGTCAGAAC